>NC_034592.1:113697811-113699319 GCF_900095145.1 Mus pahari
AGAGAGAGAGAGAGAGAGAGAGAGAGAGAGAGAGAGAGAGAGAGAGAGACTCTAAGCAAGTCTTTCAGAAATTTATTTCCAATTTAATGCCATTTGGCAGATCCATGATGAGACTCTGAGGTCACAGTAATCCATAGGGACTGATGGTATGGGTCAGTGACAGAGCCAATTCTTGGCATGTATGAGGCCCTGGGTTTAAGCCCTCAAATGAGGACCAAAAAACAAAAGGAATCTTACTATATCCTGAGCTTAGTTTTACATAATGTTCTCCTTTGTCACAACAATCTTATAGGTTGGTACCAATATTATTCCTGTTTCTCTTTTAACAAAACTGAAGTGTGTATTATGACCTGTGGCATGTAAGAAGTCCTAGCGCTTGGGAGACTGAGGCAGAAGATGCTGAATTCCAGGCCAGCATGGGTTACAGAGTGAGACTATGTTTCTTTTATTTTTAAGATCTTGTTTCAAAAAAAAGTAGTAAATATATATCCATGGGGATTGAAGTAGCTGGGATTCAAACACAAATAGATGGGAACAGCAAGATTGTCCAGCAGGTAAGGGTGCTTGTCACCAAGCCTGATAACCTAGTTTCATGTCCAGCACCCACATGGTAGGAGGGAAATGGGTTGCACACAGTATGGCAATCACTGTATAGCCTCTCACAGCATTTTCTCTAGTTCTGACTCATACGGATTTCTAGAAGCACACAATAGGGCAGTTAAGCACATACTCTCCTATTTCTATTGGAGGCGTTTTTCCTAAATGATTCTAATGCTTATTTTAAGATAAGATTTAACGCTGCACCTCAAGCTGACCTATAATTCGCTATGTCTGCAACTCATGTCAATCCCCCTGCCTCAGATTTCCAAATGCTGGAAATAGGTGTTAAGGACCCAGGAATCCTTTGGAGGAACTCACTGGGCCAAGGTATCCCATGTGCATCACAAGATGAGCAGAGGCCTGACCTTTACTAGCTCAGTGCTGGGAATGTAGTATTAGCAGTTTGTTCCTACATTCCGAATGTCACAAGCGCAATACAATATTCAGAGAGAAAAAGTCTATGTGTCTCACGTAAGGAAGTGACCAAAATAATGAAAAGAGATTTTTCCCCCCAAGACAGGGTGTCCCCAAATAGTCCTGGCTGTCCTGGAATTTGCTCCACAGACCAGGATGGCCTCAGATTCACATAGAGTCGCCTGCCTCTGCTTCCCAAGTGCTGGGACTAAAGGCATGTGCCACCACTGCCGCAATCCAGAAGAGCTCTATATAAACTGTTTTCTTCTGTCTAGAAATGGCCCTTCTGTGGGAAGTAGAGTGCTAACAAGGTCACCGGGATCCCCATCCTTGGTACCCACATCTTTGTGTACTCTCCTACAGCATGTGAAAAGGACCCATAACATTTTTTCTAAACAGCAATATACAGTACAAGTGGTACACCGCCAGCCCCACGTGTGCAGTCGGTGCAGTGTCAGCCCCTCGGGTGCAGTCGGTGCAGTGTCAGCCCCACG
>NC_034592.1:113699448-113711929 GCF_900095145.1 Mus pahari
TGCAGTGTCAGCCCCACGTGTGCAGTCGGTGCAGTGTGAGCCCCTCGGGTGCAGTCGGTGCAGTGTCAGCCCCACGTGTGCAGTCAGTGCAGTGTGAGCCCCTCGGGTGCAGTCAGTACAGTGTCAGCCCCTCGGGTACAGTCGGTGCAGTGTCAGCCCCTCGGGTGCAGTCAGTACAGTGTCAGCCCCTCAGGTACAGTCGGTGCAGTGTGAGCCCCTCGGGTGCAGTCGGTGCAGTGTCAGCCCCTCGGGTGCAGTCGGTGCAGTGTCAGCCCCTCAGGTGCAGTCGGTGCAGTGTCAGCCCCTCAGGTACAGTCGGTGCAGTGTCAGCCCCTCAGGAGCAGTCGGTGCAGTGTCAGCCCCTCGGGTGCAGTTGGTGCAGTGTCAGCCCCTCGGGTGCAGTTGGTGCAGTGTCAGCCCTGTCAGAGCACTCCACTGTAAGAAAGATGGAGGCTCTGGAGGGTGTGATGTCATGAAGATTCCTCTCAGCTTCAGTTCAAAATGTAGTGATGCTGGTGGACCTCACCTAAGCAAGTGAGCTATTTGGTTTTGGGGGTTCTTTTTAAGATAGGGTCCCACTATGTAGCTCTGGCTTGTCCATAGCTTACTGAATAGAGCAGGCTGGCCCCAAACTCAAGAGATCTGCCTTTCCGTGTCTCCTGAGAGCTGGGATTAAGGTGTTCACCACCACACTCAGTCAATTTAGTCATTTAAAAGTGAATCTAAATCAGGCAACATGGGAGAAACAACAGGATCTCTGGAAGGTTAAGGCCTGCCTGCTCCACATGGAAAGTTCCAGAACATCCAAGGCTACATAGTGAAACCATGTCTGGATGGATAGGTAGGTAGGTAGGTAGGTAGATAGATAGATAGATAGATAGATAGATAGATAGATAGATAGATAGATAGATAGATAGATATAGACCAACAGACAAAGAACAGATAGATACATAAATAGATAGATAGATAGACAGACCAACAAATAACCGATAGATTGATAGACAGACAGATCGACAGACAGATAATAGATAAGCAGACTGACAGATATACAGACAGATA
Source organism: Mus pahari (assembly GCF_900095145.1). Taxonomy (NCBI): domain Eukaryota; kingdom Metazoa; phylum Chordata; class Mammalia; order Rodentia; family Muridae; genus Mus; species Mus pahari. The sequence continues at coordinate 113,700,508 of NC_034592.1, forward strand.
GGTGATAGATATACAGACAGATGATAGATATACAGGCAGATGATAGATCGATAGATCGATAGATAGATAGACAGACAGACAGACAGACAGACAGATGACATACAATGTGAGCCTAGCTTTCCCCATGCTCAGAGACTTGATGGAACGGAATCAGTCTCTCACTTTCCCCTTGTCTCCTACTCCTCAGAGAATCAGGGACAGACAAGATGGTCAGCAGTTGGATGCACTGCTTGCTCTTCTAGAAAACCAGGATCCATTTTCCAGGACCCACATGCCAACCCACAACCACCCGGAACTTCAGTTCCAGGGGATCCGACACCTTCTCTGGCCTCTATGGACATTGTGCACAGACATGCATGCAGGCTCACACACATAATTTTTAAAAAATATTTTAAAGAAGCGAGCTGCCGGGTGATGTACAACTGCAGGGAAATGAGTTGTACCCGCAGTCACCAAGCTCTGGTGAGGGTCTGCACACCGGCTGAGGCTCAGCTGCTGTGAGGACCATGAGTGAAGAAACCCTGCCTGGCTCTGCCCCCCAAGCTGACATAATAAATAGATATTTCTATAGGTTCCACTGTGTTCACTTGTACATAGCAGCGACACACTGAGCCTTCTGCACGCAAATGCTTTCTTTCCTCTGAGTACTCACAGGCCACCCCGAGGAGAATGACAAGCATTTCCTAATCCATCCCCTGCATAACTTGGGTCTGAAACCCTAAGAAGGGTGGTGAGAGAATGAAGAAAGGACAGACACACAGACAGAAAGGCTGGGGTCAGGTGGTCTGTGCACTCTCTGATGGAATGGTAGCGACCATGGCAGCAGCCCAGAACCTCCGGGTGTCCACTTTGCACAGCACAGCAGAGGGCCTGGTTAATCTCTGTAGGCAGCAATCCCAGGTCTTAAACATCCAAGGGGAGGCTGCGGTTTCTATTGGCTAAAGCACACACTGGTCCATCCTTTGTAAACACTTGTACTAGCACACACTGTCAGCATTTGCACTCAGACCAGAAGAAGGCTTTGTCAAATCCCTATTCACCTCACCCCCAGGGGACAGGGGGAAGTTTTGCCAAACCTCACAGGTCTGAGGCCCATGACAAACAGTATACATTCACCCAGCGCTGCCTCGGCTCTCCTCAAAGGATTCAGACGTAGACCTTGTCTAAGCACCCATCATTGTGATACCACCTTCCTAGGCATGGGCATGCCGTCAGTGACCTAAGGACCTGCCATTGGGCCTCTCTATCTTAAAGATCTCACCGTCTCCCAAGACATCTTTCTAAGGACCTACAATATAACACATGAGACACACACAGTCTGCCTCCTCCAGTGACACATAACCCCATGGGGATAGTGACTTTTGTCCTGGTGCTGACACTGTACCCAAGGCCCCATGTACTCTACCTTGCAGATAAACTCAGTGTCCTCCCATTGAGCTGCAGCCCACCCTGAGGACTAGGATCCTGTCTGCTGTGTACTGGTCCCAAACACGGATGAGCTGGTGAACACGTGAAGGCATGCTGGCCTAACAGGAGCGTTCTGCACATATTATTATGACATGCTAATTTATGTGCATGGATTACCTTAGGTGAGATCACTATGCCCTCAGAACATGCAGGCTGTCTCTCTGGGGCCACTTTGGGGGTCAAACTCTTGGCCTTCTATGCCCAGAATGCCAACACGCAATTTCGGGTGAGAAATGAACTGATTTGTAGTACTGTTCCGATCAACCTCACCACCCACTTAGCGTTGATAACTTGCACCAGTGACTCGGGAGCTGTGATTCAGGGTCAGATGAGCTGGGGATCACACTTTGTCCCGTTGGCCCCAGCCCCTTGAGAAGAAGGTTGATCATAAGGACAAAAAGCCTAGGGGCTTTTCCATTCTCTCTGGGGGCAGAGACTGCATGTGGTGAGCTGGTCTCTGGGACACCGGCTGTTACTTCTTCCTGGGTGTTGCACAAAACTTCCTAAGAGAGCCTGAGATGAAGTTTAGAACACGGGACTGGGACCCACCCCTGTGGAAAAGAAGGGGTGCGGGAGCAGAACCAGTATGCAGACCTCAGCTGACCTAAAGCCCAAAGCTGAGGTGCAGTCAGGGGTACCCAGCCTTTATACCAAAATGGACCAACCGTTATATGTAGATACCTGGGAAGGGCCAGGTAGCTTTCTGCAGCTAAGACCACACTCCGGCAACTGATGGCAAGTGCTTTCTTAAACAGGAGCCTGGGTACCTGGCATGCTGGTACACCCAGCACTTGGGAGGCAGGTGGATCATTGTGAGTTCAAGCCCAGCCTGGCCTACACAGACAGTTCCAGGCCAACCAAGAGCCCGTCTCAAAACAAAATAAAACGAAAGTCTGGACAATGCTTCTCCTTTCCTTTTTAAAATTGTTTTATATCTGATATTTTATTTGACGTGTCTGAATGTTCTGCCTGCATGTGAGTAATGCACTATTCGTGTGCCGGCTGCTGGGTCAGAATAAGTCCCTGGCTCCACTGGAATTGTTGTGTTTGTGAGCCACCCTGTGGGTGCTGGGAATCAAACCTGGGTCTTGAGCAACTCTTCGCTACTGAGACAGCTTTCCAGCCCCAAGATGGTAAGGTATTTAATATGGGGCCCAGCGGATGAGCTTCAGGTCATCGAGGGCAAGCCCTTGAAGTGAGTAGTGAGGCCTTCGTCTCCCCTGGAGATGTTTTTGATTTCTCAGCCGTAAGATAAAGGGGTTGAGTCGTCCATGTCTCCTGCCATGCTGTGTCTGTCTGTCTTTTGTTTTGGTTTGGTTTGATTGGTTTGGGTTTTGGTTTGAAGCCCTGGCTGTCCTGGAGCTAGCTCTGTAGACTAGGCTCTCCTGGAACTAACAGAAACTCTCCTGCCTCTGTCTCCTGAGTTCTGGGATTAAAGGTGCGCACCCCCAGCACCCACTTGATGTGTATCTCATTATAAGGACTGGAGAGATGGTTCAATGGTTAGACCTGCGCACTGCTCTTGCTGAATTTTGTCCCGGGCACCCACATAGGCCTACCCGTGGTCCCCTTTAATGACAGCTCTTGGAGATCCAGCATCCTCTTCTGATCGCCAAGGAAACCTGCCTACACAAACGTACACACACAAAATTAAAATAATTAAAATTTTAATGCAAAAACTGTTCCCAAAATGTACTGCTACCATCATGCTGGGGACTTGACCCACCCAAGGCCTCTCACACACTAGGCAAGCAGTCTGCTACTGAGCTGCATGTAGCACCCTTCCCATGTAGACCTATGCAGACCTGCAGCCCAAACCTGAAATGCAGCCAGAGTTGCCCAATTGATTGTACCAAAAATGGGCCAGTCATTATATGTGGCCTTGGGACAAATGACTCTCTGTGGCTGAGGCCACCTGTTGGCCACACTCCAGCAGCTGATGGTCAGTGTTTTCTCAAACAGGAGTCCAGGCACCTAGCGTGGTGGTGGATAACTTTAATCTCACTCAGCATTTGGGAGGCAGAAGCAGATGGAGCACTGGTCTACGCAGCAGGTTCTAATACAGAGTTTTAAATACTAGTGTCATTTTCCTTTTGCTGTGATTTTTCTTTCTTTTTATCTTATTTTGGTCAGTTTGCTGTGTTTTGGTTTTGATCTCTACTGAGACTTTGTTTTATGAGCTAGTTAGAAGAAGGGCTGAGGTACATTCAGAGATTGAACAAGATGCCATCTTTTTCCCCATCTAAGCTTCAGGTCCATGTAAGGGCTCCCTCACCCACCTGCCCTATCCTGCCTTATTCTGAGGTACTGGATATCTGTGAAAAACAGCTCCTGGCTAGGGCACACCTCCACCCCCTCCCAAGTTTCTCTAGCCTCTTGTAGCCTAGGCCACCCCTTCCAGACTGCTTCTCTTTTGAGTTCCAGGTCATTAGCAGAGACGATGACCTTGACCCTAGCCCAGACCCTGCAAATGAAGGGCCTGCCTCTAAACAGCGTGGAACAATTTGACCCAAGAGACCTTCTGTGACCAGTCATGCAGTCAACCTCTTTAGACAGTGCTCCATCATGGCAGTGCCCAGACATAAAAAGGTCGATCTGGGCTGGAGAAACTGTCACCTACGGTGGGTCTCAGACTGAGCACCATCGCCATGGCCTGCCCCAGTCTCGCTTGCTGCCTGCTTGGCCTACTGGCTCTGACCTCGGCCTGCTACATCCAGAACTGCCCTCTGGGCGGCAAGAGGGCTGTGCTGGACCTGGATATGCGCAAGGTGAGTCTCCCCGACCCTGTCCCTTTCCATTCCCGCGGTGCTAAGGACCAGAGAAGCGCTCCCACTCGCAAAGAGCATCCCCGCACACTTGCCAGCCCTACCACAGCCCTCGCGTGGGAACCCAGGGCGTTGGGAAATGTTAGGCTTCCTCTTGCTACTGTGAAAGCAGAGAAAATGCCGGAGTACCCATTGCCCCTCGCTCTGCCACACTCCGGATTCGGATTGTGCACGGCACCCACCCGCATCCTTCCCCGCAGTGTCTCCCCTGCGGCCCGGGCGGCAAAGGACGCTGCTTCGGACCGAGCATCTGCTGCGCGGACGAGCTGGGCTGCTTCGTGGGCACCGCCGAGGCGCTGCGCTGCCAGGAGGAGAACTACCTGCCCTCGCCCTGCCAGTCCGGCCAGAAGCCCTGCGGGAGCGGGGGCCGCTGCGCCACAGCGGGCATCTGCTGCAGCCCCGGTGAGCAGGAGGGGGCCCAGCAGGGTGGCCCGGCAGGGAGCCGTCGGGCTTGCAGCTCAGGCCACTGACCCATTTCTCTTGCAGATGGCTGCCGCACGGACCCCGCCTGCGACCCTGAGTCTGCCTTCTCCGAGCGCTGAGCCCACTTTGTGGTGGTACCTTTAGCGCGCTTCCTTCATTCCCCATGGCCACTGTGAGAAAAAAAAGAAAAGAAAAGAAAAGAAAAATAAAGTAGATTTCCTCTTCAAATTTGACTGGTGTCTAATTGTCGGAAACAGGAGGGAGGAAAGGCACCGGGAACGCTGTGGATCTTGGCATTTCGGAGCAAGAGCAGTCCAGCAAGCTGCTCGGGGGACTGCGGGGTGCTCTATGGGTTGCCATCTCTCATTAGCCCCATGTCCCACCCCTAACTGGGCTGGGCCTGCGGCAGACAGACTAAAGAGCAGCATTTGGAAGTCCAAACAGCAATGGTGGACTTCTGTGGGAAAGGGCAACGCCTAACAAGGGACTGAGGAGCATAACAAGGCAGGCTAGGAGGCAGGGAACTCGTCCAGTCACTTCCAGATCTGAGAGGGGGCTTTAGCTGCGACCTCAGAGGTTGAGGGGGCAATCCTGGCCTAGAAGGAAGGGTCTTGGCCAGGGGAAGGTAGTTACAGAACCATAAGGTTTGCACAGAGCTGAATTCTCACGCAGGCCCCAGGGAAGCCACAGCTGGAAAGAACAAGAACCAACTGGCCTCTCCTCTGCTGTCCCCAGGGCGGGACCCCCTGACCGCCTCTGCAGGACAGCGTGCTCTGGGGAGACATGGGATCTAAGAGCAGTGGGCACAAGTGACCACAAAGCACAGAGCCCACAGACAAGCAGAAATTCACAATCTATACTGCTCCCCTACCGCTGGATTAAATACCGCCCTTGCCACGAAGAGCGCCTCACTTGGCTGCCCGTGTTCTCAGCAGTGAGAGCAGAAGCGAGGGCATGCCGGCCTCCACGTCTCCACAGGGGCACGAGCACGAGCTGTTGAGCTGTCGGAACAAAGTGTGATGGCTTGGGTGGAGCCCAGGGGCCGGAAGTCTTTCCCACGCAGTTAAGGTCCTGGGCTCCATTCCATCGTAGCAAATAAGTAAACAAGCAAACAAGCACTTTCTGTGGTTCTCCCACTCAGAAAATGAACACAGATGCCACACGGCCCCCACAGGTGGGATTCACAGACAGGGTGGAGGCCAAAAAGATATACGAAAGATTGATTTAGGTTTTTCTTTTTCTTTTTCCTTTTTGGTTCTTCATTTTCTGGGGCTGGCTTTTAAAGTTAGTTTTGTTTTGTTTTGTTTTTTTTTAAATTTTATGACATTTATTCTACTAAATTTCCATTTCTCTGTACGTGTCTCTGGGTGAGTCCGTGTACTGAGTGCAGTGCCCACGGGGACCAGAAGAGGGCATCAGATCCCCTGACACAGGACGGGTGGTTATGAGTCATCCTAAGTGGGGGAGGGGAACAGAGCTGGGGTCTTCCGCAAGAGCAGTGTGATCGCTTCCCTCCCGAGCCGTCTCCCCAGCCTGAGAATTGTCTCAATTACTTTTCACTATTGCTTCGCTGTGTGTTTGGGGGTGGTACACGCGCCACAGCATCCACGTGGAGGTCAGAGCACTCCTGGCATTTGCTCACACAAGCCTCTTTGTTCCCGGAGGCTGCAGAGAGGAGGCCAAGCATCTACTATGAATTCTAGGAGTGCCCATCAATGGCTCCGTAGCTGAGGGAGGGACTCCCTAAAAGGGAAAAAAAAAATAGCATGTCCAGCAAGCACAGGTAGAGTGGGCAGCCGCAATTCCTCTCCTTGAGAAACAGGAGCCTGATTCTTCCAGAAGCAGGTGGAGGAAAGGTCCTGGAGGTCCTGGAGGAAGGACAGGCTGGTGGGGGGCTGACTTGGTCGTTAAGGTCAGTTAAGAGGAGGACTGGGATTCAGTTCATAGTGCCCACATGGTAAGCTGTAACTACCTGTAACTCTAGGTCCAGGGAATCCGATGCCCTCTCCTGACCTCTGCAGCACTAGGCACACACATGATGCCCATACATACATATATAATGGGAAAACACCCATATACATAAACGAATAAAAAAGAGAAGCAAATGAGAAGGGGAGGGAAGGAGGGCAGAGCCAAGTGCTGTGCTGGCGACATCGCTGCTCCAGAATTGGATGCGCCAAAGGGAATGAAGTACGTCAGTCTGGTCGCTACCATGAGCCCTGCTGCTGTACTCTGAGTCTCTCTGAGTCCCTAGATATGGTTGCAGTCAAGAGTCATAGAAACGCCCCTAGCAGCTGCTACCTTTTCCCCCTCTCCCCTCTCTCCCCCCTCTTCCATCTCCATGGTACTGGGGGCCAAATCCAGGCCAGGGAAGCCTTCTGCTCCTGAGCCACAACTCCAGCACATCTTGTCTACTTCCCTGCGGGAGCGTGGGTGTGGCAGTAGCGGGGCTTGTAGCTAGGCTCTCTCTCACTGGGGTCTGCCTCTCAGTGGTTGGGTCCCGATGGTGGAGCACATGAAGAGAATGCAGGTGGCGTTGCTGTCTTTAGGTCTGGGGTAACATCTCTGTGCCTTCTCCCATCCAAGCACAGTCTTGGGTGAGTGGAAGTCCTTTAAGCCGTTTTTGTTTTTTTGTTTTTTGTTTTTTTGTTTTTTTTTTGCCTTAGTCTGGGTGAAATCAGGGCTGAGATGGTCACCCCTGGCTTGCCCCCCCCTTTCTCCGTCACTCTTGCAGATCTGTCTCTCCCCATATCCCGCTCAGTTCCTCTTGTTCACCAATGGCCTGCCTCTCTCCTTTTATTTCGGTCTCAGCCCGGAGAATCGCTAAGTCACCCTGACATTTCAGGGCTGCTCTGGGTCTCAGACCTTTCCCCTCTTCTGAGCTCGGGGTTGCCTTTGTCCTAAGTATTATGTGGCTATTCAGGAGTACCAGAACGCTTCCTTTATACTATAAGGCTTACAGGTTTTGCCCCTTCTGGTGGGCGAGGGGGGCGTGGACTACGCACGACTTCGGGTGTTGGGGTTAGCCAGGGCAAAGTAGAAAGTTCCCACTCCAATGCCTCTCCCTCCCCTCTTCTCCCCACCCCAGAAATAGAGACAAACACCAGAGTGCATTTTTAAAGTTTATTTTCCATGCTGTAGGGGCGAGGCGTGGGGACGATGGCTCAGTAGACCCGGGGCTTGGCAGAATCCACGGACTCCCGTGTCCCAGCCAGCTGTACCAGCCTTAGCAGCAGCGCCCGGGCAGGGCCGTCCAGCTGTGTGGCGTTGCTTGGCTCCCGAGCGCGGGTGAGGCGGAAAAAACCGTCGCGGCACTCGGGCTCGGCCACGCAGCTCTCTGAAGGAAGGGGAGCGCAGGCGCCTTTGGGGCTCAGCTCCACGGGTGCTGTCCCCACAATTCCCTTCATCCTACCCTACCCCTCATGCTACTTTCCAACCCTCGACTCCCTTCATTCTCACCCTCCAACCTGGCGTCCCTACCCCACCTCCTGTCCTGATTCCCCAGCCCCCACTTAGCCCCCGCCTTTACCTCCCACCCCATGCGATGCCCCATGCGATGCCCGCCCGCCCGGCCTTGTGCGCACCGTCGCTGCAGCAGATGCCCGCGGCGGCGCAGCGGCCCCCGCTCCCGCAGGGCTTCTGGCCGGACTGGCAGGGCGAGGGCAGGTAGTTCTCCTCCTGGCAGCGCAGCGCCTCGGCGGTGCCCACGAAGCAGCCCAGCTCGTCCGCGCAGCAGATGCTCGGTCCGAAGCAGCGTCCTTTGCCACTCGGGCCGCAGGGGAGACACTGTGGAGGAAGGACGGGGGTGGGGAAGGGTCAGCTGGAGCGAGGCCAAGAGGGGCGGTGGGAACCTAGTGTCACCTGCTGCTGTCCCAGCTTTGCGTTGCTGGTGCTCTGACGCTGTCCAGGACGAATCAGCGGTAAAAGGCAAGAGTGGAAATCTAACCGGCCGGGTTATCAGAAGGATCAGTGCTCATGAGGTCTCAAAACCCTCTTCTGCTTTGGCAGAGTCTTGCTGCGGGGCAACACTTGAGGGAGACCTTCCTCAGTTCTGACGTGCCACTGGTGTGCGGCAATCTCCCAGAGGCTTACCATCATTCAGATACACATCCCTAGCTCCTCACTCCCACAGAGCATCTAGACCGCTCACTCTCGTTGTTTTTCTGGCTTAGCTCTTACCCGTGCCCCACGCTGGTGGGCTTCATATGAGCCTTTACCTCCCGCCAACCCATTATACCTAGTTGGTAGGTGGCAAGGACCAAATTAGGCTGATGGGTGCCCGGACACACCTCCAAAGTAACTCTGCAAATGGAAGGCAGTCTACAGGAGCTGCCTACCCACTCCGGCATGTTCAACAACTCAAAATTGAGCCACCCATGGCCTGACCAGAATTGAGCCCGGTGGCCGGATTCCCTCCAGCTCTGCCAGAAGGGCAGACTCACAGCTGAACATACAGTACAACAGGTCTGAGCAAGAGGCGGAGGTTCGATGCGGGAAGTGCTCCACTTGGGCACGGGGCAATGGCCACCTTCTGTGGACAGGAAGAAGCTGGCACTTCTGGCTAGAAAAGGCACTACGGGAGGCTGAGCTGGGTGGGGAAGGATTTGAATTCAGGCAAGAACCGTTTTGTATATTTTGCCCAGTCCTCAACCTCCGGGTGTGCAGAGGAGGCCAGGGTACCCAGTTTAATCTGTCCCCACCCCAAGGCCAGTCATAAGGAAGTGTCTCTCATTTTCTGGCATACCCCCTGCCTGGGGACAGTATCCTTTATGTGGCTTCTCTAGCACCTGGTCCCCTCTCACCCTTCTGGGTGGTCCATCTACTCTGCCTGCGTGAGATACTGCTTCCTTCCGGAAGCCCCTAAAGTCTGACTCTCCCCTCTCTCCTAGCCCCCGTTCCTACAGGCACTGCCAGCAGCCCTAAAGGGACCACAGTGGTACCTGTCTCAGCTCCATGTCAGAGATGGCCCTCTTGCCGCCTCTTGGGCAGTTCTGGAAGTAGCAGGCAGAGGAGAAGGCCAGCAGGCTCAGGAAGCAAGCGGAGAGCGTAGTGTTGAGCATCCTGGCGAGCATAGGTGGGCACTGTGTGCAGCTCTGCTGCCTTGGCGGGCTGGGCTGCCTATTTATGTCTGCAGGTGTTCCCTAGGAGGTGACAACGTGGCTGCTAACCCCCTCCCCAGTGGCTCCCCAGGAGCCCTCAGCCGACAGGTCCCAAGCTGTCAGCAGTGATTCAGGCATCTGGGGACACACGTGGGCCTGTCTGTGCAGAGGGTGGTGGAGGAGGGGAGCCAGCCATCAGGCTGTCACCGGCCACCACAGGAGCCATGGCCACAGTGATTGGTGCTGTGCGAACAGTGAGGTGAGCCGACTGGAAATCATAGTTGAACATTCCAGCTGCTCTCAGCAGACTAAAGGGGGTTCACAGGCCCCATCCAGCAAGGGCTGGCATCTTTGGAGCAGGGTCAGCACCAGGAGGGGTGGGCAGGTTTGTTAGTTGTGGTATAGGATGAGAGTAAGCACCCGTACCAGGTGGGTTTTAGAAGGAAATTCCCACTTGCAGTCTCATGGGCTAACAGCCACAGGCATGGAGTCAGGGCTGAACACAGAGTGAAAGGTCTGCCCTGTGCCAGGTGTAGCTGCCTTTGGGGGCATCCAGGATGTTTCTATCCCATGCACCCCTGTAGGGCTGGGGTGGGGTGGGGTGAGCTTGGGGATAGTGCCCGTTGTTTCTTCCACTAAGGACACAAATGGTAAAGCTACAGTGGCAATGACAACTCCAGGCTCAGTAAAGTGCAAAGATTGCAGAGGATCTCGCTTCATGGGCCTGTGGTCGGAGCCACTTGGGAAGCTAAAGTAGGAAGGTCAAAAGTTCAAGGCCAGACTGGGTAACTTGGTGAGATGCTGTCTCAATATTAAAAACATAAAAAGAAGGCCAGTTGTGGCACATGCCTTTAATCCCAGCCATTGGGAAGCAGAGGCAGGAGAGTTTCTGTGAGTTCCAGGCCTTCTAGGGTAGAAGCTGGGGTAGGATATAGCTCAGAAATAGTCCCTGGTGAGACCCACAGTGCTAAAGAGTAAAGAGCTTTGGGGAGACCCCAGGCCCCGAGGCTGGAAAAATCTCAGGTCTAAGGCAGGAATGGAAGTGGATGTTATTCTGGAGCAAGAAATGGGAGAAGTCCCCGCTAAAGAGACCCAGTCTGAGAAAGCTGGTGTAGCTCCTGACTTTAGACTATAAGTCATTTGTCTGTTTCTAAGGCAGTCTGGTTTTGTCCAGGCTGGCCTTGAACTTACTACACAGCAGAAAGCTGGCTTCAAGCCCTTCATCTTTCTATTTCTTCCTCTCCAGTGCTAGGATTACAGGCGTGCGTCACCACACTCTGCTCTAGGCTTTACAGACTCCTTTTCTTTAGTCACCAGAAAACCTTTATGGTTTGGGGCCCAGATTAGTTAGCCTATGCTTAACCTATGCACAGGAGTACAGTTAGTCCATGTCTTCTAGACCATGCATAGGCCAGGGCCCTCCCAGCCCCATCAGCTCCTGCCACCCCTCCCGGGCACACCAGCTTAAAGCGCTCCAGAGGACTGGTTGGCTTCTTCCCAACAAGTACAGTGTGGACTGGGAGCCAGGCTGGCCGTCCATGCTCAGCAGTGGACTGGGAGCCAGGCTGGCCGTCCATGCTCAGCAGTGGACTGGGAGCCAGGCTGGCC
>NC_034592.1:113712149-113713932 GCF_900095145.1 Mus pahari
TCCATGCTCAGCAGTGGACTGGGAGCCAGGCTGGCCCTCCATGCTCAGCAGTGGACTGGGAGCCAGGCTGGCCTTCCATGCTCAGCAGTGGACTGGGAGTCAGGCTGGCCCTCCATGCTCAGCAGTGGACTGGGAGCCAGGCTGGCCTTCCATGCTCAGCAGTGGACTGGGAGCCAGGCTGGCCTTCCATGCTCAGCAGTGGACTGGGAGCCAGGCTGGCCCTCCATGCTCAGCAGTGGACACCAGACCTTTTCAGGAATGACTGTGTGGCACTCGAGGATAAGAGGCGGGTGACGTGTAGGGAGGCCGAGGACACTCTGGCTTCTGTGGCTCGAAGCTTTCTGACTTGGGCAGGTCATCTGGGGTGTCTGACTCCCCACTTAACTCCAGCATAAAGTAGTGAAGGGCAAGCACTCCTCGCAGGGCTGTGAGCCCTGAGTCACTTACTATGAACCCCAAGGGAAGTGCTTGCGTCATGGTGATGTTAGCTGACAGCAGCTTTGTGTTATGAATGTCGCTGTTAAGTGATTGTTTTCCAGAGGAAATAGCTTCCTTGATCAGAAGCAACCTTTTTTCCACTAATGGATGGAAGATGAGCGTTGGGGCAGACTATTGTCTGGGCCTGTCCAGAGCCCCTTGAGCGGCATGTCCACCAGAGCTTTGAGGGCTCTGTGCTGCTCCATGAATGGATGTCAGGTCCACGAGACCTAATCTTCACCGCCTTAGCATCTCTGCTCGCTAGGAAAGATCCCGCCAGTGTGCTGGCTCTCTTCCCTTCAGGTCCTCCCTCACCACATGCCACATGGACTCCCAGATACCCTCATAGCGCCTTTTTCCCAAATACTGACAGGGTCTGACTCTGTAGCTCTGGCTGGACTGGAAATTTCTATGTAGACCAGGCTAGCCTCAAGCTCACAGCTTACCTCTGCCTTGAGAGTGTTGCTTTCAAGACGTGAGCCACCATGCCTGTCCTGTGATCTGTCATTCTTATCCAAAAGTCAGCATTTACTCTGTAATCCCCTGCATTCCGATTTCTGCCCAAAGCCGCCTACTGAAACTACTACTGTTGTAGTCAGAAGAGCTTTGTGTCGCCATTTTGGTGGACGTGTCCGTCTTTATTTTACATGGCCTCTCCCAGTGGAGTTTCATACGACGAAACCTTTGTTTTGATAGCATACTCTGTGCTCTCCTGGTCCTTCTGTCACATCCCCTCCCCCCGCTTCTTTTTCTGGGTTCACAATCCTGGAATATCCCAAGGCTCGCTTGCTATGGTGTCCCTGCTCTTGTCTTCTTCCTAGCGTATTTTCATACTTTTTACAATCTAATGATGCCCCAGCTCAAGCCTCTGAGCCCTTCCCTGACATGCCATGCCTGTAGTTAGAACTTCCCGTGACAGCTTCCACTGGCTGGGCGTGGCACCTTTCTGATTTAACATAGTTTGATTTAACTCCCGTTTTCCCCCTTCCCAGGGTTCCAATCTGCAATCACTATTCAATTAGCTGCACCTCCCACGACTTAATACTCATTGCCAGCACTCAAGAGACAGAGGCAAGCAGTTCTCTGAGTTCGAGGATAGCCTGGTCTATAGAACAAGATCCAAGATAGCCAGGGCTACACAGAGAAACCCTGTCTGAAGAAAAACAACTTTCTTTCTTTCTTTTTTTTTTTTTTGTTTTTTTTTGTTTTGTTTTATTTTGTTTTTCGAGACAGGGTTTCTCTGTGTAGTCCTGGGTGTCCTGGAACTCACTGTGTAGACCAGGCTGGCCTCGAACTCAGAAATCTG
>NC_034592.1:113714722-113723720 GCF_900095145.1 Mus pahari
GGTTTAGCAGACAAGAGTGCGAACCCACCCCAAGGTGTTCTGCCCATGCAGACAAGGCGCCGGTCTGCGTGCAGGCAGGAACACTACATTTGGCGCCCCATGTGGGCGCCAAAATGTTTTTCCTTTGCAGCCCTGTTCCTCCTTTCAGGATTTCCCGCGCTCCGGTTCGGATCCACGGTGGCTCTGCAGGCAGAGCACTACAACAAGGAAAGACAAAGCCCCTGAGGTCGAGCAGAAATTGTGCAGTTTGGTTAGCACGTAGGGTTAGGCTGGCCCCACAGAGGCACGCTGTGCCCCAACAGCCAGGGGCACATGAGATGGCAGGCCTGGCATCACTCAGTGCCATTGCTGATGGGTGAGGCTGTGCACGGCTTTGCAGGTCCCGGCTGGATAGAGGCAGACGGCCGCTAGAGTCCTCCCCACACCTTCAGCTGGTGACTGCAAAGAGGAGGTCACTGAAAAAGGTGGTGAACAAAAACCAAAACAAAAGTCCTTGGGAAGAGTGGGAGGGCACAAACTCGAAGGCTACGCAGCTTAACAAAGGACTGAAGCCTCATCCAGGCATGAGTGTGTGTGTGTGTGTGTGTGTGTGTGTGTGTGTGTGTACGCGTGCACATGTGCACACACATTCTCCTGACTCAACCTACCAAGTCCTTGGATTACTGCCCTGAGCCACCCACCACTCTTGGCTTCACACATAAGTCTAAGGGCATGCAGCAGTCTTTTTGCCCAATTCACATAAAACACTGTGAGAAAGTATTTTCTCCCTGTTCTTAGAAAACCGAGGGACAGAAATTGTGTCACAGGCCCAAGAATAAGTAATAAGGCTAGACAGGGTGGCTTAAGTCTTTAATCCCAGCACTAATGACACAGAAGCAGGCAGATCTCTGTAAGATCTCTGAGACCTGGTCTACAGAGTGAGTTTCAGACTAACCAGGGTCACAGAGTGAGACCTTGACTGGAAAACAAAAACAGAACCATTCCTCTGTCCCTAACTCCACAGTTAACAGCTGACTAAATTAAAAAGTGTATTTACTCCAACTTTATTTCTGAGGCGCTGGTGACTGAACCCACGGTGGTAGGTGATGTTGCATGTTCAAAATAAAATTCCTAGGAAAAGTCTCACCCTCGGTAAAGACTGCGGCTCTAATGACCAACTAGAACTTCTGTGAATGTGGAAGCTGGAATAGTCTGTGTCCAGAGCCACATGACCTCGACTATCTTTAGGCCTACATAGGAGCTATCCACTGCTGACCTCTGTGACCAGCACCGAGCCTAGCAACTGAGTAACACGGCTCAGAAAGAGGTTACCCCCAAAGCCACTGCCTGAACACGCTAAGACTTTCATGAAATTGGCTTTTTAAATTGTATTTTCATTTTTATTTATCACTATTATATGTGTGCTCAATGTGGGTCTGTCTGTGTGCACATATGGAGTTCAGAGGTCAGTGTCCTGGAGTCAGTTCTATCCTTCTGCCCTCATGGGTCCTGGGGACCAAATTCAGGTCATCAGCAAGCATTTGTCAATTGAGTCATCTTGACTGCCTTTGTGAGAATTTTATCATAACAGAATAGAGCCAAGACAATCAAGACACTGAAAACCTCATTGCTGGGGGTGAAGAGATGACCAACCAGCAGTTACCAGCATGCTCTTCCAGAGGACCTGGGTTCGATTCCTAGCAGCCAGTGCTCTCAACCGAGCCATCTCTCCAGTCTGGCTGTACAGGGTTTTTGTTTGGCTTTGTTGTTGGTTTGGGTGAGTCTACATAGTGAGTTTTAGGCAAGCCAGAGCTGTAGAATGAGACCTTGGAACAAAAATTAAAATGGTTGCAGCCTCAGCTTCCGCCAGCCGCCAGCCTAGGCAGGAGCAGCTGGCCTGGGCCATGCCCCATCTCCCTGTGGCTTTCTTGGAGGAAACTTTTGAGGTTCAGGCAGTTCAGCTCATTTCCATCGGCTCATTATCGGTGACCTCTCTGAGACATCACACACATAAGTGTGTGCACCAGCATCTCATTTCCCCTGTTGTTCATGGTCTCATTCCCCTCTTCCGGTCTCAGGGGCAAAGCTCCCCTGCCTGAGCTCATCCCCCGGGTGTGAGGGAGGAAGGCAGGTGAAAGGGGTTCTCTCTGGAGGCTCCCAGACAGGCTAATTACAGACTTCCTAATTAATAAGCCATGGGGCTGCATTTTATCAGCTGAGTCATGGCTAATGTCTGGGCCCTGGACGACCTAAAGAGAGGGTGCCAAGAGTCAAGGAGGACCCTGGGAGACAGAGGCCAGCTTGGAGCTGCTGACTAACCCATTTGATATTCTGCATTTGACCTTATAAATAAATAAATAAATAAATAAATAAATAAATAAAAACCTTATTTTTTAGGTATGTGTACATGTGTCCCAGCTCCCACCCCTTCTTGTGAAGGCAGATACGTGAAGAGTCACTTAATCTAGAGGCTAGAGTTTGTTTGTGAGCTACCTGGACATGGATGCTATGAGATGAATTTGGTTACTGGGGAAGAACAGTGAATTCTCTTAACCACTGGGCTATTTCTTCAGACTCCTGCCTTTCTTCCCTCCCACTTTTCAGATTTATGTATTTTATGTGTATGAGTATTTTGCATGCATATACGTATGTGCACCACATGCATGCCTGGCACCATGTGGGTGCTGGGAATAGAATATAGGTCCCCTGCAAGAGCAAGTGTTTCTAACCACTGGGCAATCTCTCCAGTGTCCTGAGGGGCCCATTCCCTCCCTTCTTTCCTTTCTTCAGGAAACGACAGGGTCTTTTTATCCAGTCCTGAAATGGATGTCCTGAAACTCGCTATGTAGACCAGGCTGGCCTCAAGCCTAGAGATCTACCTGCCTCTGCCTCTGAGAGCTCAGACTAGCTTGCCTGCCCCATGTGCCTGAGACCAGGGATTTGATTCCTCAGCCCAGGTGCACAGTGGAAAGGCTTTTTTTTGGGGGGGGGGGAGAGACAAAATATCTGGAGAGGTGCTATGTAGCACTGTCTTGTTGCAGGAAGATACAAGCAGCTGTGACAAGCTGTTCCTCTCTTATTTTTACTTCTGTGGCCTCCTGGAAATGTTCGCTTCTTAGCAGATTATAAGGATGTCTCATGGGGTCGGGGGAATGCTTGCCTAGAATGAGATCCTGGTTTCTATCCCAAGCATGAGGTTGGGAGAGAGGTGGCAAGAGAGCCACTTCAACAAGTGGAGCCCCACATGGTGGTCAGTGGTTAGCAGAGTGAGGTTCAAGCCCTCCTGTGTTCTCTCTTCCATTCAGGGGTCTTCTCTCCTAGAAAGGTTTCTATGGGGCACACCAGTCTCACATTCATATCTTGGCCTTGAATCGTGATCACAATTAACTGTGACAGTAGAATTGGTCTGTATCTCAACTGTCCTGTCTAGTGGCCTCTATGAAATGTGGCTGGCTGCTGACAGCAGGAATGTAAATCTAATTTGCTTCATTTTGAGACAAGGCTTCTCTCTGTAGCCCAGGCTGGCCTCAAATGCACAAGGGCGGGGGAATACTAGCGTGAACCATGACTCCAGGAATGAAAGGTGACTGCTTTGAACAGTATGGCTTTGGCTAGTTCCCAACCTGGCTCTCCCCTTTCCACTCAGAAACTGAGAGAAGATGCTGCACGTGCAAGGGGCCTGGAGGCCAGGTGAGACGACAGTGGGCCTCAATGGGGGAGCAGAGTGGGGAAGCGGTGGGCCAAGTCCTCCTTCAAGAATGCACAAGGGAGCTCTGTGGGAGAAGGCCGGCCCACAGAAACCCCACTCCACCCCAGTGGCCATCACAATGGAATTCAGGTCTGCGTCACAATGCCGCAGGCAGTGGGAAGCTGCTCTCTTTGTTTGGAGACCTAGTTACAGGAACTCCAGCGTCAGAGGACCCTGTTTCCTGGGGAATGGCAAGGAGCCCAGCAGCTGAGCAGTCTCAAGATGGAGAACTGTAGGAAGAACAAGTCTAAAGCGAGGCAATCCTACTCAGTCCCCGGACCTAGCGGCTGCAGGGCCCAGGTGACCGCCAGCAGGGGGCGGGGCTTCTCCGTGAACAGCGAGCAGCTGCTGATCTTCTTCCTGGCTATTTGGTTCTTCTATTTCTTCTACCTCCAGGACTAACTCCACAGAGCCCCCTTTACATCAGCTCAGGGAGTGGCTGCCCAGGCCTCACCTGTTAACTTAAGGGGATGAAGACCTGGAGCTGCGTGGCCCTCTAGCCTCAGGCCACCAGCCTTCTGTTCTCAGAAGACCCCTGTGCCACGGGTCTTCAGTCTTGTGCCTTTATTGAGTATATGACCCCATTAACAGGCAAAGGACATGTCATCTCTGGAAGGCAAAGTTGAAGCTGCATCTTCTTGGTAGATGGTGTTGAGTATGGAAACTATTTTGTGCCTGGCCTCAGGCCCAGTTTCTAATGAGAAATAAAATGTCCATTGGGCCAAATATATTTTTATTTCAGTGACTTTATGAGGCCCAGGCTGACCTTGCACTCACAGAAGTCCTTTAGATATTTGGATTTACAAACTTACATCACACCCAGCTCATGTACTCTAGGGATGATTACAACAATTCTGGTAGCGGATGAAGAAGAAAAAGAACACTTCCATGGGGGAGGGGGTCAGACCTTTAAGGGAAAACTTAATCACATTTACCGTGTGGGAGTGGTTCCCCCACCCCCGCCCTGGACTCAGGGTATCTCCAGCTCACCCCAGGGCCTCCCAGACCTAGTTTTCCAGCAGAGTAGACCAGACACCTCTGGTAGAGCTGCAGAGGAACGGCAGCCTGGGGGCTGGGGGGGGGGCAGGGATGGCCCCTGGTACTCACATCAAGGTGTAAAGGCTGAGTGGGAAGTGGGCTACTCCAGAGACCGTGACAGGTTATGGGTAGGTGCCGACCCCCAAACCAAGCCCTCTGTAGTTGCATGGGCTAAGAACACACCACTTAGAAGGGAGGCTCAGGCACAGAGTGGGGTGTGCAGGAGCCACCAGGCGGTGCAAGTGGCCACTCCATGCAGACCCTGGTATCTCAGACGAAGGCTGAAGCACGACAGGCACTGGGGGCATGGAGAAGGAAGGAGGTGGCATTCCCGTACTGGCTACCTCTATGAGACATCTGAGAACTCTGAAAGCCGATTCTCTAAGTCTCAGGACTGAGTCCTGGGCAACCAGGGGAGACAACATGTAGCTCAAGGGGCTGTGATTTATCTCACAGAGCAGGTCATGCCTGGAAGGGAACGGGACAGCGTGAGGACCTGTGCAGGTATTCTACTGGCTGGAAGCTCTTTCAAGCCAACAGAATTATAAGCAATCAATTTCTTTGGGGCTCCTACTGTTTAATTTTGGAAGGAAAAAAAAATGCAGCCTAGGGACCCAAGGAGGCGGTTGAGGGGCGAGGAGACTGCCATACTGCTGATGCCCTGAGGTTTAGGGGGCCACATGGTTGGAAAGCGCGAGCTGACCCCCGGAGCACTGAATTCCATAGGTGCAAAGTGTTTTCTATAAACAAGTGTTTTCCTGATGTGGGTGACATATGGAACAGGAATCCTTCCCCTTGGAGGTGGCTCCAGGAGCAGCCAGACAGACTGGCACCTGGCCTGATGGAGGCTGCACGCTCTCCCTTGGCACTGGCACACCCACACTGAAGACATCTGAATCCTTGCTTATCTGGTAGCAGCAACTACATATGGCTATCCTGTTCTGTGTGCCAGGAAGAATCCTTGTAGAATGTCAACTGTCACTTTATTAAGGCTGCAAGTGTCTGCAGAGGTGGGGATACACATGGGGGTAACTCATGTGCTTAACAGCCCCTACCATGGTCCACTTCTGAGTGACTGTGAGGCAGAGAAGGCTGTGTGAGGTCCCAAGTCAGTCTACTGAGCTCCATCCACAAAGCTCCATTAGAAGGTTGTATGTAGATTACATGGGGCATCAGGGGGTGCTCCTGAACAGTGAGGGCTGGCTCTGGTTGGGGAGTGGCAAGGTGGGCCAGGGAGATTAGGGATGTCTTCCCCAGCCCAGCCCTATGGCTTTGTTATCCTGTTGTTGCCTAAGCAGGAGTGGGATGTCCCTACCCAGTCTCCATAACACACCATGAGGTATTCAAGCCCAAGGGAGAACAGAGGCACTGGGATCCTGTTCTTGCTTCCTCCACCTTCAGGTCTCCCCCAAAATGGGGCTTCTCCAGTTGAGGTTCATCTCTCAGAAATGGACCCGTAGCACATCCTGGTTGGTGACTGGCTGCTGGCAGGCTGTGCACATCATGGGCTGGGAACGTTGCTTCTCACTCAGGCAGGGTCGGCACAGAAGGTGACCACAGGGCAGCTGGTACACAGGCTCATGTGTGGAGTAGAAAGAAAATGCTCGTTTGCAGGAGGCACACTCTGGGCCAGAAACACTCCTTGGATGCTCTAGTGAATCAAGAAAAATAAGGTAGGGTTAGGTGAGGTTGTTCTCAGTGCAAGCTGTGTTCCTGGAAGCTCGAACTTCTTTATCTTTATCTTGGTGCTGTGAATGAATGTTTAAGAATTGAATTCTGGGGGAGGGGGGAGATGGCTCAGTGGCTAAGAGCACTGACCGCTCTTCCATAGGTCTTGAATTCAAATCCCAGCAACCACACGGTGGTTCACAACCACTCATAATGAGATGTGATGCTCTCTTCTGGGGTGTCTGAAGACAGCTATAGCAAGCAGGGCCAGAGCGAGAGCTGGAGAGTTGGCTCAGCAGTTAAAAGCACTGACTGCTTCCAGAGATTTTGAGTTCAAATCCCAGCAACGACATGGTGGCTCACAACTATCTGTAATGAGATCTGATGCCCTCTTCCGGTGTATCTGAATACAGCTGCAGTGTACTCACATATAATAAATAAATCTTTAAAAAAAAAAAAAAAAAAAAAAGAGGCCTGCCCCCTGGTCTCCCAAACAAAGCATTCGTTCCCCTGCCAAAGCTAGCACAAAGTACAAGCTTCCTCGGCCAAGAGAAGTTGTGAAGAAAGCAAAAAGCAGATGTGGCCAACTAGCAGGACAGTCAGAATGGTCGGGCGGGGGAGGGATCCTCAGAGGGGCAACTTCTATCTTCAGTGGCTGCCTTCTAATCAGCCCCTTGATCCCTTGAACTGCCCTGGCCTTGCGCACCCCCCCCCCCCCGGCCCCACTACAGGATTCATGATAAGATTTCCTCAAGGCCTCTAAGTGAGGGCACCTCCGGTCCCCAGACCCCTGTGGCTCACTCTTCCTTTTAGTTTGAAAAAGCTGTTCTTTCTCCTCAACTCTAGGGAATACAGAGACCAGGCTGGCCTGTTCTCAAAGCTCACTCCCCAGTGACTTGGGAACCCCAAGTTGTCTCACTTCACAAAAATTCCTTGTTTTTGTCTTTTTTTCAGGTTGATCCTGAACTTAGGATCATCTTGCCTCAGCCCCTTGTGGGCTTGGGACTACAGCTGCAAGCCTATTCCTGCCTTGGAAATTCTTAACTACAGCCCTGCTTTCTTTAAAAATATTTGGTTTTATGTGTATAGGTGTTTTGATTGCATATATGTCATTGTACTGTGTGTGCCTGGTGCCCACAGAAGGCAGAAAGATCCTCTGGAACCAGGGGTACAGACGGTTGTGAGCCATCACTTATACGCCGGCAATTGAACCCAGGTTCTCTGCAAGAACGAGTACTCTTAACCACCGAGCCATCGTTCCAGCCCACTCTGAGCTTTAAATCTTTGTATGTGAGTCCTGGTATATGTGTGCCTTGGCTGGAGTGTGCAAGTCAGAGGACAACCTCAACTGTTGGTCCAGGCCCTTCAGCCTTGACACAGGGTCTCCTGTTTGCCCCTGCATACATCAGGGTGTTAGTTTCCAAGTTTCCAAGGGTTCTTTGGGAATGGGGTAGGTAGGCAGAAGTAGGAGAACTGCCTTTAAATTCAAGGATTACACAGCAAGTAACATAGTATCTAGAGCAATGTAGTAAGATAGGAGTGTCTATCACCCTAGAGGCAGAACAATCACTGCAAGTCTGAAGCCAACCTAGGGTTCATAGTGAGACCTGTGATGGCTTGAATACGCTTGGCCCAGGGAGTGGCACTACTAAGAGGTATGGCCTTGATGGAGGAAGTGTGTCATTGTGGTTGTGGGCTTTAAGACCCTCCTCCTAGCTGCCTGGAAGGCATTCTGCTCCTGTCTGCCTTTGGAATGAGATGTAGAACTCCAGCTCCCCCTGCACCTGCCCGCCTGGACACTGCCATCCTCTCACACTGATGACAATGGACTGAACCTCTGAGCCTGGGCGCCTGCCCCATGAAATGTTGTCTGGTCATTGTGTCTGCCCACAGCAGTAAAACTAAGAGAGACCCTGTCTCACAAAAAACAAAAGGCTGATAAGAAATGAATTCTTGTCGTATGGACGACCTCAGAAGCATCCAGCATAGAGATTGCACAGGGGAGCAGGGTCACTTGTAAACAGCAGGGTCTCCATCAGGACTAGGACTGCAGGAATGGATCGATCTCTCTCCTCTCTTTCCCCTCTCTCCCCTCCTCCTCTCTTCCTCTCCCTCTCTTTCTCTTTGAGACTGGGCTTAAGTATTTCAGGCTAATTTTAATGCCTGTACCAAGTGCTGGGCTTATAGACACAAAGTATCAAGTCTAGGTTAAGTGGTGCTGGATAGGCAAGTGCTCTATCAACTGAAGTACATAACTGACGCAGCACATGCAAGGGCTGAGCAGTGGTGGTGTGTGCCTTTAATCCCAGCACTTGGGAAACAAAGGCAAGGTGATCTTTGTGAGTTTGAGGCTAGCCTGATCTACAGAGCTAGGTCAAACACAGCCAAGGCTACACAGAAAAATACACAAACGGCTCCAACTGCCTTTAGCACCAATAGGAAACCCCATTAATAGGTCTTGGAGATCTAAAGCCTTGAACAATTTCAGAGACAGAAAACAAAGCTCATTAAAGCTAGATAGATAGATAGATAGATAGATAGATAGATAGATAGATAGATAGATAG
>NC_034592.1:113723725-113754156 GCF_900095145.1 Mus pahari
TAGATAGATAGATAGATAGATAGATAGATAGATAGATAGATAGATAGATAGATAGTGGTATGATAAAGAGGAAAGGAGATACGGGACAGTGGGGCTCTGACTCATGCCATGTGGATCTTAAGTGGAACACTGTGACCTATAATTGTAAAAGAATCTGACTCAGTAAGGACAATGAGGCCATGGACAACGGGGATGGTGAGCAAAGTAGCTATGGGAGCTAACAAGAGTGTTGCATGGGCTGGGCAAGGCTGCAGGGCTGGTACCAGGGTGTCTCTCAGAACCACAGCACAGAAAAGCTGAAGAGATGGCACAGCCTGATGATATCCCGAGTTCCATCCCCGGAATCCACAGTGGGGGAGAACCAACTTCTTAAAGTTGTCATGGCCTCCACATGTGTGCAAGAAGGATCTGATAATGAATGTTGTCAGAGAGAGGACACTGAAGGACAAACTGACTACTTCCATGTTGAAGGTCTGACAAGTAGAGACAAGGCTCTTTATCACCATGGCTGAGGGATTGCTGGGAGGGAGAGCTCTGAAAGGCGGACAGCACAGTTCAGAGTTAGAGTTGGTGCTGGAGATGCCAATGAGAGGGGTCCCAGACACTGTCGGGGGGGGGGTGAGTTCTGAGGAGAAGCAGGAGCCCAAAGGGCAGTATTAAATTAGGGCTCTCACTGGGAGAGATTCTCACAATGGAAAGTGAGAAGAAACGGCTGAAGGCAGGAAAGGCTGGCCAATCACATCCCTGGGTGCTGAGTGGACAAGCAGCCACAAGCCTCATCCCACTGGGCACTTGAAAAGCCACACTCTTGGGAATAGTTAGGAAGAAAGGGCAGGGTGAGATGGGAACCCAGATGACAAGCAGCAGGGGGAGTCAAGGGCCTGCCCATCAGTCTCACCAGGCTCCACCTTGTCCTTTGTTTTAAAAGGGCATGGGCAAGGGACATGTAACTGGAGAGATGGCTCAGTGATTAAAGCTCACTGGCTGTTCTTGCAAAGGACCTGGGTTTGGTTCCCAGCACCTATATGGTGGCACAGACATGGTACACAGACATACATGCAGCTAAAACATCCATACATATAAAATAAAATGAAAAAAAAAAGGGGAAAGAAACCCAGTCAGTTCCTCATTTGTATCTGCCATACAATACAATCCTAGGTTGTTATTATTTGGGGCAGGGGAGAGGAGGCTGTTTCTCAGTGATTACTACTGTGCTTTTCTAGTACAATGACAAAAATGTTGCCAAGAAGGGCAGAAGGTGACATCTGAAACTTCAACCTTTCTTCACATGCAGCACATAAAATACCCAGACATCAGATGAGGGGAAGGTTAGAAAACAGAAAGGAGCATGCCAGGAGAGAACTATGCAGCCACTGCAGCCGGGTGTGGCAGGCACCTCTGTAATCCCAGCTCTTGGGAACTGGAAAGCTGAAGGACAGCAAAGACCCCATGTCACAATAATCAAAACAAAACCCTGTAGCCAAGGTAGGCAGGCCAGAGTCCATAGAATGACAGGGCTAATTAAAGGGCTGGCTCAGGACCAGCCCCAGGCAGCCCTTCACCGCCTCTGGAGAAGACAAGAGAGAGTGGGCACTGCAGTGCAGAGCTGGCTGTGCAGGCCCACGGTCCTGAAGAGACTAGGTTCAGCATCCCGCACAGGCAGATGCTACAGCCCCTGGGGATTACCGGAGCTGGAGGCTGGCCTCCTGCAAGCACTGCTCACTCTTGTGCCCAGCTGGAGCTGCCCTCTGGTGAGCCGGGCAGTGAAGGAAGGCATGGAGCCAAGGGTGGAAGTCAGGGCAATTTCCAGACTTTGTGACAGCTTCTGTTCATGGGACACTGGACCTGTAGAGAGATGCACACACCAGGAAGACTCAGCAAAAGAGAAACTGCATCAAGTCCTTGGAGGCAGAAAATAACCCTTTCAAGTTCAGACATGAGAGTATAATGTCCCCAGGATGGTAATGACAGAACGAGGGAGTCAAGTCCTGGGAACCCTGACATCTCCATCCCACTCTGATGCAGAAGCTCTGGCCTCTTGCAGCTCCCTAGACAAAGTGTTGTGCAGGACAGAGCCATCTTGAGGCTTCAAGCTGAACTGCACCTAACTCCTTTCTTCATTTATTTTGTGGTACTCTGGCTATAGCCTGGAACTTGCGCCTTCTAGATCGTCACTCTACCACTCGTTCAGCTACGCTCCAAGCCCCTGTGTTACAGTTCACAAGGCCTTCCTGCTGGCCAAGGAAATGAGACCAGCAGATACCAGCTCTGGACAGCCCCTATCATACTCTATCCTCTGCCTCAGCTGACATCCCCCCTGTTTTCCTTTTGGTTTTTTGAGATAAGGTTATCACTATGTAGCTCAAGATGGTCTCAACTCATGTTGATTCTTCAGTCTCTGCCTCTCAGATTTAAATGCTGGAATTATAGACATTTGCTACCATACATTTTTGATAATAAATAAATAAATAAAATTTTAAAAAAAAGGCTCAAGTGCTAGGGACCTGGCTCTGTGAGTAAAGCAGACACAGCAAAGGCATGAGGGCCTGAGATCATTCCGAGGAATCTGTGCCACAACTCCAGTGCAGTGGGACACACCTGTAACCCCAGTGCTGAGGAGGCAGAGAAAGGCAGATGCCTTGAGCTTGCTGGTCACGTAGTCCTGACAAGCCAAGCATAATCCTCAGAAGCCATAAGGAAGACAGTAACTAACTCTGCAGGCTGTGCTCTGACCTCCACACACACGACACGTGAGCACACACACAATGACAACAATAGTAATAATAAAATGTGTAAAACCTTTTAAAAAGTGAAAAGTAGTTAAGAAAAACTTGTAAGGAATCCAACTGCAACCAGAAGGAAGATGAGAGGAGGAGTGTGTTTTGCTTTCTACAGTGGTCCATGCCTGTGATCCTACAACTTGGGGAATGGAGGTAGTAGGATCAGGAGTTCAAAGGCATCCTAATAATACAGAGTTTCAGGACAGCCTGGGATGCACAAGATCCTATCTCAAAAGAAAAAGAAAGTCATCTTTAAAACTCTTAGCAAGGGACAGCGGCGCTGCACATCTTACTCCCAGCACACGGAGGCAGTGGATCTCCAAGTCTGAGGCCAGCCTGGTCTACAGAACAAGTTCCAGGACAGCCAGGGCTACACAGAGAAACCCTGTCTCAAACCAAAACCAAGCCAAACATGTAATCAAAAGTCTTGCCTTGTCAGTCTTAAAAAGTTACATGGTTTGCCAGATATTTCCAAAGCAAGCCAAGGGCTGCTCCGTGGTGGGGATACCAATCCAGAGAATCCCTGGGACATCACCAGGAAGAGGCAGCGGAAATCTCAACCTCAGCAACAGTACAACTAACTCACTCTCACATTTACCAACCAGGTTTTCTTCCTGAGAGGCAGGCAGGCCTCCAGCCTCATACTTTTCCACGTTCTTGTGTGTTGTGTCTCCCTGTGGATAAGTGAGGCAGGGGGACCCACAATGCACTTCCTTCCATCTCCTCTGGGAAGACAAGACATAGTACCCCAAAGGCATCCAGATACAAGAAGACATGGTCTGCTTTAAGGAACCTATTGTTTCTCCTCCCAGCAAATCTGAATGGAGGCTTCAGGGCAAGAAAAAGCATTGCTCTTGCCAGAAAACACAAAAGGAACACAAAGTGGGAAGTTCACCAATAAGATGGTTGATCACAAAACATGGTGACAGAACTCAGGAACAATTAGGTGTGGGGACTTGACCAGAGGCTCAACATAGTTCAACACTAGTTAGGATACATAGTGAGCTTTATCCTGAGCTACAGAGTGAAGCCTTCTTTCTAAACAGACAGACAAACAAACAAACATTTTTTTTTTTTAAAGAAATCTCAGAATAATAAGAGAACACACATCATCCTTTGGGGCTTCCAGATTATCTATGGGCCAAAGACAAAACTGAGATGCCTTGGGGCTAAAGAGATGGCTCAAAGGTTTAGAGCACTGGCTGCTCTTCCAGAGATCCTGGGTTCAATTCCCAGCACCCACATGGCAGCTCACAAGTATATATAATGGGATCTGTTGTCCTCTTCTGATGTGTAGGTGTGCATGCAGACAAATCACTCATATTCATAAAATATATAAATAAATCTTAAAACAAAAAACTGAGATTCCCTACAAAAATGAGAAGGCAGAGGCATTGTCTAAGGCAGAGGCATGGTCTCTAGCCTCCTACATCTAACCTAAAGAAGCATAAAATCAAGGACCGTGGCATCATGCCAACAGGAAGGGCAGGGAAGACAGCCTGACCACACAAGAGTGACTTACCTGCTGAACAGTCCATGTCCGTCAGGCCGAGCTCGCTGGCAGCTTTCATCTTCTTGGCAGTTGGCTCTGAGGTAGTAGGTGAGAATAAAGGGCTTGTGGCAGAGGAAGACGCATTCATGCCAAGGTTGTAGTGTGAGCTGTGTTCAGCCTGCTCTGTCTTCCTTTTCCTTGAGGGCACGGTAATGACAGAAGGGGTCATTGCTGATGGAGTCTGTGCTCTCCCAAGCAGGCGACAGCCTGAAATAGAGTGCTGAAGTAGGAACCGGTCGATCCGGGCCTTCAGGGAAGGATGAGGGAGGGGCTGGGACTGTGCAGTAAAGGCTAGCCCTGTGAAAGGGTCACTGGGCACTCGGCCCCAAGCAGCCTCACTGAGGTTACACTTCTCCAGAGTGCTCTGGTCAATGACCTTGCCTGAGGGCAGCAGCATGGGACATGGCATGATCTCCAGGGTGATAGGATCCAGGAACTCCTCTGGAACGTCACTTTCCACCTCAGACATGTCCTGTAAGGTACAGGGAGACTGCTGGCCCTCAGATTGACCCCCAGGGTCATAGTCACTCTCCATGGGCAAGGCTGGAGTGTGTGGACCCAAGTCCTGAGGCAGGCTTTCCGAGGCTGTCAACAAGACACTATTTATCACCTCCTGAGAGCAGGTCCTGGCTGGCTGACCCCACACCTCTAAACGCTTGATGCAAGAGATGCCACTGCCTGTCACATGGGTGATGCCAATCTTGAGGTGGGCCACATGGCTAAGGGAAAGAGCCCCTTTATTCCAGAGTTCCTGGGCTACAACAGCAGGAGATAGGAAAGTGACTTCCATTGGGCTAAAAGGTGGCCTGGCCTTGAAGCCCCTGTGGCTGAACACCACATGGTTCTGGTTTTTCAGTAAGACTTTGCCTACCAGGGTGAAGGCCTCCTTGTCTGGGACAGATGTCTCCACTGGGCCTGTAGTCCAGCAGTCCTGGGCATCCCGAGAGGCTTTGCTAGATAAGGCAGATGTATATAATTCCAGGCCAGTGACATTCTGACATCCCCCAGCTGTGAGATCTATGTTAACCCTACAGATTTCCACATTAAAGGGAAAGGAAACTGTCACATAGACTGGAGGTCTAATGAAATACTCTGTCCTAAAGCCATGGCTTCTCTTTATGAGGTCTTCAGAGATGAGATTTTCTACTTCATAACCATCAGCTGACACCTAGATGTAATGACAAACAGGAGACACACTGATCCAAATGAAGACAACTGGCTTTCAAAACTTGTCACTTACAAAAATACTTAAAAAAATTTTATTTTATGTATATTGATATTTCCCCTGCTTGAAAGTTTGTGCACTACATGCATGCAGTACCCATAGAGGCCAGAAAAGGGTGTCAGATACTCTGGAACTGAAGTTCCAGATAATTGTGAGTCACCAGGTGGGTGTTAAAAATTGCATCTGTGTCCTCTGGAGAATGGTCAGCACTCTTAACTACTGAGCCATCTCTCTAACCCTGTAAAACTTGATTTGAAAGAAAACTTTAAAATCTTAATTTTTAATTTTTTTGTTGTTGTTTGTTTTTTCGAGACAGGGTTTCTCTGTGTAGCCCTGGCTGTCCTAGAACTCACTCTGTAGACCAGGCTGTCCTCAAACTCAGAAATCCACCTGCCTCTACCTCCCAAGTGCTGGGATTATAGGCACGCGCCACCACTGCCCAGCAATTTTTAAATTTTGTTAAACTGAATTGTCCCAAGTTTTTGGAGGCATTCAATATCATGTCAAAAATTGATATTTGGTAAATATCCCCAAGCATGACCCATTATTAAAAATATGAGCAAAAAGCAAGGCACCATGGTGCATATCTATAATCCCAGCACTTGATAAAGCAGAAGGACTGGGAATTCAAGATTTTTTTTTCTTTTCTTTTTCTTTTTAAAGATTTATTTATTTTTATATATTTGAGTACACTGTCCCTGTCTTCAGACATACCAGAAGAGGACATTAGAACCCATTACAGATGGTATTGAGCCACCATGTGGTTGCTGGGAATTGAACTCAGGACCTCTGGAAGAGAAGTCAGAGCTCTTAATCACTTAGCCATCTCTCCAGCCCTTCTTTTCTTTTCCTTTCTTTTCTTTCCTTTCTTTCTGCATTTCTCTTTGGTTTTTGAGACAGGGTCTCTCTGTGTAGTCCTGGTTGTCCTACCCATTATGTAGCCTAGGCAGACACGGCAAGCTTAGAGTCTGCCTGCCTCTGCCTCCCTAGTTCTGGGACTATGGGATTCAAGGCATAAAACCACCACTTCCCAGATCACAATCATCTTATGCTATATAGCAAGTTAGAGAACGTCAGGGTTACATGAGATCCTTGACTCAAACAAGCAAAAACAATACAAAAATGACAGTCCATGATACTGTGTGTGCTTTTCACACTAGTGAGTCCCCACACTGGAGGGTGAGGAAGAAGGGTCAGTTCAAAGTCATCCTTGTTTACATAGTGATTTATAGGTCAGCCTGGGCTCTGCAGGTCAGCAAGAGACTCTTGTCATAAAAAAACAAAAAAATAAAACCCAGGCCTGGAGGACTGTGCTTAGGAGCACTCATTGTTCTTTCAGAGAGGACCCAGTTTTCAGTTCCCAGCACCTGGCTGGCCTTGAACTCACAGAGATTCTCCTGCCTCTCTACCTCCCTCCTGCTAAGATTAAAGGTATGCACCCACAACACCTGGAAAAAGCAAATGAATCTTAAAAACAAAACAAAAACAAGTCAACAACAGAAACAGAGAGGAAAGGGGTAGGGGAGGCAGGAGAAGGAGGGAAGAGCGCTCCTGAGTGATTTATTCTGCTGTGTGCCCACTGGGTACAGTGATGTTGTTTGATACTGCTTGGCTGAAAGGAAAGGGCACAGCTGAATGGTCTTCACAAACACATCACAGAGTGACAGTGCTCTGTGATTCTTGGGGACTGGCCAGTAATTGTCCAAATGCTGCCTGGTGGGACCTAAGGGGGAGAGTATACAAGCCAGGAAATGGGGAAAAGTCTAAAGAACATATTATATGTGTATGGATTTGTTTGGCTTACCTTGTTGCAGTGAATTCTTGGTTTGAACTGTGGGAGGCAAAGATTTATTACCATCTTAGTAGCTGAAACAATAGCTTCCAAGCATCAGAAACAGCCCTTTTAAAAAAAATTGAAACTTAATATTAGCCAGACACATTAAAACTCAGTTTTAAATTTTCAGGAGTTTAAGCTAAGAAAGGAGCAAATAGGCAGATGCAGAACTTCTGGTACATTCTTCAGTCTATACCATTTCCCTGTGTCCAACTGAGGCTGGGAAAATTACTCACTGAAAAGTTAAGAAGGGAACAAAAAACCCCAAAACTTACTTGTGTGTGTATGTGTGTCTGAGTGTATGCCTGTAGACCAGGGGTGTGCAAGAATGACCTCTGAAAAGGTCAGGAGAAGCTTCAGGTCCCCTGGAACTGGACTCACACAAGGTTGTGAGGCACCGTGTGCTGAGAATTAAATCCAGGTCCCTTTAACTGCTGAACCATGTCTCCAGACTTGAGAAAGTAAATTTCTGAAATAAGTTCTACAGGTTGGCAAAGGCTACCAGGCTTCTAGTTGATGGCAAAACATGTCAGTTCTACAGCATTTCCCAAAGGGAGGAGATAGTATACAAGCAACAGAACACAATAAAATGGGTATGGGGGTGCACTGAGTGGACAGGGTCACAGGGAACAATCACAGCAGGGCTAGGTACTCTTGACCCTGTCCGTGTAACTGTTTCCTTATTAAACAAAACACCTGGAAGACTCAAAATTATTTTTGAGAAGGCTGGCTGTGGTATTTTCTTGGCTTATAGAATCTATGCAGCAGCTGAGGGTATTATCATGACACTCTCATGGCAAAATCCTTATGAGCATGGCATATATGCCTACTTATTTAAATATATCAGATTCCATTTCCCTAATTTTACTTTTGACAAGTGTTATTATGTATGTGTGCATATGATGTGTGTGAGGCCATGCGTGAGACCACAGTGCATGTGGAAGTGGAGGACAACAGGGCAGCCGGATTCTCCCTTTTCCCTTTCCATGGGTTCTAGGCATTTAACTCAGGCCACTATATTCTGTCATTTAAAGAATTTTAAAGAACAAATTACATTTGATTATTTACTACGTGTGTGCATGTGTGGCTCACGTATGCCACAGTATGTGAGGGAAAGACAGGACACCTTGGCAGGAGTTGGTTCTCTCATTCTACTACGGGAATCCGAAGGGGAGACTTCATGTCATCAGGCTTTGCTTACAAGTGACTTTACTGGCCGTGCCACCTCTCCTATTCCAGGGTGGCTTCTAAGAGAAGGCTCAGAAGTTAAAAGCACTGGTTGTTCTTCCAGAGGACCTGGCTTCCATTCCTAGTACCCACATGAAGGCTTACAACCAGCTGCAACTCAGTCCGTTCAAGCTGAAGCCTTCTTCTGGCCTCGTTGGCCACCAAGCATGCATGTGGTACAAAGACATACCATGCAAGCAAGAAAACCATACACATAAAATTGAAAGTTAGTGTATGATATAGAAATGTGGAAGTACTTTTCTGTTTGTTTTATATTTTTGAGATAAGCTCTCTAGGTGCCCAGGCTCTTCCTACCCCTACTTTCCAAGAGGAATTCGCCACCGCACTCAAGTTTATGTGATAATGAAGATTAAATCAAGGATCTCTACATGCTGGGCAAGCACTCTACCAAATGAGCTACATCCCCAGCCCCGGAACCATGGGAATTTTGATTACCCTTTCCGACATACATCAGATCAAGTCTCAAGGGAAACCTTAATGGGCCCTGCCCATTGTCACTGCCTTTTTGGTTTTTAGACCTAAGAGCCTTCTAGTCAAAAGTCTAACTCAGCTCATAAAGCTGCCACAACTTGATCAATGGTGGCCAACTCCATGAGTACATGACTTAAGCATAGGCGCCAAGGACAGCGACCCACAGACTACCTTTCTCCAAGCACTTACTGAGTTGGAAGGAATCCACATTAAATCATCTTCATCGTCAGCCTCAGTGTCATCTCTTGTCTTCGATCTGGTATCTTTAGGGACGGTGGCAGATTGTATCCCATACCTGATAGCTTTCACAGAGTTTAAATGGGATCCTCACCTGTAGCAAAAAACAAATGAAACACATTAATACCATTTTAGGGCTGTGAGTACAACTCAGTGGTAGAGCATTTATTTGCCTAGTCAGCATGCATGAGGCTCTGGGTACCACAAATAACTTTTTTTTTTTTTTAAAGATTTATTTATTTATTATATGTAAGTACACTGTAGCTGTCTTCAGACACTCCAGAAGAGGGCGTCAGAGCTTGTTACGGATGGTTGTGAGCCACCATGTGGTTGCTGGGATTTGAACTCCAGACCTTCGGAAGAGCAGTCGGGTGCTCTTACCCACTGAGCCATCTCACCAGCCCCACAAATAACTTTTAAAAATATAAAATAGGGCTGGAAATAGCTCAGTAGTAGACAGATTTGTAAAACTCTAGTTCAATTCCTAGCACTAGGAAATTTAAAAAATATAATTTGATTGCTATATATAATGGTTTGAATGAGAATGGCTCCCAAAGACTCATTCATTGAATGGTTGGTCCCCAGTTATTGGAACTCTTTAGGAAAGATTAAGAGGTGTGGCCTTGGAGGTGGTATCACTGTAGCAGGTTTCAAAAGCTCACACCAGGCCCAGTCTGTCTCTACCTCTCTGCCTGTAACTTGAACATCAGATATGAGCTCTCGGCTATTTCTCTAGCACCATGCCTGCCTGCCACCATGCTCCCTGCCATGATGACCATAGACAGGTGACCAGGGCACTTTATTAGTGTGTGTTTTGTTGCCGGAGAAAAGAGTTTATTTGGCTTTACTTCTACATCACTGTCCATCAACGTGAAAAGTCAGGGCAGAAACTAAGCAGCAACCTGGAGGCAGGAACCGAAGCAGAGACCAGGGCATGATGAAGCTTCCTGGCTTTCTCTTTATGGCTTACTCTGCTTACATTTTTTTTTTATATATCCTCCAAGACCACCTGCCCAGGGCTGGTACTGCCCACACTGGGCTATAGCCTCCCACAGAATTATCAGTTATGAAAACGACCCACAGACTTGCCTACCAGCCAACCTGATAGAGGCTTTTGTTTTTAGTTTTTTGAGACAAGGTCTCTCTGTGAAGCTTTGGCTGTTCTGAAACTCACTGTGTAGACTGGGCTAGCCTAGAACGCAGAGATCTACCTGCCTTTGCCTCCCCAGTGCTGGGATTAAAGCTGTGCACTACCACAGCTGGCTAGAGATTGTTTTTGTTTTGCCTATATGTATAATTATACATGTATGTATGTATGTATGTATGTATGTATGTGTATAACTATGTACCACATGCATGTCTGGTGCCTATTAAAGCCAAAAGGCATGTTAAAGACCCTGAGACTGGAGTTACAGATGGTTACAACCTGCCATATGGTGGGTCTCTGGAAGAGCAGTTGGTACTTCTAACTATTGAGCCATTTCTCCAGCCCCCAATTTTTTCCAAGTGAGGGTCTCCTCTCTTCCCAGATTACTTTAGCTCATGTGAAGTTGATCAAACCAGCTAACAACTACAACATTTCTAAGATGTTAGTGTCCTGGCCTATCTAGCCATTGTCATGACCATGCTCTTTATCATACAGCACATATGCATGTATCTAATTGTTCTGTGGAAACCAGTTTGTAAGATGGAATGCAGTTTTCTTAAGTTGTTAAATGATCATTCTCAGGGCTGGAGAGATGGCTCAGCAGGTAAGAGCACTGACTGCTCTTCCGAAGGTCCCAAGTTCAAAACCCAGCAACCACATGGTGGCTCACAACCACCTGTAATGAGATCTGACGCCCTCTTCTGGTGCATCTGAAGTCAGCTACAGTGTACTTATGTATAATAATAATAAATAAATCTTTAAAAAAAAAAAAAAGATCATTCTCTATGCTACCTGGTATGCTCTTTTTGAGACCCATGGGAAATTTTTCCTTTGTTCTTAATATTAAAATAAGTGTTTCTTCTAAGCAACTTGATGTCATTAAGGTACAATCGGGATCCTCTCCCTTGCTGTTATAAAGCAGAAATAAACTACGTATGATAGGTTGTGGTCCAGGCCTTTAATCTGAGAATTAGAGGCAGAGGTTGGCAGATCTCTGAGTTCCAAGATAGCAAGGACTATGTAGAGAGACCATGCCTCAAAAAACATAGGAAGGAAGGAAGGAAGGAAGGAAGGAAGGAAGGAAGGAAGGAAGGAAGGAAGGAAGGAAGGAAGGAAGGAAGGG
This sequence comes from Mus pahari, assembly GCF_900095145.1. NCBI lineage: Eukaryota > Metazoa > Chordata > Mammalia > Rodentia > Muridae > Mus > Mus pahari. The sequence goes on from NC_034592.1 coordinate 113,735,343, forward strand.
CAAGTGAGTAGTAATAAAATCTGTAGTTTAGTACTTAAATTTATCTTTGTCTAAAATATTTATGTCATAAAGTTGCTGTGAAATCATTTTCAAATAGAATGGGAAAAGCATGATTCAATAGTAAATCACCTCCTACTCTTGTAGTCAGCTACAAGATCCCTATGCAGCAAAGGTGTCCTGACTCCTGCTGGGACTACCCATGTGTGCCACCACAGCAGTCCTGAGGTGCACATGTTCAGTAGATTTCTGTCTTTTCCCTTAGTCTTATTTCAGTTTACATTTTTAAATGGAATCACATGTTTTTAAAGATTTCAATTAATAAATTAGATGTTCTTACTACACTTATTTTTGTTGTTTAAAGCAGGCTGTCAAGAACCCTAGGCTAGCCTTGAACTTTTCCATAGCCAATGCTAGCCTTGAGCTCAGATCCTTCAGTCTCCACCTCTAGTGTGGAGTTACAGGCATACACCGTCATGGTGACTTCCATTAATGTTTGAGCCAGTTATTCTACAAACAGAAAAAATACATAGTGCAGGGTCTTTATATGCAATGTTTGTTTATTTTTGAATTTTTTGGGGGTGGTGCTACTTGAGCTTCACGCATATTAGGCAATCTACTACTGACTTTAGGTTTGAACTCACTGATTTTTGTTTTGGTTTTGGTTTTGTTTTTTGGTTTTTCGAGACAGGGTTTCTCTGTGTAGCCCTGGCTGTCCTGGAACTCACTCTGTAGACCAGGCTGGCCTTGAACTCAGAAATCCACTTGCCTCTGCCTCCCAAGTGCTGGGATTAAAGGAGTGCAGAACTCACTAATTTTAATAGATGTTGGGTTGGTTTTCTTGGATTTTTATATCAATAGTAGTAAGCTTTCTGAAATGATAATTCTTATTGTCTCTCATTTTACTGTATTAGCTAGAACTTTCAGAATTCTGTAACAGAATATCTATCCTCATTTATTCTCATCAGAAAAATGCCTCTTTGGAAGAAATGAAAAAAAAAGAAAAGAAAAGAAAAGAAAAGAAAAGAAAAGAAAAGAAAAGAAAAAACAGAATATGCTTGTGAGAGGCTCAGTGGGTAAAGGCACTCTCTGCCAAGCCTGAGGAACCAGCCCAGGGTAGATGCAGAGAACCCCCACACATACTCACTGTGGCAGGCACCTCTCAGGAAATGTAATACAATTTTTTTGTTATTTGTTTTTTCATGACAGGCTTTCTCTGTGTAGCCCTGGCTGTCTTGGAACTTTGTGGACCAGGCTGGCCTCGAACTCAAGAGATCTGCCTGCCTTTACCTTAGCTGATATAGCTTTATTAGCTACCTCTCTAGTTCAACACACTGATCTTTCGAGGTCAAGAACCTCCTGTCCTTAATGCTTTATCCAGGAAAATAAAAGGGTGGGGATCAATATTAAAAATAAAATAAAATAAAATAAAGACAAAGAGCCCAGCCTAGGAAGACAGCTTTCCCAGTCCTGCCCAGAAAACTGCCTTGCAACAAAATTTATTGTAAATTCTGCTTGGTAAAATATGCACAAATTTAGCCTCCTTTTTCAAATGTGGTGACAAAGTAAAAACTGGGAAACTCAGATCACAGCTAAAGTAATTGGCTGCTCATAGAAATAGCTTGAAATCAGACAGCAGTGGAAGTCTGAGATGAGTTCAATCCCTGTGACCCATATCATCAAAGAGAACTGACTTCCATAAGTTGTGCTCTGATCTCCACACATGTACCATGGCATGTGTGCAACTCCCCTCCTCCTCCCCACCCCACCCCACAATGGAAGAAAATACAAAACACCAGAAAATGGGTATTATGTCATAAAGCTTGCCTCAAATTTGTACAAATATAGTTAATACAGATACTTGTCCAAATAAAATATATTTCTTGTTGTGGCTCTGGATTTGAAAATAAACCTCTGAAGCCGGGCGTGGTGGCGCACACCTTTAATCCCGGCACTCGGGAGGCAGAGGCAGGCAGATTTCTGAGTTCGAGGCCAGCCTGGTCTACAAAGTGAGTTCCAGGACAGCCAGGGCTATACAGAGAAACCCNAAAAAAAAAAAAAAAAGAAAGAAAGAAAGAAAGAAAGAAAAAAAGAAAGAAAGAAAGAAAGAAAGAAAATAAACCTCTGGCCAAGTACAGGATAGTGGCAAACTCCCATAATTCCAGCATTTAGAAGGTGGGGATGCAGGATCTGGAAGTAGTTCAAGGTCAGAACTTGACAACACAGTCAGACTGAGACTCTGCAGTCTAATGTTTACTCATCAAAAACAAAAATAAAATACAATTCCTGGGCTGTAAACATCTTCGGTCAGACCTTGTCTCACACATATGCACACACCCAGAAGAAAGAGAAAAAAAGAGGAGGAGTGAATATGGTCAAAACATTGAGTAAAACTCTCCAAGAACGAGTAAAAACTGAAAAAGAAGAGCCAGGCATGATAGCGGTACATGCATTTAATCCCAGCACTTGGGAGGCTGAAGCAGGTGGATCTCTATGAGTTCGAGGCCAGCCTGGTCTACAGATGAGTTCTAGGACAGCCAGGATTGCATAGTAAGACCCAGTCTTAAACAAAACAGCAAGGGTGGGGGTGGGGTGGCTAGAGAGACGATGGCTCAGTGGTTAAGAACACTGATTCTTTCTCTTAGAGAATCGTGATTTGATCCCCAGCAGTCATAAAGTAGCTCGCAACCATCTGTAAGTTTGGTTCGAGGGATCCAATGCCTCAGGCACCAGGCAAATGTGATCCATACTCACACATGTGTGCTAAACACTCACTTGCTCGGCACTTTAGAGAACTTACTGTTCTTACAAAGGACCTGGATTTGATTCCCAGCACACAGGTGGAGTTCACAGCCATCCTTAATTCCAGTTCCAGGGGACCCAACAGCTTCCTCTGACCTCTACAAGCACCGGTCACACACGTGATTCACAGACATATATGCAGGCAGCATACATGCATAAAATAAATCAATCTAAAAAAACAAAAAAAGAACCAAGAACAACACATAACCAGTGTGCTGCACTGATTGAAACAAGGTCTCCCTCTATAGCCTAGGGAGGCCTCAATTTTATGGCTATCCTCCTTCCTCAGCCTCCTTAGTGCTAGAATTACATATGCAGGCCACCACACCAAGCGTGGCTGTGTGCACCTGTAACCCACCCTTGTGCTGAGGAAGCACAACTGGTGAGCTCCAGGCTCAGTAAGGGATGCTGTCTTGGAAAATAAAAGGGAGTGATTGAAGAAGACACACCTGACCTTCTGGCCTCCACATACACCTACATGTGAACCCATCTACACGTGCACGTCATACAGACAGGTTGGTGCTGACAGACACACAAAGTGCTGGGAATATAACTCGGTGGTAAAGTGGGTAGCCTATCACTTACAAGGTTCTGTGTTCAATCTCCAGAACAGAACCAAACAATACCCCACACACATGCCACACACACCAAAAGAACTCTTCCAATTCTCACACTGGTAATGTAGCTCCATTTGCAGCATCCTTGCCTAGCATATACAAAGCCCTAGATCGATCCCTTTTCCCACATTAACATGCAGTAGTGATGCACGCCTGCAATCCCAGTACTCAAGAGGTGAAAGCAGGAATATCAGTACTTCAAAATCAGTCCTGGCTATAATTGTTTAAAGCTGGCCTAGACAACCTGTCTATATGACAGCCTGTCTTAAAAAAAAAAAAAAAAAAAAAAACCCTAGAGTTTGAAAGCTACTGGTCATAGGTAAGTCATAGAAGGCTTACAACAAAGGAGAAAAATGACATTCATGAGGTTGTGCATTAACTTCCTAGATGACAAAGGCAATTCTGAACCACTTAGAAGCAATTCACCCTTCAAAGGGCTCCTCTCTCTTCTAGCTGAAGAGATCTCACACACTCTCTCTGCTCTACAGAAGGGGCTTGAAGACAACAAAGATGCACGGTACAAACTACTACTCAGAGAGAAAGTCTCAATTTTTGTTTTCTTTTGAATTTTTCTCCCTCTTATTTTGTTTTGTTTTTGAGGGAAAGATATTATTCAAAAGAGAAACAAGGAAAACGATCTATGGCCCATGTCTTACTTAATACACTGAAAAAAACTCAAAGCCTCTAAGAAATTGGTTGGGTTTACTCTTTTGCTTTTTTTTTCTTTTTGAGGCAGGGTCTTACTGTGCAGCTCAGTCTGGCTGGGACTATGCAGGTGGCGTTGGCCTGGAGCAGAAGGCCACTCTCCTGCGCTCACCTGCCAACTGCATATTACAGGTATGATCTACTAGAGCTGTTAGCAACTTTAAAATACTTATAGGCAGTCATATAAATAGGCATACACATCAAAGCATGTATGGAGGTTGAAGGACAACTTGGGGAGCTGAAGCAATTTAGAGTTCATGCCAGAACAGGTTACATAGCGAGACTGCCTCAAAAAACAACAACAAAAACAAAAAGGTAGGGATTGGAGCTATCGGCTATGTTGAACATCTGCCTCAAATCCACAGAACTTGGGGTTCATGCCCAGCACCACAGAAACAAAACCCCTCCACCTAGGAATGCACATGCAGTTTGGAAAGTTATGGTGGGCACACAGAAGTTAAAATCTGACTACAGTGGGCAATTGTGTTGGGGATTTTTTCCTTTTTTGTGTTTAAAGCTGGGGTATGTAATCAAACACTGACTGGACTCCTCGGGTCTCAGAGGTGTAAGCAAGGACTGAGCATCCACAGCTATACTCTGGGGAGGGACAAATTTTTTTCTTCTGTCCTCAGTCTTAGGAAGAGAAGAGTCAAGAGGAATTCTCTAGTAGTTACTGGTCTACCCAAGATTTAGGGATTTCCCAGAACATAGGACTTTGAATACTGAAGTGGACAAAGTCCTGGGCAAATGGAAGAAATTATCTTCTCTAAAAGGTAGCTGACTGTGTGCCCCAGAGCTTGAAGCAACCAAGCTGACATTTTGTTGTTGTTGAGATTCAAAATGTAGAGGCAGGGAGGTACAGAGAGCTACTTTGGGAGAGAATAGGGTGACCATGACACTCTGAGCATCTGAGTACCCATTTGGGGCCTATAAAGAAGTTGTCATAGCTGAGTTATACGATCTGACTCTGAGTTTCACAAGAACGTAATGGAAAGAGATTCTGGAAGATACATATATTTAAAAGAGTGGGTTCAAACAGGTTACCAGGGAGGTGGGGATTACCTGTCAAATACTGGAAAAGATTTAACCTTAAAGAATAGAAGGCACACCAGTGCAGTGAGCAATTTTAGAAATTGGATACTTTAGCCTTTAAAAACACATAGTACTTATAATCTCTAAATTGAGTTACCTGTCCATCCAAGAAAAAAAATGTGACTTGCAACATTTTTAGACCTAGTTAAAATAAAAGACAGCTCTCCTAGCTATTTCTATATATATGGCCACTGAGACAAAAGGATTAAACATAGGTGTGGGTCTAAGAGACACCTGTAACTTGATGCTGTGTGCAGGCAAGTCACAGGCTTAGTGTGTCTGAGGCACTACACAAGGCACATGTGAACTGTTTTATCTGTAGTGCTGTGGACCAAACCCAGCACCTCATACATGTGAGGCAGACAAACTCTAACTGACTCACATCCTTAGCCTTGTTTTTGTTCTTAGTAAAAAAAAAAAAAAAAAAAAAAAAAGTGAATGGTTTTTCCCCTTAAGTTACTTAAGATTAATAATGGACTCAGTGTTTAGTAATGCTGTGGGATCCTGGAATCCTGACCTTGTCCCTTTTCTTCAGAGCCTTCTTTTATATGCTTTTCTGTTTCTCCTGGAATTCCAACTTAAATCTCTAACTACTGAACCCTAACTCACCACAAACTCATTTGGATCTCTTCTGTGGCTCTAAACCCCAAGATACTATCATATTTTATGTCTACTAGCTGTCAGACTTACCAAACAGTGCTTAAACTGCTTGGGCTAAACAATGAATTGGTTTTTTCAGACATAAGATTGTCCTATTTGGCTAAGTGTGATGGCACTGGCCTTTAAATGCCAGCACTCAGGAGACAGCAGAAGGAAAATCTCTGTAACTAAGGCCAATGTGGTCTACATAAAGAATTTCAAAATAACCAGGGCTACCTAGAGACTCTGTCTCAAGAACAATTAACAACAGAATAGTTATTGAGTGTTCAATGAACTAGGAGCAAAAAGCAACTTCCTCAAATGCTAACATGTGTATGAAGACCCATAGCTGACACCATACTCAATGGCAAAAGGCCACAGTGTCCCCCATATGGTCAGAAGACAAGGATGCTGACTTCCATTACTTCAATCCAAACCTTAGAATTCTTGCCAGAAGCTGGGCATGGTGGCACACACCTTTAATCCCAGCACTCGGGAGGCAGAGGCAGGTGGATTTCTGAGTTTGAGGCCAGCCTGGTCTTCAGAGTGAGTTCCAGGACAGCCAGGGCTATACAGAGAAACCCTGTCTTGAAAAAAAAAAAAAAAAAAAAATTCTTGCCAGAGCTGGTTAGGTAAGAGAAATAAGTAAGAGAGATAAAGAAAGCCAAAATTGAAGGGAGACATAAAATTCTATGTACAGATACATGAGCTTATATACAGAAATTCCTAAAGAATCCACATCACAACTACAATCTTTATGGGTTCAGAGACGAATTAAATACAATGACAGGTTCTGACAGATCATGATCAAAGACCAAAGGAGTAGTTTGAGTTGGTATGATCAGAAAAAGTCTACCACAGAAGTGACCTTTAAAGAGAACAAAATGAAGATGAAAGGTAATTCCTTTTAAAATAAATTCTCACAAGCATCAAGTGTTTACCAATGATTTATGTTAATTACATGCATATAATCTCCTTATGTGGTTGGCTCTAACACAACCAAACTCGAATCAGGCAAAATACAAACTCACTGGACTTCACAACCTAAGAGTGAACACATTTCCTTCATCTGAGCTACTTGTCATATTTGGGAAGCAGTGCCCAACCAGCACTTTAAAACAGTGTGTGAAAGAGTGCAGGTGCCTACAGAGGCCAGGAGGGCACTGGATCCTCTGGAGCTGGAGTTCCACAGGGAAACTGAGAACTGAACTCTGATGTTCTGGAAGAGCAATACAAGTTGTCTCTCCAGCCCTCCAACAATCACTGGCTTAGTGATTCTATACCATGTCTAAGGCTGTTTGGTTTGTTTTGGTTTTTAATTCACTAATTAACTTTGGCTTTTTGATAGATTTATTTACTTTTTTTTGGGGGGGGGGAGGGAACAGGGCCTTACTATGTAGCCCTAACTAGGCTTGAATTCACTATCTAGACCAAGCTGGCCTCCCTCTGATAGAGATCCACCCATTCACCTCTGCTTCGATTAAAGGCTTGTACCACAACATCGTGCTATATTCTTCTGGGTCTAGCTTTATGATGCTGCTGATGGTTAAGCTCGGTGGTTAAGAGCGCTTACTATTCTTGCAGAAAACCCAAGTTTAGTTCCCAGCACACACATAATAGTTATCTAAAAAACAAAACCACCACCTCAAAATAACTGTAACAAGGCTAAGACTAACAGATACAAAAGAAAAATGCAGTAAGACTGTGGATCAACGTCATTTTGAAGATGCTTATTTATTCTGAGTAAAACATACAACTAGAGTACAACCCAGAGGTTATACAAAACCTGTAGTAATATATAACTGCTATAGGCTCTGCAAAAAAAAAAAAAAAAAAAAAAAAAAGAGTACACCCATGGCTACTCAACAGATGGTTTTATTACCCACCTACACTGTGGCTTTTATAACGACTTGGAAGACAGGTTGAGAATCCCTGTATCAAATACTTGAGACTAGAGGTGTTTGAGATTTGAAGTCCAGGGTATCTGCATAGACTATCTATCACTTGAATATCCCTGATCTGAGATCTGTCACAACTCAGTTCCAGATTTTTGAATATTTGACTTTGATTTTCTGGTTAAGGATGCTCAACTTACAGGTAGAAGGTATGCGCCTATTCCTTTTATGAGGATAAATGTCCATGAGTGCCCTTCAGAGAGCAGAGGTGAACACTTTCTCATGGAGGTATGCTAGCTTCTCTAATCGAGTTCTTTTTAGTAGTGGAAGCCATTCCCAGTGGGGTAATTCTACTACACGGTACCCAATTTGAACCAGCTGCCTCCTCTTCATATTGTGCAATCCAAGTAGAGCCCTGGAACCATAGCAGTATTGGTTCTTGTTTGTGAACTGGATAGCTAGCTTCACTAGTGGGGGCTGCATGTGGGCTAGAGGGCACAAGCCAACCATCCCCACATCCCCCAACCTATCTGTCCCATTGCAACCAGAGTTCTCCAAGGGAAGAGTTGTCTTCTTTCTTAACTCCATGGGTGGCTGACCAGTCTCTAACTCAATTTCCCCTTGGAAATACCTCTTGGCTTTCCCCTTTAGCAACTGATTCATCAAATCATCTGTGAGGCTGACTCCCACTTGCTTAAACCGTAATTGTGCTCCATCTTCAGTTGGTGTCGCTTCACTATTAAAGGGCAATGGTTTCATGTTAGCATCAAGCTGAACCTCTAAGTCAGAAGAGCGGGTATGAGGCAGAATCATATGGTGCTTGATGTACTGGGGGCCACCCAACATGGTCTCAAGTAAATAGAGAGTTTCTAGGAATTCAGGCTTTGATCTCATATCCTTGCTTGCTAGATTCCACAGATTTGCAGATGCTTCTTGTTGAAGGTGAGAATTAAGACGATTGCCCTTGTAATCTGGACATTCAATAGCAACTGTACCATCAAGAGTAAACAGTTCCTTAGTGAGTTCAAACTTACTTCTCTCTTGAGCTAACTTGACAAACCCTGGGCTCAGAGCAACATTTATGAACTCAACTGGAAAGTATTCAGAAAATGCCAAGCCAATCAGGCAGGTGAGAAGGTGCTCTGGGTACTGGTTGAATTCAGGCATCTTTCTGTGGATTTCATTTATGAGACTGGAATAAAATTCTTCTGTGTTGGGTGGCTTATAATTCAGAGTTCCAAATGACCACAGAATTTTGGCAATATCTTTACTTCGACAGTGTGCTACCCTCGGAGGCAAAGAGGCAGCTACTGCGTTCATTACTCTTTCATCCAAGATGCGTAAGGCTGAACAGGCAAGAGTGAGGTGCATAACACCCTGAACCCCCAAGGAAGGAATTCTCTGAGGAGCAATTTCTCCAAACTGCTTCATAAAATTTATATGATCTACATGAGTGAAGCGGAACATTTTAAGAATATGAACTAAGGTGTGGCTACTCAGATGCTGCATGTTAGCACAAGCTAGATCTCCAATTTTCCGCATGACAAATTCAGAGAGACTACTACTTGATTTAAAAAACCCCAAACAGATTGTACCAACTTCTTCTACATTGACTGAATCTACATACTTAAGGATCAGTGATTCTAGTTTTTGCATCAGGTCCTGTGGTACTTGGCGATTTTCACCTATAATATAAATCAAGTGAATCAGCTGAGACAAAGAGAGCTCTCTCCAGTGTAAATTAAGATAACTAAAAAATATTTTTAAAAAACGAGGCACTCTGCGGCCTAAGTTCCGCCAAAGATCAGCTACTAGGAGAAGCTGATCCAGATTCATCTCCCAAACCTGATGGCAAAATCTGGTTTCATACACATCTAGCATGGAAGGGGAGGGGGGAATTCTTAAGTCAACAAAGGCTTTCAAAATACTGATCAAATCGGAGGTGTTAAAGAGCTGTATGTTTTTCACACTCAGCTGGCAGAGCAAAGCAAAGCTGTTACTGGATAGCAAAACAGAATTCTGTTCTGCTGGCAAAGAGCTGAGCTTATAAAAATAATTAGTTATGACTTCTGGCTGGAGTTTATTTTGGTAGACTATGACTTTGTGCAAAATTAGTTCAACTTCTGAAGCAGCTATGGGTTGGCGAGTCTCATTTCTGTTATAGCTGTGACTCTGGTACTCTGGCCTTAGCTTTAAGAAAACTCGGGTTCCTTCAAAGGAATCAAAGACTTCTACATCCTCTTCACCTCTTCCAGCACTGGACGAGTCTGGATACGGTGTGCTGGCCTTAAGGGTAGAGGCTTTGTGGAACTCCAAACCCAGGTGGGCACTGCTGGTTGTGAAGGTTCTCTGAGGAAGGGTGGTATCACCAACGCTCTTAACTTTTCTGGCAGGATGGCAGGAGCTATTATGTTTAGGGAGAGTCTGGTCCCCATGTTGTGTGAAGTTTTCCATATGCCAATAGGCCATGCTTTGGGCTGCATGGTAAGCAGAAGGATTACCAGATGCTTCGTACTTCAAAAGTTTTAATAGCTTGAGAGTGGCTGACATTCTGGAGTCTGTGCTGATCTTTTTGGCAGTCAGAGCAAAGTCACATGTTCTTGTTTGATAGGGCTTCATTAGAGGTGGACAGGGAAATATTCCACAGAAACTGCCTGTAAATCTTCGGCATACCACAAGAGCCATGGGCCACAAATGATGGGGCCAGAATTGGTGCCAGATACTGAAAAAAGGGTAGATGAAGAATGAGTGGCTTCTACCTATAACACAAAATGTACACATTATAAGAATTAGGTGCAGCCAGGTGTGGTAACACACACCCTTTAAATCCAGTACTTATAAGGTAGAGGCAACAGGATCTATGCCAGGTTTATCTTGTATAGCCCTGTCTCAAAAGACAAAAGAAAAAAAGAGAAAGATGCAGACTGTACTACTGTCCATGCAAATATGTGCAGTGTTAGTGAATGCCCAGAACACAAGCCATCAAGTGTGAAGGACAAACTTTGAGTGCATTTAATGTTAGTGAATGCCCAGAACACATGGAGTATGTGAAGGATAAACTCTGCGTGCACTGCAAACAAGAAAACCTTACACCCAAGGCACCATTAGGTGATTTCTAGACTGCTGCTTGATATAAATTCACTTCCTTGTAGGGAAGGGCAGATTTGCAAAAGAAAGCTGGGGGTTAAAAGTGGGCAACTTGTCGGGCAGTGGTGGCACAGGTCTTTAATCCCAGCACTTGGGAGGCAAGGGCAGGTGGATTTCTGAGTTCGAGGCCAGCCTGGTCTACAGAGTCAGTTCCAGGACAGCCAGGGCTACAGAGAAACCCTGTCTCGAAAAACCAAAAAAAAAAAAAAAAAAAAGGGGGGGGGGGGGGGGAAGAGGACTCATTTTTTTTTTTCTATCAATACATAATAGTCCCTGGAGAATAGAAGCAATTGATAAAAGCTGCCACCCTAATAGTATAAAGGAAAAAGTCGGATATGGTTTTTTAATTTTTTTATTTTTATTTGATGTGTACGGATATTCTATCTGCATTTATTTATGCGTATCACCTGTGTGATTGGTGTCTGAGGAGTTCAGAAGAGGGGGTTGGACTCCCTGAGCTGGAGTTACAAGCAGTTGTGAGCCACAGGACTTGGGTGCTAGAAACTAAGTTCAAGTTCTCTGAAAGCACAGGAAATATATATTTTAAGACTTTTTTCCCCTATATTTATATATTTGTGTATATGTGAGTTTGTTTATTTAATGTGTATGAGTGTTTTGCACACCAGAAAAGGGCATCAGATCCAATGGGACTACAGTTATAGACCACTGTGAGCCACCATATGGGCAGTGGGAACTGAACCCAAGACCTCTGGAAGAGCAGCTAGTACTCTTAACTGCTGAGCTGTCTCTCCAGCTCACAACACAGGCATTTCGTGATTCTATTCATCTAGGTCCACTTATTTTTTTCTTCGAAATGGGGTCTCACTGTGTAGCACTGTCTGGCCTCTATAGAACTCACTTTGTAGATCAGGCTGGCCTCAAACTCACAGAGATATATCCCTGTCTCTGTCTTCCGAGTGCTAAGATTAGAGATACACATCACCATGTCTGCCTTAGGTTAGGTTTCAAAATGAAAATCTGGGAGGTTCAGAAAAGATTATGCAAGAGTAGAAGTGTGAATGATAGAACTAAGCAGAAGATATCTAACTCTGAAATGACTCTTTTCAGTAGGAAGAATCAGAAATTAAGAATGGCCAACAAATATAAATAACAAAAACTTTCATTTTAGAGAATATAAAAATAAAAATACAGGAGCAATTAAAATCCATGTGCTGCTTTGGGAAAAGAACTTTGATGATGGCATGAAGGAGGACTATAATCTTAGCCTTTCAGAAGGCTGAGCCATCTCTCCTGACCCTTAGTGTGCTTTAAACTGGGTGTAAGCTTTAATTAATTATGACCACAGTAACCTTCCCAGTTCTCACAGTACAAACTTATAGACTCCTGTCATTTTCAATGCTAGTCCTTTTCAGGCTGCTTTGCTTCCTGGGTGGTCTTTATATAGCTTAGGCTGGCCCATAGTCAGGATATTCTTGCCTCCATCTACTTAAAAAATGCTGGCATTACAGGTGGGTGCCACCACACCCAGCTTCCAGATGCCAATAACAGAGCTTGCGTCACTAGTGCAGGCAGTCAGGAGCTGGGAAGCATACTCAGAGAGCTGTATGGTGGTAAGTGGGAAGCAAAGTTCAGAAGCTGGTTTACTGCTGATGCATACATAGGTAGAAAAAGGCCTACTCAACCCTGTGCTTCAATGCCAAGCAACGCCAGCTCATATGACTGTGCAGCTAACAAGCCCAGGGCACGGCACATCTCCCCTGGAGGAGGCAGAATGTGATGATGCCATGCCACTGAGTCAGGACTAATTACGTCTTCATTTGGTTGGAAGCAGTACAATTTCCATTTCCTCCTATGGAAAATAATGAGCAGCCCATAAAAATGGCTCTCCTATATTCCTCCTCCTCTTTTTAAAACAAGATTTATTTTCCTACCACGTGTGGTGGTACATGACTTTGATCCAAGCACTCAGGAAGCAGAGGCAGGCATATCTTTTGAGTTTCTCACCAGCCTGGTCTACACAGTGAGGCCTTGTTTCAAAAACAAACCAAAAAACCAAAACAATAGCAAAAAACCTTACTTTTTCATGTTATGTTACATGGGTGTTTGGCCTACTTGTATGTCTAGGCCACATGTGTGTGCGGTACCACGGAGCCAAGGTGTTAGATCCTCTGGAACTGGAGTCTCATGTTAGCCACCACATGGGTGCTGGGAACTGAACTATATTCTCTGTAAGAGTAACAAGTGTTCTTAACCACTGAGACATCTCTCCAGACCATATTTTTTCCCCATTGGTCATTCTTCTACCCCCTCACCCCCATACATACTTGCAAACCCCAAGGAGATATGAATGGCCAATCAATGGACCATAGAAGGTTGTTGCTGCGAAATATCCATGAGTGACCTTCTAAAAGGTCTATTTTTTCTTTTTTTAAGTTTTATTGAGTTTGAGGCCAGCCTGGTCTACAGAGTGAGTTCCAGTGTTGCCAGGGCTACACAGAGAAACCCTGTCTCAAAAAGTCAACAACAACAACGAAAAGATTTATTTAATACAAGAAGAAGACATCAGATCCTATTACAGATGATTGTGAGCCACCATGTGGTTGGTGAGAATTGAACTTAGAACCTCTGGAAGAGCATCTAGTGCTCTTAACCGCTGAGCCATCTCTCTAGCCCCTGAAGTGTCTAACTCCACGTTTGACCTCTTCTTCCCAGAGTCCATAAAGAATCATGATTGCATGACAGGCCAAAAGGCTTTGTTCTACCTATCAAGCTTCTTTCTCTAGGTTATAGGAACGGATGTTCCAATTTCACAGAAAATCTTTATACACTGGGTTGCTTTTTTTGAGACAGTATCTCAGTATGTGGCCCGGCACCCACTAGGTAGACTAGGCTGAACTTTGCATGAACTCATAGAGATCCATCTGCCTCTACCTCCCTAATGCTGGGATGAAAGGCGACCACCATGCCTGGTGCTACACACCTGGTGTTTTACCTGGCCAGCTTCAACTAACTGTTCAGGTGGTCACAAACTACATCCTGGGACCCAAATTGTACCCTGTACCTGGTTTTTTAAGTACATTTTATCTAGACATATCTAATGTCTGTGCTGGCTTTCCCAACAGAACTGAGTAACTATTTCAGAAATGATATGCCTGAAATACAGTGTTTCTTATCTAGCTCTTTATAGAAAAAGTTCACAGTCCCATGCTACAGACCACTAGTTGTGATGAAAACTATCAATATGAAAGAGTGCATCAATAAACAACAAATCCTCTGTTTACTTTTAAACAGACTACCTCTGTAGTCATTTTTGTTTGTCTGTATTTGCTTTTTTCAGGCAGAGTTTCATAAAATCCACACCGGTCTTGAGCTCATGATCTTTTGGTTTCCACCCCCTAATGTAGGCATGTGCTCTAGTTTATAGTCAGTCATTTTTGGGTGGCTTTGTTTGTTTTTGTCTTCTTGGTTTTTCAGGGGGTTGGTTTGTTTGTTTGTTCAAGAGAATCTATGCCCTCTTCTGGCTTCTGTGGGCACTAGCCATGTATATAGTACATTCAAGCAAAACAGTCATACACATAAAATTAATAGTCTAGAAAACATTTTTTTAAAGTTATCTTTATAACCCAGGCATGATGGTGTAAACCTTTAATCTTAGCACTTGGATGGTAGAGATAGGTAGATTTCTGTGAGTTCAAGGCTGGCCTGGTCTACATAGAATCTAAAACAGCCAGAGCTATATAAAGAGACCTTGTCTTAGAAAGAGAGAGAGAGAGAGAGAGAGAGAGAGAGAGAGAGAGAGAGAGAGAGAGAGAGAGAGATTGAGGGTTCAATTCCTAGCAACTACATGGTAGCTTACGACCATCTATAATCCCAGTCCTGGGGAGCCCCAACACCCTCTTCTGGCCTCTATAGGCACTGTGGACAGACATACATGCAAACAAAACACTCACAAATGGAAAATAAATAGAAGGCTGAAGCTACATGAGACCCTGCCTCAAAAGAAAACAGCCAAATAGGCAAATTAAGTTCTAAGATGGAAGATAATGTCTTTTTCTTTTCCTAATTAAAATTTATTAGTGAACAATAAGGTTTTTACATTTTCTAAAAATAATTATTTTTACAAGTATTTACTTAATGCATATGTGTTTGTGTCTGACTGTGGAGACACATATACCATACACACGTGTGATGGTCAGAAGACAACATGCAGGAATCGGTTCTGTTCATCCCTCATGTGGGTCCAAAGGGTTGAACTAAAGTTGCCAGGATTGGTGACAAGTGCCTTTATGCCACCCTTAATGACCCTAGACAAAGGGTTTTATTTATACCATGTTTGTACACGCACATCTTTATACACTGCTCGTATTCACACCCCTTCATTACCCTCTTGCCCTCTTCTGCTTTACTCCTGTGTGTTGTACACATGTGGAGACAAGAGGTCAGCCCGGCGTCCTCCTCTGTGCAGGATTGTCACTGAACCCGAAGGTCACAACAGGGCAGACTGGCCAATGAGCCCCGAGATCCTCCTGCCTCCACCTCCCAGGAGGGCTAGGCGCATGACACATCATATCCAGGTTTTTATGTGAAGGTTCTGGGAATACAAACTAGGCCCTCAGGCTTATGGGTCACACACTTAACTCACTGAGCTATCGCCCAAGCATCACCTCGCTTGTTATGTATAGTCTAGTTTCTACACAAGAGACAACATACAATCTGTCTGCCTCCCCACCATTACCCTTTCTTGTTCCCTCTGGCTATTCTCTGTTCGAGGCTCAAAGTCCTAAATGAACTATTATGCACCAACCTAGACCCCAACCCCCCTTTAGTTTTTTGAGACAGGGTCCCATAAGTAGCCCTAACAGGCCTAAAACTTGGAGAGATGCACCTGTCTGTTTCCCTAGTACTGGAATTAAATGGTTTTAGTCCCGCTACACCCTGCCTTAAGCCTCACTCTAACAACCCTTCTGTAAGGTAGGTTTATTAGTTTTCTATCAGTTGTGAGGGAAGAGATTTTTCAAATTTCAGGGGCTGGAGAGATGGCTCAGTGCTCTTCAAAGGGTCCTGAGTTCAAATCCCAGCAACCACATGGTGGCTCACACCGACACCTAATGAGATCTGATGCCCTCTTCTGGCGTGTCTGAAGACAGCTACAGTGTACTTATTTAAATAAATCTTTGGGCCGGAGAGAGTAGGAGCGAGTAGGATTGACTGGAGCGAACAGAGGTTCTAAATTCAATACCCAACAACCACATGAAAGTTCACAACCATCTATACAGCTATAGTATACTCATATATACAGTAAATAAATAAATTAATTAATTTTTAAAACACCAAAAATTAACAAACAAATAGTTTTAGGGGCTGGAAAGATGGCTCACTAGCTAAGAGCACTTGCTCTTTCTTGCAAAGGACCCTAGCTCATTTCCCAGCACCCACATGACTAACAATTCTAGTTCCAGGGGAACGATGAGGGTACCAGGCATGTCCATGGTACACATACATATATGTAGGCAAAACATTTATATATGTAAAATAAAATAAACCTAAAGGAAATTTTAAAAACGAAAAATTAAGTTTCAATATGTTGGGCATAGTAGCACATGCCTTTAATGCACTGGTGAGGTAGAGGCAGGTAGATCAATGTGAATTCGAAGCCAGACTAGTCAACACAGCAAACTGCAGACTAGCCAGTGCTAAGTAATAAGACCCCGTCTCAGGAGGGAGGGCGAGTGGGTTTTAATTAGTTGAGGTGGCACTTACCTATATATATGTATATATATGTATATATATGTACCTCTAGTCTCAATACTTTTGAGACTGGAGCAGGAAGAGCAACACATGTCCAAGGCTAGCCTAAACTAACAGAGAAACTTTTTTCAAAATAACAAAACTGACAAACTTCTAATGGATAATCTAGGGATGGACAGACAGACAAATAAGGCAATAATAACATTAACAAAAACTATTGCCCGGTGTACACATACACTCCAGGTGTAGTGGTGCTTATAATCCCAGCACCTAAAAGACTGAAGCAGGAAGGCCATGAGTTTGATGCCAACGTTGGTTATACTGAGATCTTGTTTCCAATTTAAAAAAGAAAAAAGGGGGGCTGGCGAGATGGCTCAGCAGGTAAGAGCACAGACTGCTCTTCCAAAGGTCCCGAGTTCAAATCCCAGCAACCATATGGTGGCTCACAACCACCCATAACAAGATCTGATGCCCTCTTCTGGAGTGTCTGAAGTCAGCTACAGTGTACTTACATATAATAAATAAATAAATAAATCTTTAAAAAAAATATATTAAAAAAAAAGAAAAAAGAAAAAAGGGATGGAGAGGGGCTGAACAGGTGGCTCCATGATTAAGTAAACTTCCTGCTTTTCCGAAGGCCCTGAATCAACTCAGCTCAGGAACAACGGTAACTGCACCTCCCAGGAAGGTAACACCCTGGCCTTTGAGAGCACACTGACACGAAGCACTCACTCACATACACGTAAATAGAGATCAAAATAAAACAAAGACAGAAAGTGACACCAGAAAGAAACAATTGTATTCTCTGCTCATTAATACTCCCTATTCCTATGTCAATGATGATTATATGATTTTTAATACAATAAATCTTGAATAATGACCAACTAAACTATGAGCAAACTATATGGATGTGGGACAGTTAATTTTTCAGCTTCGGAGGCCAGGAGTCTAGTATGAAAGTAGTGTAGTATGGCGAAGGTCTTCTGACTGGTCATCCACGTGGAATGCATAATGTATACAGGTATGTATAAAAGACAAAGACAGAACTGGCACGGAGAGAGGGTGGGGGTGCCAAGGAAACAGGAATGAGTCTCAAAGTCAAACCGAAGAGAGGCAGGGAGGGGTGAACAACACTGACGGCGGCGGCGGCTCATCCCTGTAATCCCAGGTACTCAGGAGGCTGGAATGGGATAAAAGTTCTACCTGGGCGACTAAGTCCCAGCCTCAAAACAACAATGTTGTAAGAGCACTTGCAGCTCTTTCTGAGGACCAGGGTTCAACTCCCAGCACCCTCAAGGTAGCTCACAACCATCTATAACTCCAGTTCCAAAGGATCCGATGCCCTCTTCTGACCTCCGTAGGCACCGGGCGAATACGTAATGCATATACATTCATTTAGGCAAATTACTCATACACATAAATAAATCTAAAAACAAAAACAATAAAAAGAACCCATGGATATGACTCAGTAGTTGTTCGTTGCCTACCACACAGAGGCCCTGAGTTCACTCCCCAAGACCACCTGAAAGCAGGAAGAAGGCAAGCGAGTCTGCCCGACCAATAGAGATGTGTTACATGAAAGTAGCTGCTCTAAAATGTCTCTCAATCATGCTGATATAACACTGAATCAAACCTCAAAGAAAAAGAAATAAACCTACAGATGCCAAAGAACAGATTATTGAAAATGCTTTGGGAAACAAAAATGGAGGGAGATATGGAAAAAACTAACAGTGTTATAAGCACCATTGAACTATTTAAATCACAAACAGGCACAACTTCAATGAAAATTGAATTTACAAAATACATGTGCAAGAGCTGTGGTAGTGTATGCCTGTGATCGCAGCATTTTTGAGGTGGAGGCAGGAGTTCATGGGCATCCTTAACTATATACTAAGTTTGAAGCCAGGCTAAGATATATGAGACTCAGTCTCAAAAAGTAAACAAAACAAAACAAGACAAAGGCCAAACCTAGCCAGGCATGATAATACACATTTTTAGTCCCAACACCTGGGAGGCAGAGTCAGGGATGAGTTTGAGGTCAACTGCTTTCTGTTTTACAGAATAAGTTCCAGGTCAACCAAGGCTACACAGAGAAACCCTGTCTCAGGGCAGGAGGGTGGGATGGGGGAGGCCAAACCTAGTGGTGCACATCTTCTAACCAGGGCTACACAGTTTCTCTGTATTGGGAGAGGGGGAGGAGGAGGAGGAGGG
>NC_034592.1:113754454-113758546 GCF_900095145.1 Mus pahari
GAGGGAGAGGGAAGCAGGGATGAAGAGAGGGTGCAGAGTAAGGCAGTAGACATGTGCTGTAAGATAGAGAAAACAGTTAACTGCTCTTTCCTCAAAGTTTCCAGAGCACATACAAGAAAGCTGGAAAGAGAACACTATGAGATGTTCAATTAACTCCTGGCTCCTTTATTAAGGGATCAATCTGATGTCACTGTACAAAGCTCCCTGCCTGGTGTAAATTTTCTAAATATATCCTCCTCCCTGTCTCCTCTTTACAGATCCTAATAGATCACAGTACAGTTTCAGAGTGTTGGCATTCCCAAAAGGTACTGCTCAACCACCCAGAAGAGCGTGGTATCACCGAAGCCAGAAGTCTTACCTGACACATGTCCTTTTTTTAATTTTCTTTTTTGCAATGCTAGCAATCAAACTCAGGGCCTCATACATGGTAGGCTTACTATTGCCTTAGCCTCTAACTTTTTCTTTCTTGTTTTTTGTTTGTTTGTTTTTCGAGTCAGGGTTTCTCTGTGTTCCTCTGTCTCTCAAGTGCTGGATTAAAGGCATGTGTCACCACTGCCCAGCTAGCCTCTAACTTTTCTAGAAGCTAAAGTCTCTTGCTGGGAGTCTACTAAAATTTAAAGCCATAAAAGCTTAGAAACTGGCAGTAAGGGCTCTGCGCTGTCAGTGAGAACATTAACTAGGCTGGTCTTCCTTTTTGTTTCTGCACAGAAGCAGAGCCTACCAAAGTAGTCTAGGACAGGTAAGCTTAAGTGTATAAGTCAAAATAACTGTCCATGAGTCAGGCAGTGGTGGCGCACACCTTTAATCCCACCACTGGGGAGGCAGAGGCAAGTGAATTTCTGAGTTTGAGGCCAGCCTGGTCTACAAAGTGAGTTCCAGGATAGCCAAGGCTATACAGAGAAACCCTGTCTCCAAAAAACAAAACAAAACAAAACAAAACAAAGTGTCCATGAACTAAGCCAAAACAAAATAATACCTAGCACAAACCAGCCCTCTTCCTTTTTTCCCCTTCCTCCTTTTTTTTTAAGACAGGACCTCAAACTACATAGCTGAATGAAAAAAAAAAAAGACAATGAAGACATAACAGCCCCTAGGTATAGTCGAGGAGTTTATTGTGTGAGGGAGAGAACAGCCAGAGGCATCTGGAAGAGTCCAGAATGAACACAGCCAACAGACTAAACTGGGCCATGTGGACGGGGAGAGCCAGAAGCCAAGAGGCCAGGAAAGCAGGAACCAAGAGGCAAAAGGGTAAAGGGCTGGTAGCCAAGATGGCTGAGATTATGTAGAAACCAGAGAAGGCAGAAGAAGGGAAGCTCAGCCTATGGACTGGAGAGTTTAGGGTAGGAGGGGGGACTGCCAGTCAAGAAAACTCTAACAGGGACTGGGAGATGCTGGGAGACCGTGATGGTCATTTCCACGAAAACTCTAACAGGGGCTGGGAAATGCTGGGAGACCGTGATGGTCATTTCCACTTTGATATGTTAGACAGGCACTTCACTTAAGTCATTTGTCCAGGGTTGGAGAACTTAACACTAGCCATAGAAGCAGGCCTTGGACTGTGTGCTACAATTAGACATATGTCACCTAGCCCACCCTCCACTTTAGAAAATGCAGGCAGGTGAAGAGAAATGTAAATACACACAGTCATGAGAGAATTCTCAACAAAAGTTCCAGTCACATGCACCAAATTTGTAAGGTTTTAAAGTAAGAAACTCCAGAATTCCCTTTGTTAGACGGGTAGGGAGAGTACAGGGTCTTACTCACAGTCCTGTCTGGTCTCAAACTCACAGAGATGTGCCTCCCTCCTGAATGCTGCCATTAAAAATGTGCACCATGGTAGTGGAGAGATGGTTCAGCATATAAGAGCACTGACTGCTCTTCCAGAGGTCCTGAGTTCAATTCCCAGCAACCACATGGTGGCTCACAACCATCTGTAATGAGAGCTGATGCCCTCTTCTGGTGTGTCTGAAGACAGTTACACATATACTCATATACATAAAATAAATAAATCTTAAAAAAAAAAAAAACCAAAGGCACCACCAGCCAAGTGCGGCCTCGTGTGCCTTTAGTTCAGTACTTGGGAGGGAGAGGCAGTGGGATTTCGTGAGTTCCAGTCCAGGACAGCCAGTGCTGGTTACAGTGAGAAACCTTGTCTTGGGGTGGTGGCACTGGTGGAGAAGAGGGGGCAAGTGCACTACCACGGCTGGCCAGAACTCTTTAATATGAAAGGAGTCTTATGAAGCCCGGTGGTGGGAGTTGTGACAGAACTAGTTTTTAATCCCAGCTTTTGGGAGGCAGAGGTAGGTAGACGTCTGTGAGTTCAAGGCCAGTCTGGTCTACAGGACAAGTTCCAGGACAGCTAGCGCTATACAGAGAAACCCTGACTTGAAAAAAACAAAAAACAAAGAAAAAGAAAAGTTGACTTACTGGCTGGAGAGATTGTTCAGTGTTTAAGAGTACTGGCTGCTCTTCCAGAGGATCGGGGCTTGATTCCCAACGCTCACACTGTGGCTCACAATCAACCTTAATTCAAGTCCCAGGAGATCCAACGCCTTCGTCTGGCCTCCTCCAGCACTGCATATAAATGGTGCAGACATGCATAAATGCAAATCACCCACACACATATAATAAAAGATATAAATTGACTTATTTACATGATAAATGCCAAGGCTTCATTGGGGATCAAATAAATAAGGAAGACACACAGGCACGTAAGTCCCGCACAACTCTTAGCTGTATGAAACAGTCGTCTTCAGATTTTATTTTGGTCTACCAAGCAGGGCTAAATCCCCTAGGGCTAGCCTGCGGCAACTGAGGACAGCAAGCCTTAGAACCTAGTTCTAGAAAGGCACTGTTCTGAGTACTCACAGTGTGGGCAAAGTGCAGAAAACATGAGCACAAAATACCAGTTCCCTCTGACGTTAGAGGACCTAGATATGAGCGTCACAGGATGAAGCAATGCCCAGATGCCTACACCGAGTGTGCAATGAAGCCTCTGAGAAGACGCGTGAATGTATCGAGTATAAAGACTCCAGAGTTCCTGAGACAGAGCAAAGAGATGTCAGGATCTTAACAGAAAAGAAGCAATTACTTCCTATCTCCGGGGAGAGAAAGAGAAGGGAGAAACACTACTGGCCCGAGTTGGACTTGTATAACCAGAAACTGCTTAAATTGAAGAAAGGGTATGCGTCCTATTGCCTCACCCCGTCCTACGCCCTACATCAAACGAGGCTCAAAGTGCTGGAGAGAAGCTGGTCAGACACGCCGAGTCCCAGGCGCCGGCCGAGAGCCGCTAAGTCACTTTGCAAGGACTTCACGTGCACACTGGAACGGAGAGGGAGACCGGGGAGACACACGATCTCCACCTCGCAGGGGGCTAAACGCGACGTCCGGGCAAGTCCTTTGCCCATTCTCACAGCAGTCCGCCGGGATAGGGGACCCTAGATGCCGAGAGGGGCTCCGGGGCGGCGCGAGGGCAGCCGGCGGGGAAGCGCAGCAGGCCCGGGAGACCCGGGATGGCGGAGCGCGCGGCCCGGGCCCGGCGGGGCCAGAGTGCAGGCAGCAAGCCGAGTCACCACCTCCTCCCCGGCCGCCCACTCACCTGAACCCCGCGAAGGCGGCTCCCTAACTGCAGTCCCCGGCCGCACCGGGTAAGTCAATGCAGACTCCTGCATCAACCGCCCCACAACCCACTTCCGGTCAGTGGCTCTCTCCTTCCGCTTGCGTCTGTACCGGAGCCGCCGAGGCTCAGAAGACTGCAGTCGGCGTTTTCCATGACTATTTTCTAGTTTCTGACTTCAAGGGGTACCTTAGACCATGGTGAGGGAAAAATATTATCCTGGATGGGTCGCTTTGAAAGTAATTGAGCAGAAGTAATTGGCACAGGTTCAAATCTTAGGATTGCCATCTGGGTTTTATGGTTTTGGAGAAGTCACACAAACTTTTCAAGTCTAGTTTGTCTTCTGTACAAAGAGGATCATGAGGCATTTCTTTTTTTTCTTTTTTTTTTTTTTGGTTTTTCAAGACAGGGTTTCTCTGTTTAGCCCTGGCTGTCCTGGAACTCACTCTGTAGACCAGGCTGGCCTCGAACTC
>NC_034592.1:113760015-113773924 GCF_900095145.1 Mus pahari
AGAAACCCTGTCTCGAAAAACCAAAAAAAAAAAAAAAAAAAAAAAAGTACTGGAGAGGAAGAGTCATTGCGCGCTTCGGGACTTTCTTGGTTTGTGCATATGGAGGCCAGAGGTCCACATCAGGCGACTTCCTCAATCACTGTCCTACCTTACTTTCTGCGACAGTGTCCATCACTGTAACTGGAGCTCACAGATTCTGATGGATTACTAACAGACCTAGTGGCTCCTGTGCTGGGGTTACAGACAGAACAGGCTTCAGGGCTTGCTCTTATATTATTGTCGCCGATACAAATTCAGGTTTATATACCTGTATGACAGGCACTTTATTGATTAAGCCATTTCCCCAACCTCCAGAAAAACTTTTTTCTTTTTAAAGTATCTGTATAAGTTTTTTATAGATTTGTTTGTTTGTCTGTTTGAGACTGTGTCTGACTGAGTAGCTTTTCTGGAATTCACTCTGTAGACCAGGTTGGCCTCGAACTGAAAGATCTGCCTGCCTCTGCCTCCTGAGTACTGGAATTAAAGATATGTGCTACCACACCCAGCCTCAGGAAAACCTCCAATATCATGATAAACTGGTGCAAATCAATCTTATCAAAGAGCTGGGATGCTCTGTGGCAAAGAGGAGACAGGTTGGATGGGTGAGTAAGGATGGAAAATCTAGACTCTAGCTCAGTGGTTCACAACCTTCCTAATGCTGTGACCCTTTAACACAGTTCCTCATGTTGTGGTGACCACCAACCATAAAATTATTTATGTCACTTCTTCATAACTGTAATTTTGCTACTGTTAAGAATCATAATGCAAATATATGATAGCAGGATATCCAATATGCAACCCCGTGAAAAGATTGTTTGACCCCAAAGGGGTCAGACCCACAGGGGTCAAACCCCACACATTGAGAACCACTGCTTTAGCTCCACAGAGAGCCAATATCTGTGGTACCTATTACTGGACTTGTTGGGTGAAGGGAAAATAAACCATGTTTTAAAAGTGGTTAGATGTGATATTTACTGAACACTCTGTTGTTGTTGTTGTTGTGAGGCTTTGTGGGGAAAACTGGAGAAAACCCTGTAAAAGACGGATCGCCATTTTACAGTATACCTGGGACTTTTGTCATTAATTGAAAACCCATTCTGTGATTCCATGGTAATCACTGGAGTGTTCAGGGGACTGCAGGCTGTGCCTAGCTGTCCATATCACCTGCCTTCTGGATAGCAGCCTAGTGTATGACTCCTGAGCTAGTCAGCTGGCAGCACTGCTAACAGCCTGAACTGAAGAGAGAACACCTCCATCGGTAGGAAAGGTGGAACCACAACTCCTGGACAAGTATGGAAGACTTGGGCTTTGAGCCAATCTCCTTGCATAGTACAATGAGTAACTCTGGTCCCATGCCTCCTCTGGAGAAATATCTGTTCCAGCTTTGTCCTGCACCCCCCGCCCCCAACCTTACCTCCCGTACTTGCAAAGATACAGGCTGGCCACAGAATTGCCATCCAAGAGGCTTTCTCCATTTTATTTCTTTGGGAAAGGAAAAATGAAAACTCTTTCCATCACATATGGTAGATATATATATTTATATATTTATATATTTATATATAATTTATTTTGCAGTTGGACATTCCAAAGCTGTTCATATTTTTCTCTCCCCCCATCTCTTTTGTTTTGTGTTAATGCCTTTTCCCAGTCCCTGTGGACCAGGCTTAGGGTCTGGATCAGGTATTGTGAGGGATTAGAGGAATGGGCAGTGGTTGCCGGAGTAGCCTCCAATCAAGGTGAAAAACCTGTTGAGGACCACCCAGAAGGAGCTGTGCAGAGAGGTGGAGGCTACAAATAGGGCACTCCTACTTTTGTGGGGGTGCACAGCTTGTTAAACAGTCACCAGTCATGGGAGAAGGCTGGTCAGGGCTTGGGGGACTTGCTCACAGTAGTTACCAACCCTCTCCATCCTGTCCCCAAGATTCCATCTTGGGGTGGAAGGGAGAGTGAAAAAGAGAAATACACGGACCGAGGGCCAAGTCTCCTCTGATTGTTATTGCTGGTGAAGTGGAAATTTACTTTCTTAAAAGAGAAATTAGAATTTCCCTGCCTGTCTTGGGGAGATGGAATCTGAGAGATCCTAAAGAAGGAAGTGGCATCGACTGTCACGACCCATACTGATGACCATACCAGCCAACCCTGCCTGGACAAATGAGCCAACTCAAGAGTCTGGCAAGCAACCCAAGGGTCAGGAGTCCTCTCTCTCTCACACACACACACATTAGCCTTGTTCCTCGAGGGCAGTCACATCCGACTCAGACTGGCCCCTCAAAACGAGGGCCCCAAGCTCAGACTTGGGCCAGTGGAGCTGGGGGTGAGCAGTGCACCAAAAGCCAAGCAGAGCTTTCTGCTGGGAGGAAAGGTGAGACTTGGAAGAGAAGGCAGCCTGGGAAGATGTGAGCACGAAAGGAGGCCGAGGGAGAGAGCGAGGGAAAACACAGGAAGACATCAGACATCTGTCTGACCTCAGAAACGGGGCAAACAGAAGGCCTAAGAGGCAGGTATAGCTAAAAGCAGAGCTGAGCAGTGACCCTGGGTTTGGGGGGGTCAACCAAGCAGCAGGGGATGTAGCCTTGTAGAATCCTGGCCAGAGGGTGAGGGTGGGGCTGAGAAGCCTCTAGGTGACCCTTCCCCTTCCCGAGGGTAGGAAGGCAGATCTCCCCTGGGGACTTAGCTTCCAGCCTCTGCTCTCACTTCCCTCGCTGTACACAGAGGGACGCGTGCTCAGGACTAGTCCAGGCTCAGAGGCTGGAGCCCAAGATACCTTGGTGGGGGAGGGGTTGGGCAGGTAGCCCTCTCGACCACAGGCAGGCCATCTGCTCCCACTTCCCCTGCCAATCTGCCTGGGGAAGGAGAAGAGCTCCTGAAGGAGAGAGACTAGGAGCCTAGGGTCTGTCGCCATGGGCAGACCCCTGCAGGCTTCCTCAGGCTGTGTGGCCTAGGAGGAGGGCACAGACAGTAGCACTGGACACAAGGTGGCGGCGGTAGCAGCCCAAGAAGGGAAAGGGGCTGGGGTACTCCCTGGCAATGCAAGCCTGCTGCCTCTATCTCCAACGAGGCTTCCCCAGAAAGGGAGCCATGCTCCCTGCGCCTGGGACCTCACCCCATTTCACTCTGCCCTCCCCCATGTTCTCCTTGGCAGGAGGGTCTGGAGTGGTTACCCACGAAGGCAGTGCTGGAGCTGCATGGACTGGGGGACAAGGGGGAGGGCTGGTCACAGCTGCTTCGAGAACCTCTTTGGTCTGGGGATGTGCAGCACGGGTGGGGGAGATGAATGGAAGGGGACATT
Source organism: Mus pahari (assembly GCF_900095145.1). Lineage (NCBI taxonomy): Eukaryota > Metazoa > Chordata > Mammalia > Rodentia > Muridae > Mus > Mus pahari. Next base: position 113,763,344 of record NC_034592.1, read on the forward strand.
GGTGACTCCGACCTTCAGACAGGGCACTTGTCAGAAGGTTGTGCACGCAGATAGAGAATCAGATTTCTGTGGACTCGATGCGCTCCAGGCGGGAGGGGGTCCAGGCTTTCTTTTCCTCTCCATGCTGGGGAGTAGGCGTGCTGGACCCCCCTGCTGCCCCACGCTCCCGAAGTCGCCGCTCCAGCTGCTGGTTACGCTGATACATCTCCACGTAACTCAGCTGGAGCTGTTTCTGGTACTCAATGACCTTCTCCTTCTCCTCCAACCACACTCGGCGCTCCTCTGCAAAGCTGGCACCCTGGCGCTCTCGGGCACGCCGTTCAGCAGCCAGCTCAGCCTGCAGTCTCCCCACCTCCCTGCGTAGGGCCCGTGTCCCACCCTCTCCTCCAGCCTCCACCTCCCCATCCACAGAAACCAGGGAAGCAGCAGCCGCCACGCCAGCCTGCCGGCGCATCTTGGCCTCGTCACTCTCACAGGAGGCCAACGCCTCCTGTGGCTCGACCAGGTCCACGGGGGTCAGCGCAGGCTTGAGGCAGGCAGGGGGCAGCTCGCCTTCACTCAGCTCCAGGCTGGCCTGTTTGCTGCCGAAGGAGTCCCTCAAGCTGAGCAGCTGCTCCTCCTTCTCCCGGAGCGTGGCCCTACCCTCCCGAAGCTGTGAGCGCAGCCCCACGATCTCACTCAACTTCTGCGACACATCGGCCTGAGAGTCCTTCAGTTGTTGCTTCAGGAGGGAAATTTCACCGGCCTTCTGGCACACCTGGACAGGGGCAGGCGGAAGCAGAAGCCGGAGTAAAGGCACAGACGAGGTAGTAAAGGCTCATCACTACCCAGCTCCCAAATCAGGCTCCAAAGGCACTAGGCACTCACAAGGGGGCTCCCTGCTAGACTCGTCTCTGGAGCCCCAGGGCAGCCTCTGTTCTCAGTCACTCTGAATTGAATTGGCCCTACTCCTTTCGTATCCCACCCCCACCCCCGCCCTACACAGGAGTAAGTTTGGGATCTCCCGGGGGAAGAAAAGATGAAAGGGAGTCAGACAGGGGACACCTAAGCCCCCCAGCCCGCACCTCCCACTTAGTTTCCTCCATCCGGGGCAGGAAGTCGGCCTGCTCCTTCTGACAGACGGCCACCTTGTCCTCTAGCTCTTCCCGCTGCCTTATCAGCTGGGCCGCCTCCTCCTGCAGCTGTTTCTTGTCCTGCTGTAACCGCAGCACCTGCAGCTGTAGGCCCTGCTGGGCACGCTGGGCACGGCGGGCCACCTGCTGCAGCTTCCCACTGCAGCCCTGCCGGAGCTCGGCTAGCTCCCGCTCCCATGCCTTCTGCCGCTCCTCCAACACCTGGGCCACTGCTGCCTCGCTCTGTTCCAGGCTGCGCCGCAGAGCTGCCACCTCCTGCTCCTTCTCCCACAGCCGCTCCTCCAGCTCCTGGATCAGCGCACTGGGCGAGGGTGGTGAACAGGCTGCAAATGGCAGGCCCCCATTTCCGCCCTCCCCGGATCCCAGGTGGCCTGACCGCCCCATGGAGGATGACGACCCACTCTTACTGGAAGCCCGCCCACTGTCAGAGGTTCCCAGATCCTGGTAGCCTGACCCCCCACCGCTGCTGCCACTACTATAGCCAGCGGTGCCAATACGGTTGATATGGCTGGTGGAAGCACTGAGGGGTGCCAGATGCTGGCTATAGCTGGAGCTATAGGTGGGCAAGCTTGTAAGTGAGTTCCGGCCTGAGTCTGAGAGGCCGCCCCCACTCCCACCAGCTGGGGTCATGGTCCGAGACTTGTCCAGTCCGCCTTTGAGGCCCGCGGGGCCCTGTCGTCCCTCAGGGGTCCCATTGGTCTGTGGAGGACACAAGTTCTGCATGGAATGGAAGTTCTTGGGTACAACTGGCTTGAAGGCTGATGGCCGAACTAGTGGCTCTGAGCACTGCAGAAAAGGAAACAGGGAAGAGGCATCAGATTGAGATCTTATCCTTGGCCCCTCCTTTTCCTTATGCCCAAGACTTGTTCAAGAACCACTTCCTGCCCTCTGTTAGATCTCCCCATCTGGGGCTCCACCTCAAAAAGTCTCCCACAAGCCATCTCTGTCCTGAATCCACGGGTGATACTTAGCCCCAGGGTTACACTCCATGGCGCCCAATGATGGCGCCCATCTGCTTCCCATGGTTCCTGCTAAGCGCCCCCACCTCAACCTACTTTCTTGGTTACCTCCCACTCTAAACAAGGCTACGCGGCTCTCCTGGTCCTGGGGACTAACCTGGTCTAGCTTGCCAGAGGTGGTCAGGAGCTTGGGTGGGTGATTGGGTTCACGATACTGGGGTGGAGCCTTGTCGCTGCCCCCACTGCTGCTGCTGCCCCCACTGCTGCCCACCACATTGCCACAGACATCTGTGTGGTCACTGCACCGCAGCTCGCCATTGAGGTAGAGAGAGTTGGCGAGAACCTTGTCCTCTGATGGGTAGCGACCAGGTCTCTCCCTGCTGGCCCCGCTACCACTGCTTCTTGGGCCAGGGAAACTGCCTTGGTTGCTCCCACCCCCTGTTCGAGTGCCCACGCTTTTCATAGGAAACTCCTGAGCATGGGTCACCCCACTACCCACACTGCCCATAGTCAGGCGGGGATCTGGGGGTCCAAGCTCAGAAGGCCGGGGGGCAAAGGCCAGGAGAGGATCCCTCCCTGGATCAGCGCGCACAGGTAACGTCTCCAGCTTCGCCATGATTAAGCCAGAAGGGCACTGTAGGCACAAGCGGGAAGGCAGAGAGGTCAGAATCCATCCCACCTCCACCCCCAAGCAAGTCAACCAGGGCCCCACTTTGTCTCTCTGTGTTCTTTAAGTGGACACCAGAGTGACCAGGCCTCCAAACTGAAGGTGCACATAACCTCTGAGCTGGGCTCACTCCTTAACCCCACTCCAGACCCAGCAATCCTCTTAGCTGTGCTGCAACTCCCAGACTTCTTTAGTTTTCATTAAATTTACCCTGGGTGATGACTCTTATATTTCAGCTTCATGGGCTGGGGAGATTGGACCGATTGAGAAAAGCAGTGCCTGAATCCAACAGGGGACCTCAGAGGTTAAAAGAGAGGCACAATAAACCTTATACAAAAAAAAAAAAAAAAAAAAAAAAGCTGACAGTGTGGGTCTTTCCCAGCCCCCTGAACCAAGGTGGTAAACGATCAATGTGAAAGCCGACTACAGGGTAGACTTCTCTTCTTACCTTTCCAAAGAGGTGGGGGGCCGGCGGGTCCTCAAGCTTGGGACCCTCCGAGGCCAGGTCTGCAGGGGCCATATGGCTCTTTCTCGAAATCCAGGCTCGGCCCTAACCAGCTGCGCGACTTTGGACTAGCCAACCAAGCCATCCCGTTCTACAGTTTTCTCCTCTGTGAAATGGGAGGAATTAAAAAACCATGCTGCCGCGCGCCAGGCGCTCGGAGGCGGCAGGCGAACGAAAGAACCCGGGTCTTGGAGTTGGGTGGGCGGAGCTGCCGCTGCGGCCTGCGCCAAGGTCGCGGGTGGGAGCAGTCATGGTTCTGCAGACCGACGCACTGGAGCTATAGCTGCAGCAGGTAGCAAGAGAGCTTTCCCAGAGGTTTTCCTAACTTAGCCTCACGGGGGCCTGGCCCCAGAGTGTCCCCACTCTCTGCGATCAGTACTTTGCAGCAGTCCCGAAGCTGGCAGAGGCTGGGGCAGGGCCGCAGCAGCAGTTAGAGCACCAGCAGCCAGCTCCTTCCTCCTGGCTTTTCCCACAGGTGGGTGAAGGAGGGGCGGGGCTTGTGCAACCAGTGGTGACCCCTGAGGATGCCATGCCTGCTGAACCCTGCTAAGAATGCAGTACCACCAGGAAGAGTTCTTGGATTAGCCATTTCTCCACATACACACGCCCCTTTGGACCTTGACCCCGTTCAGGTGACCATGAAGTTCGTTGAGCCAATTCTGTTGGGTGTGCTTTCAAAGCTGTCTCACAGAAGGGGGAGCAAGGCCTCAGATTACTTGAGCTCAGAGACGCCTAATTTGCTTCCTGGTTCTTTTTTCTCAAGTTAGCTCCTTGGAACACCTGCCCTAGAGATCTGTATAATACAGGTAGGCAGGGACACCAGGCAAGTCCCTGCCACTGGCCTGAAGCTCAAAGAGTACCAATTATGAAAGAAGAATGCTCTTCAGGCCTGTTAGCCTCAGACACCAAGCAGGGCACCTTTCTTCCCTATTAAAGTTGGGTCCACGTAGCATCCCCTTGAATGCTCTTCGAACCTCCTTCTACTGAGAGGCCCAATTCTAATGGTGTGTCCTTCCTGTCAGGCCCCAAACCTGGGAGGCTGCCAACACACATCCCCTTCAATTTCTCCTGGCCACACTATACATCTGGCTCAGGGAAAGTTCACTAGCAAGCTGGTCGTTGCTATTGTAGAAATCCATTCAGTGCACATCCCCACAGATGTGGAGAACAGCACAGATGCCACCCTCCTCCTTTAGGCCAGTCTGTGCCCACATGTAGGCTTACACTAGTCTTGGGCACAAGCCCCTAAGGCAGCACTTACGTGCAGGATGCACAGGTGACAGGTGTATCGCCCCCCAGGAGAGGCCTCTTTGCAGTCTGTGCCCGCAGATTTTTTTTCCTTCCCCTACCTCCTGCTATCTCCACTCTGGGAGTACAGAGACTGGCAGAGTGAAGGTTGGATGGCCTGAGGCTTGGAGCCAACAGGGAAGCCCGGGCATGGTTACAGGAAGAACTATAATCCTCATGCAGCTGGAGCTCAGGTGGAGAGAACACGAGAAGAGGCTAGGGCACCGGTGTGGGTGTGACATCATTAACATGACAGGCAGAGATTGCCTGGGAGAAGACCAAAGATACCTCTTCCAGGGTGGAAGACTGATTGTTTGCATCCGAGAGAGTGTCGTGGGTGGGCCTAGCATGGAGCAAGGGTGGTAGAGCCCTGTAAGTCTGGGAGGAAGTCTGGGAGAGCAGCAAGAAGTCCAAGAGAAGCTGTGCCCTGACAGCCAAAATGGGAAGGGGATTCAAAACAGGGGCACTGAGCAGGCTGGAGGCGTGGGCCTGGAATCCCTGCAGGATTCAGAAGCAAAAGGACTGCAAGTTCAAGGCCATCCTGAGCAACTTAGTGAGACCCTGTTTCACGAAATAAAAAAGGCTCAGTGGTTGACTACTTCCTACCAAGATCCTAGATTCAATCCCTAGTACAGGAAGGAGAGGAGGACAAGAAGGAAGACAGGTAGGCAGCAGGAGCAGCCGCGAGAGCCTGAGCTGTTTGAGGGCGTTGCTTGAGTCCAGAAGTTTGATGCAATGATGAGAACCAAGTAAAATTTCATCTCAAAAACAAACAAACAAACAAACAAAGAAATAAAACAAAGCAAGAGAGAGAAGGGAGGGAGGGAGGGACGGAGGAGGGAGAGAGGGACGGAGGGAGGGAAAGAGGGAAGGAAGGAAGGAAGGAAGGAAGGAGGGAAGGAAGGAAGGAAGGAAGGAAGGAAGGAAGGAAGGAAGGAAGGAAGGAAGGAAGAAAGGAAAAAGAACACAAGGGCAGTTACCACCAGTGTTGAAAAGAACTATTCCAGAAGGTAAAACTGGAGTTGAGGAGCATGGCCTGAATTTAGCAGCTGAGAACAAAGTTGATGTCTATGTCAAAATGGCTTCAGAAAAGCCGTGTAAAACAAAAGCAGACTGAGCAAAGGGATGGCCAAGTGCTGAGAAGAGAGGACAGAAGAGGCCTTCACTGAAGGAAGTGTGGAATCAAAGGCTTTTCTTTCTCTTCTAAAAGTAACCCTGAAAGCTGGATGTGGTGGCATTCATGCAAAGACACATCAAGAGTTCAAGGCCTGCCTGGAGCGTAGACTGAGTTAGAGTCTGGTCTAGGCTGCATGAGATTGTACCTTCAAAAACAAACAGAGGAAAATATAATAATTAATCAACAGGCTGGGGGATGGCTCAGTAAGAATGCCTGCTGCATGAGCATGGTTACCTGAGTCTGAATCCCCAGAAGCCACCTAAAAAGCCAGTGACGCTGGTGCCTGTAACCACAGCGCTATGGAGGCTGACACTGGGGGATCTCAGAGAGTTGCTGCCAGCCTAGCTCTGGCTTCAATGAGAGACTCTCAAGGGAATGAAGCAGACAGAGATAGGGCAGGACACCCGTGATCCCTCTCTGTGTGCACACACATACATTTCCTCCAAAACCAAACAACATTTTGATAGGAATTAAAAATTAGACAGCAACACTGAAGGTAGGCACCTCCAGTGAGACAAGGCAGAACACTAGCAAGGGAACCACACCAGGGAAAGGAGCAAACTCCAGGAGCGAGCATGCTGGCTGAGTGGCATGGGTAATATGACGAGTGCTCGGGAAGATCTTTATAAACTGGGGAGTGTACACCCTTTCTGAGCTCCAAGGAACGAGGACCAGAATTTGGAGGGGGTCACATGTCATTCTGCTTCAGTGGAACCTTCTCAGGTTCTTGGGGCCCTAGACATTGCCCCGAGGCTCCCTTCTCAGGATCTATGTGAGGACAGCTTTGCTGTTAACCCATAGGCAATTCCCATAGAGTTCCTTGCCATAGTTCTAACCTGTCATTGTCAACACCTTACAGCCACTCCCTGCCCCTTGCCTCTTCCAACCTCAGGCTCCTGCAAATTCTTTTCTCAAAACCTTGGTAGAGTTGGAAGGACAAGGAGTGGAATCTATTTCCCTGGCAAGTAGGAACTGAGGGGAGAGGAGGGGCTGAGAGTCCTCTTTAGGACAGGCTCCTGGACTGCCCTAGGTGATCTGCAAGGGCAGCTGAGCAGCAGCATCACTCTGGGACGATAGCCTGGTGCCTGAGCCTGCCTCCATTTCTGTTCTGTCAATCCTCAGTGCCTGTGACATTACAATACTAGCAGTTAGAGGGGCCAAACGGACTCTGGCAAAACCCTTCCATGAGCAGGGTCAAGGGCCTTAGAATTCCTGCAGCACCAGCTCCAGGTGTAAATCACAGCTCAGCCACGGAACCTCATGCAGACTGTTCCACCTCAGAGTCTCACACCTACCTTACAGCGATTTTAAAAAGGAAACGGATTATGTGTAAAATCCATGGTATTCTTTTTGGCACCCACAACCAAGTAGAGCTCTCTAAGGCCTTTCTTACATCCATCCACCCTATATTTCTCCTGAACGCAGCTCTTCACTCCACACATGACCTCTTCTCAGCTCTCTGCCCAGTCTCTGGAACCAGTCCAAATACTCCTCAGCATAGCATCCTTGGTACCTAAGGGGTCTTGGAGCACTTAGCTCAGGATGCCCCAGGGAGATTTCACTGTGAGCCTTCCCCATTGGAAGCCTGTGTTACCTCAGGACACAAAAGATGTCTTTAGGGGGTCTCTGGACCCTGGCATCGTGAAAATGCAAGGCCAATGCTTGTGGGGGTGTTGGTTATGAGCAATGTAAATAGGAAATGAGTGCAGACTTAGAAACAAGAAAAAGCTTCCAGGAAGGATTAAGGGAAGGGATTCAGGGAGCAGAACTTCTTGGTTGGGATGTGTGAGGGGAGATTCATCTTCCCTTGGAAATGTGGGCACCTGCAGGGGAAGAGGGCCCATCCCCTAGATCCTGGCTCTGATGAAGCCAGTGCTTCAGTGCTGAAGGTACCGACAGCACACCCCCACCCACCCGCTCACACAGGAGCCTGCCTCAGCTGTGCATGTGTGTGTCAGAGTGTGTGTGTGGGGAGGGGGAGGGTCGCCATTCACTAGCACATAGACCCCAGCCACAAAATCTCTGCAAATGTGCCACAGAGGTCTCTGCGGTTGGAGAAATTCCACCCATACCTCCCTCGGTTCTCCACCAACGCGCGTGGCCCCTGGGGGGGGCGGGGTGCAGAGAGAAGAGGTGACATAATCCGGGCCGCACCCCCTCCGGCCGCCACCCCCCCTCCCCGCGCGCCGGTTGAAGCGTCCATGACATCATCGGCCTCATTCCCCCCCCCAGCTCCCGGTACCCTAGCAGCGGGACGCGCCCCCTCCCCAGCTTCCCACCGGCCAGAAGCAGCGAGCGATGCAGCGGGCATGGTAACCTGAGGGAGAACCTGGAGGGGCACCCCAGCAGGCCTGTATCACTTACTGCCTCAGAGTCCGGCGCAGAGGCTCAGGCACCGGCGCTCGCTGTCCCGCTCTCTGGCGCAGCCCGAAGCCCGCCCCACAGGGCGCGCGGCGCGGCCGGGCTCTGCTCTTGGCCCCTCCCGCCCCGCGCCCGGCCCGCCCACCAGCGGCTGCGGCAAACGCGGGCCCGCCCTTCGGCCACGCCCCCGGGGCCCGCCAATCCTGGACGGGGGTGGGACTCGGTGCCTTAACCCCTTTGGTCGCTGAGCGCTGGCCCGCCTGCCCAAAAGGCAGTGTGGCAGATACTCGGCCTCAGTCCCTGGTAGCCCCCGTACCAAATTCTTGGGGTCAGCCCCCAATTTCTGTCCTCCAAGAAATCCAGCAAGTCCCTACTCTCTTTGAACCCCATATCTGGGTGTATGAACAACCCCGCTTGGACTCTAGATTCAACTCCTGCACCAGCTATTCCATGTGCAGCAGACGTCCTAAATCCTTCAAATCTGGGGCTGGACAGATGGCTTAGTGGTCAAACGCACTGGTTGCTCTTCCATAGAACCTGGGTTTAATTCGCAGCACCCACATGATGACTAGTTCCAAGGGATCCGACACCTTCTGGCCTCTGCGGGTGCTGCACAAACATGGTCGAAACAACCATATACCGAATTAAAAAATAATAATTAAGGGGGAAAAACAAAACAAGACAAAATAACCCTGAAGAGCCTTCAAACCTACAAGATGCGGGGGTGTGAAGGCACCTGTGGCTATGATCTCGCTGGAGGCAAGAGCCAATAAATTGACCAATTTAAAACTTGACGCTACAGGAAATTTGTATTTTATACCTTGTGCCCTGTGCCTGCTGTAAAACTAACAATCCCTATCCTAAAAAGAGATTGAGTAAAGACTTCATCTTGACTCTGATCAACACCTTGGCAAGTGCAGGTGGCTTACACTACAGGGGCTCCCAGTCTTCAACTATGCCCTTGGTCTGCTCAGTGTGAGGAAGCAAGCTGGGCCTAGGCTTCCTCCTTAGCAAAAGCTGGCCGTTGTGGCTGTGATACCTGATGAGTTTAGCCATCCTATGACATAGGGCTGTGTCATAGATTTTAATTTTTTTGCTTTTTTTTAACATTTGTTTTTATTTCCTATAGTGAATTTAATGAATTCCTGTTTTCAGTTCTAATGATTGCTTTTAAATGTGTTAAGTAAATTCCTTTAATCCAGAACTTGAGAGAGAGAGGCAGGGTCTCTGAGATCGAGTTCAACCTGTTCTAAAGATCAAGTTCCAGGACAGCCAGGGCTACACAGAGAAAAACACTGTCTCAAAAAAACCAAAACCCAACACCCAAACCAAACCAAAATACCAACCAACCAATCCAAATAAGGAAGTATATTAAATAAACTAAGATCTTATTGTCCTTATTAGCCAATAACTGATCATTTATATATTCTACAACTCGGTGAACTGAGTGTCATGGAATTGTGATGATCCTCATGGTTTGTGGTCACCATATTAGAAGATGAATTCATTTAAGTCAGAGAGGTACTGTCATCCTTGCTTTAAACAGGCGAGCCCAGCTTTGCTACCCTTTTCAGTGAGAAGAGGATGAAAAGAGAACGGAATATGGGAAGAATCCCCAGGAGACATTTTTTCCTCCTCCTCCTCTTTTTCCCTGAGGCAGGGTCTCTCTATAGAGGCCTGGCTGTATGGGAACTCACCATCTAGACCAGGCTTGCCTCAAATTCAGAGAGACCTGACGGCCTCTGCCTACTGAGCACTGGGGTTAGAGGTCTGCGCTACCTTGCCAGGCAAGAGAAAGTTTTGATTGGCCCACAACAGCATGTGTTTCAAGGAGTTACTGTGAGGGGTTTTGTTGTTTGTTTTTTAAGACTGGGTCTCATTAGGTAGCTCTGGCTGTCTGGCTGGCCTGGAATTCACTATGTACCCTTAAGTCAGAGATCCCTTGTCTCTGCCTAGGGAATGCTGGGTAAGGATGTTGTAATTCAGGACAGAGTGTAAACCTAGTGAGTATGAGACCTTGGGTTGCATCAAACACCGCACATACCCATTTAGGTTGGGATGGGCTTCTGCCAACTCTGTTTTCTTGGTCTCATGTTATTGCCAGTATTTATGCTCTGATTTTTCTATTCCTACTTTGGCCCCACCTGTCACATGACTATTTCCTGACAGTTCTAAGCATCTGACCTAGATGAAAATGCTTTCACAGACTCTGTTCACAAAATTCTTCTCATCTTCCATCTTTATCCCCTTGTCTTCTCACTGGAAACGGCAGCAGAGCTGGGCTTATCTGTCTAAAGCAGACACTTTACCTCAAGTTTTTATGAGTGTGTCTCGTCCTTTTGAAATTACTGTTGAGTTTTCTAGAAAGAGTGAGCGTGCCATGGCAGATGTGTGGAAATCACAGGACAACTGTTGGGGTCAGCTGAACCATCTCATCTGCCCAGAGCTCTTTTCTTTTCTTTTCTTTTCTTTTCTTTTCTTTTCTTTTCTTT
>NC_034592.1:113774664-113780319 GCF_900095145.1 Mus pahari
AGAGAGAGAGAGAGAGAGAGAGAGAGAGAGAGAAGGAAGGAAGGAAGGAAGGAAGGAAGGAAGGAAGGAAGGAAGGGAGAAAGAAAGAGGGAGGGAGGGAGGGAAGGAAGGAGAGAGGGGGGGAAGAAAGAAAGAAAGAGAAGTCATTCATAGCCATGTATAGTAGCACATGCTTGTCCTAGAAGCCTGAGGTGAAAAGACTTTAAACCTACAAACTGGAGGTCAGTTTGGACAACTCCTTCTAAAAAGAGTAAATTATTCCAGGGCTGGAAAGATGGCTTAGCAGTTAGGAGAACCAGCTAGCTATTCTTCATTCCGCTAGAGGTTCAAGTCCCTGTAACTACATGGCAGCTCACAACCATCTAGAACTTCAGTCTCAGATCCAACACCCTCTTCTGGCCTCCAAAGGCCACCAGTAGTGCATTCAGTGCACAGACATACATACAAGCAAGACACCCATCCACATTAGAAAAACAAACAAACAAGCAACACCCCCCAAAAAACCCCAAAAGGTATCACATACCTTTAATCCCAGCACTGGGCACTGGGGTAGGAGAGGCAGGAAGACTGCCACAATGCCAGCCTGGGGCACATAATGAGCTCCAGATCAGCTAGGTCTACACAGAGAAATGGTAACTAAAGAAAATTAATAAAACAAAAGAAAAACCAATACCTAACGCTTGTGTTTTGGTGCTCTTCAAATGTATATATTTGGAGCTGAGACAGGCAGACCAAAGTTCAAGGATATCCTATGTTATATAGAATGAGTTCTAGGCCAGCCTAGAACAAACAAACAAACAAATTAACTTTAAAAATTACCCAAGTCAGACATGGTAGTTCAGACCTGTAATTCCAGCTCTTGTGAAGCTGAAGTAGGATTACTGGGTTCAAGGCCAAGCTGTCTTAGTTAGGGTCTTACTGCTGTGAACCATGACCAAGGCAACTCTTATAAGGACAACATATAATTGGGGCCAGCTTATAGGTTCAGAGGTTCAGTCCATTATCATCAAGGCAAGAGCATGGCAGCATCCAGACAGGTATGATGCAGGAGGAGCCGAGAATCCCACCTCTTGCTCCGAAGGCAATTAGGAGAAGACTGGCCTCCAGGCAACAAGGATGAGGGTCTTAAAGCCCATGCCCATGCCCTTAGTATCACAGCTGATACTAAGATTCCAGATTAGGTACTACCTTGGCTTTGGTAAAACCACAGCCTATAATGGTCTGAAGCACAGGTTTCCCTCCTACTTTGAATGTGTGAATAAATCCCCCAAGCTTTGTACCAGGTAGAGCAGGCACAACTCCAGTGCAGCCTTGCCTGGCTTGTAGTATCTTCTTCCATCGAACTGTGGTCAATGGAAGCATTTGAGAAACACATGCTATCGATCCCACTTGTCTACTGTCAGGTGGTCTGTTCGGCAGCTCCTGTAACTTGGGCTTACGAGCCCCTGTCTTATCAATGGGATAAAGAAGAGTCATTCAAAACAAACATCAAAAGAGATTGGGAAAAAAGAAAGAATAAAGAAAGGAAGGGAGGGCTGGAGGAAGGAAGGAGAAGACTGTTGATGGAGGGGGTGATAAAAAAATTTCTGACTTGAGTTCTCACACTGATTAGTATTAGGAAAGGTGTGTGCAGAGGTTGGGAGCTAATGTTTAACCTTTTCATGCCACTGAAGCCTGTGCATTCGGTAAAGTCTTTCTGGACCACAGCAATGCACATGCATATGTATGAAGACTGCTGATTCCCTAAATCATTAAATTCCAGTTTGAACCACTGTAAAAAAAAAAAAAAAGACTGTTGATTGGGTCTGTATGGTGGCACAGGCCTTTATCCCAGCACTCTGTGGAGGCAGAGACAGATGGATTTCTCTGAGTTCTCTATATAAGTTTCAGGCCAGCTAGGGCTATGCAGTGAGACCTTTTTAAAAACAAGAACACTGATGTGGCTGAGTGGGGTCAGAGTAAGGCAGATCTCTGAGTTGAAGGCCAGCCTGGTCTACAGTTCTAGTTCTAGGACAGCCAGGGCTACACACAGAAAACCCTGTCTAAACAAACAGAAACAAACAAAAAAAAGTTAACAAGTAAAGAGAGAAAAACATAAGGAAAACTAACTTGACCACAGAAAACTGGCTAGAGAGAATGACATAACTGGTTCTGCAGATGTAGGTAGACAACCAGTAGACTATTTCTTGAAAGGAATCCAGTCCTACCCTGGATAACCTATATTAAAGTTCTAAGTCTCCAAATGTAATAAATCTACATTGTGCTGTGGCTATGTGGCTATAACTCAGTGCTTATATTAAGTCCTGGGTTTGAGCTCTATCATAATATAAAACTGAGCAGACCTGTACTTGGGAGTTAAGCAAGAGGATCAAAGTTCAATGTCATCCTTAGCTATAGATGGAATTCAAGGTCAACCTGAGAAACAAGAGAACCTGTATCAAAATAACTGTACACATAATAAATCTGGTGCTGGAGCTGGCTCAGTGGTTAAGAGTACTGACTGCTCTTCCAGAGGTCCTGAGTTCAATTCCCAGCAACCACATGGTGGCTCACAACCATCTGTAATGAGATCAGACACCCTCTTCTGGTGTGTCTGAAGACAGTTACAGTGTACTCATATACATAAAACTAAATAAATAAATCTTGAAAGGAAAGAAAGAAAGAAAGAAAGAAAGAAAGAAAGAAGGAAGGAAGGAAGGAAGGAAGGAAGGAAGGAAGGAAGGAAGGAAGGAAGGAAGAAATCTGTGTTGTTCCCCAACACTTGGCCCTGGTAAGATGTTTCGGCAGCATTGGAAAGCAGGTACAGAAGGATAGTCACTGTTGGTGAATAAAATCAAACCCAAATGTCTACTGTGAAGTCGGCAACTTTCGGCTTCAGAGAGGGATGTGGGGCTGCTTTTGTGGGAGAACTGTGCCTCTGCACACCAAACTGTGGTGGATGATGAACTTCAGTACACTTGTAATTTAGATGTTTGTGTAAAGCTGGTGTGTGGTTTACGTGGAGGCTTGGAGGACATCAGACACTCCCCTGATGGTGACAGCCTCCCACCCTGCTCACTTTCCACCTTGGATTTTTTTTTTTTTTTTTTTTTTTTGAGACAGCGTTACTCTGTGTAGCCCTGGCTGTTCTAGAACTCACTCTGTAGATCAGGCTGGTCTTGAACCCAGAAATCCACCTGCCTCTGCCTCCCAAGTGCTGGGATTAAAGGCATGCACCACCACTGCCCGGCTACCAATTTTTTTTTTTAAGATTTATTATATTTATATGAGTACACACTAGAAGAGTGCATCAGATTCCATTACAGATGGTTGTGAGCCACCATGTGGTTGCCGGAAATTGAACTCAGGACCTCTGGAAGAGCAGTCAGTGCTCTTAACCGTTAAGCCATTTCTCCAGCCCCACCAACTCAGTTCTTGGAACAAGGTCTTTCACTATAGCTGTAGCTCACAGGTTTGGCTGGACTTACCCCAGTGGTGTGTAGGCCATATTCCTCACATACACCCCAATTACAAACATATGCTGGCACTTGGCATTTATATCAGTGGCCACTGTGTACTTTACTGATTGAGCCACTGTCCCAGCTCCTGTATTAAAAAGTCTTGGTTTTTGTTTTGTTTTGTTTTGTTTTGTTTTTCAAGACAGGGTTTCTCTGTATAGCCCTGGCTGTCCTGGAACTCACTTTGTAGACCACACTGGCCTTGAACTCAGAAATCCGCCTGCCTCTGCCTCCCGACGTGTGCTACCAAGCCCGGCTCTAAAAAGTCTTGTTTTAAGACAAGATTTCTGTGTAGCCCCTGATGTCTTTGAAATTGCTTTTTAGACCAGGCTGACCTTAAACTCAGAGATTCACTGCCTCTGCTCAAAAGTGCTGGGGTTAAAGAGATGTGCCAAAATCAAAAAAAAAAAAAAAAAAAAGAGAGAGATGTGCCAAAACTTTTTTTTCTTTTTTAACAGCAGTGCTTACGTAATGAGGAAAACCCTTTGAAATTGGACCAAATATTTATAGAAATGACCTGTATAGGTCCTTAAGATGACATAGATCAATATCAAAAATATAACTGAAATGGTTACAACCCAAGTATGATGAGGTCTTTTATGATGTTATATAATTGATTACATGTACAGTCTATGAAAACAAAAAGGTAAAGAAATATGTAAAACTATATTCATGACTGTATTCATATCACTTTTTAACTAATTGTATGTCTCCATATATGCCTGTGTGAGAGTGTTACATCCCCTTAAACTAGAATTACAGACAGTTGTGAACTGGCATATGGGTGCTGAGATTTGAACCTGTGTCATTTGGAAAACCAGCCAGTGCTCTTAACCATTAAGCCATCTCTCCAGCCCCCAAAGTAGACAGTTTGTTTATACTTTTATGTTCCCCAAGGTCTCAACACTCATTGTTGTTTTTGTTTTGGGAGTGATGGCTCACACCTTTGATCTCAAGCACTGGCAGAAGCAAGTAGTTCTCTGTAAGCTCAAAGCCAGCTTTGGTTTACATAGAGAGTTCTAGGCCTGCCAAGGCGACACAGTAAGACTTTGTTTCTAAATAATGAAACAACAAAATAAGATAACTGTTGAGTTATAATACTAAGGAGCCACCTGTACTTGATCACTGTAAACTTCTTTGAAAGATACAAAAGAAAAAGAAATATCTATCACTACCCTAAGTAAATTCTGTAATATCTGCGAAGCAGAAGAGGTTTTTTGGTCTTGTGTTGAAGGAAAAGTCTCTAGTTCCCTGGAGCCTGTATGTAGCCAAGGAGGGCCGTGAGTGTCTCACCATGTAGCTCCTATGTGCTGGGGTTACTCAACCGATTTCATGGAAGCATGAAGACTTTAAAAAGACAGCTCTCATTTTGCAGTAGGAAGGACAACCAATCCAGCTCAGAGTTCTCAAACACTTGTTCTACATAATTACTATAGACACACTTGGTGAGGACCTAATGAAACTTTTATTATCTACCTTTGTCTCTCACTTTGCCATGCCCGTGCCTCTTCTCCTGAGTTGTCACCCAGTAGGGACAGTTAACTGAGTTGTGGAAACAACTTCCTGATGATTATGGGCAATATGCTCAATATCTCACTTATGACTTTGCATTTGTTACTCTAGTCTATTTTGATACGAGACAATATGCACAAGATAGGACATTAAGGCAGCCAGGCAAGACCAAAAGTTCATGGCTCTGTGGTGTTCTGAATGACGCCAGCTCCCACAGGCTCACGTTTGTATGCTTAGTCTCCTGCTGGTATCAGTCATTAGGAGTGACCTTGTTGGAGGAGGTGTGTCACCCCAGGCCTAGTGTGTCTGTCAGTCTGTCTCTGCCTGCTGACTGCCATTAAGGATGTAGAGTTCTCAACTATTGCTCCGGTGCCTTCCTGCCTGTTGCCACGCTCCCCACCATAATGATAAGAAACTCTGAGCAAGCCCCCATTTAAATGCTTTCCTCTGTACAGGTTGTCTTGGCCATGGTCTCTCTTTACAGAGCAATACAAAAGTGACGAAGGCAGCCAGCCCAGTCTACATAGTGAGTCCCAGGCAATGTGTGGATTAGACACTTATAACTCTAGCTCCTACGATCTGACACACTTCTTGGATACCTGCAACCAGATCACACACACACACACACACACACACACACACACAC
>NC_034592.1:113780479-113782595 GCF_900095145.1 Mus pahari
ACACACACACACACACACACACACACACACACACACACCACAACATTGCCAATGTAGTGGCTTGAGCCTTCAATCCTAACACCCAGGAGGCTGACTGCATTTGGTCATATTGGCAGAGTACCTGTTTAGTATACCAAAGGCATCAAGTTTGATATCCATTACCAAAATGAACAAGACCAACCAATCAAGCACACACACTCGTACCATGTATGTACACCATATAACGCTTACCTAGGTACTCATTCTTGGTCCTGTACTCGATATGAGAGGAACAAGGCTCTTTAGGACACCTTTTTATCTCGTCTCTCTTATTTTTAGGTATTGGGGATAAAATGCAGGCCCTCACACTGAAGTACTCTAATACTGAAGTACATTTTTACAT
This sequence comes from Mus pahari, assembly GCF_900095145.1. Lineage (NCBI taxonomy): Eukaryota > Metazoa > Chordata > Mammalia > Rodentia > Muridae > Mus > Mus pahari. The sequence continues at coordinate 113,780,862 of NC_034592.1, forward strand.
CTCCAGGTCAAAGATCTGCTCATGGAGCCAAGTGTAGTGGTATACAATGATTCCAGTGTTTGGAAGGCAGAGGCAGGAACTTTGAGAGTTCAAGGCCAGCTTAGTCTGTAGCTTAGTAAGATCCTGTTTAAAATAGACAAAGTTAGCTTTGTTGATTGACTGTAAGATCAAGCCACCATTGGGGTGCTGAAAACCTAGCCATGAGACCAGCCCTGAAATACACAGACACAAAGCACCCCACACCAGACTGCAGCAAGTAATGTACTCTGAAATGTTTGCTCTGGCTGCTTCTAAGATTTGCTTGTGTTACAGGAGAGCCTATCTAGAAACAGAAACAAGTGTTTAAACTATTTATACATTAACTTTTTGTGTGTGGTGCTGAAAATCAAACATGAGACTATATGTGCTAAATCCACAGCCCTGTGAATTTTTAATTAAATATTTAGAAATCTTAAACATTTAACATTTAAAAATTAGTAATCTCCTTAGCCTGGCTGTTCTATGTAGACCAGGCTGGCCTCAAACTCAGAGATCCACTTGCTCCTGCCTCCTGAATGTGGGACTAAAAGTGTGTGCCAGTAGCCCACTTTATTCTTCAAGTTTTATCTGACTAGTTGTGAAAGCAATTTGTTTAGTGAACTGTTAGCTACTTACTATTTAATGAACTGTTCATTTAATATGTTTATTACATTAACAGATTAAATACTAGATAATGAATTCCTGATGCACAAAAGATTATATGCTTTTAGTGAGGCTGGAGAGATGGCTCAGTGGATAAAAGCACTGGCTGCTCGTCCAGAGCCTGGGTTTGATTCCTAGAATCCAAATGGTAGCCCAAACTGTTTGGAACTTTAGTTCCAGGGCATTTAATGCTGTTTTCTGGTTTCCATGGGCATTACATGTATGTGGTACACACACACACACACACACACACACACACACACAAACACACACACACACACACACACACCATGCAGAAAACCACACAATATGCAGAAAACACACACACACAGGTTAGAGGCCTTTTCTTTCACATCAACCCTTTGGAACACCACCCATCATTAAAGGCTGGAGGCAGGAGCATGGCATATATAATCCCAGCCCCTGGGAGGCTGAGTCCAGAGCACCCTGAATTTGAGTGCTCTGCTAGCATCTCACCACAGGAGTCCTGGGATTACAGGTGCATGGTAACATTCCTAGCTTTATATGTGGTATCAGGGATTGAAACTGGGTCAACAGGTTCCCATGGAGAGTGCTTTTAGCTGCTGAACCATCTCCCCAGTCTTCACAGTGTAGTCCATGGGTTTTCAGCCTTGCTGCCATTGGCAATCTGCTGCTGATGTACTCTGATGGTATCAAGATTCTTCCTTAACTTGCTTTGTGTGTAGTCTAACAGGAAAGTACTAAGAACCCCACAGGTGGATCTCTAACTACGTAACCACTGATCGGCTGACTCTACTGTCAACTATGTCTCTCCTACCTTCTCTTACTGTGGTCATCTGCATTTCTTCCTCTCTTACACAGAGTAGGATATAAATGGTCTCACCAACAATGCATACAGCCCTTTCCTTTTCTCTATTCACTGACTACAAGTGCCTACTGTCTCAAAAAACAAAGGAGACTGTATATATTGGTGCATGCCTTTAATTCTAGCACTTTGGAATCAGATAGATCTGAGTTCAAGGCCAGTTTGGTCTATAAAGTGAGTTCTAAGCCAGCTAGTGAAATATTGCC
>NC_034592.1:113782801-113789505 GCF_900095145.1 Mus pahari
ACACACACACACACACACACACACACACACACACACACACACACACACAGTTAACAAGGGGCTAGAAACATGGCTTAAGTTAGGAGCACTCAGCAATCCACTTGGTGGCTTACAACCCTCTGTAACTCCAATACCAGGGGATCTCATGCCCTCTTCTGGACTCTGTAGGCATGCACATAGTGTACACAAATCTACATAGGCAAAAACCCCATACACATAAAATAATTCAAAAATGTGTCTCGTTCTCAGCACAGCATGCTGCCCACTGCATGCACAGCCCACAGGCACCACAGCAAATGACCCTGCAAGAGTCCCACATCTTCCGTCCCACACCCACTTCTGAGCATATGTTCCTCATATCCTGCAGTGGGCAGAATCACCCACACCAGCTACAACTTTTTCTTATCTAGGATTCAGGGCTGAATTCATGTGATGTATTGTCAGAACTGTTACATCCAGCCCAACTGGGCCTTCCTCCTCTCCCCGTCTCATACGCAGCCAGCCAGTCTTTCTACCAGAGACCTTCCTTTCAGAGGGACCTATGTCTCCTGGTCTCTATCCTTGGCATTTCTCATCAACTCTTCTCCCTAGGGTTCTCAGCTTACTCAGAACTCCTGGGTCTGTAAATAAGATGGTGAGATTTCCCTCACCAACTGTAGGAGACATGGCCTGGGAGACTTCTCAATCTACAGTCTTCTCTGCCCATGAGAAGGGACTCATCTAGGGATCGGGGCTTGCCGGGCATAAATACAATACATGTGTTAAGAGGTTTCTTGTGAAACATGAGTGGGACTTCTGGTACTTCTAAGATAAACCCTGAGGTCTAGATTTTATCTGCTTATCTGAGACCCCAGTGAGGCCTTCTACACACAAGAAGCTCAGCAGTATTCACAGGCCTTTAATCCATAACTTTCTGGTCATATGCCATCCCTGGCCCAAGATGGCAGGGAAGGATGAAGACACATGTAGGCCACAGGATACACAACCGGAGTCAGGCCGGAGCCTGGGCAGGGAGGTCCTGGCCCCAGGAGATGAGGGAGTTGCTGGCCTGGGCAAGCTCTGTGATGGACACCCGGCCCCGCTGTCGGATGAAATTGGCCACGGCAGCCAGTTCCTCTGGGGTTATGTAGATGAACTTGCCCCGGTCGTCAATCACACCTGTGGGGACATGCACGTAGTAGGACATGCACGTAGTAGGGCTGAGTCCTCCGGGGCTTTCTCTACCTAACCTGAGAATTTCCATCTATCCCATTATAACGGATCTACAGCCTTTCAGTTCTCCTGTCAGCCTTCCTGGGCACATCAAAGCCCATGTGGGTGAGTTGCACAAATCCTTTCTTCCCATGCCTCACTCCAAAGCAAGGCGGAGGCTTCTATGTCTTCCTTGTGACCAAGTCCATTCCTCAGTGTTGCTCACTGCGTATCCCTCCCGCCCCGGGGAGGCCAGGCTACCTCTGGAACAAGTCTGCAGGCCTCTGTGCTCACTCAGCCCCACAGGTCTGTTTGTAGGCTTGGATCTCACCTGTTAGAGTCCCCTCTGTCAGCAGGTCCTGGATGCGGTTTATGGCGTCCTGTGAGGAAATCAAGTCTCAGAGCTCGTTTTCGTGGTTCCCACCCCCGCAGACCCATCCTCCCTCCTCTTTCTCCCTAGAGTGGTGTTGTTCCTGCCGTGGCTGTGCTTTTCCTAGGAGGGAGTCCTGGCTGAAGGGGCTCTGATCGTTGGATCTGCCAAGCCCTGATGAAAGCTCTCTTCCAGCCGGAAAAGGAACAGTGGAGATGTCTCATTGCAAGACAACCTTTGGCAAGAGGTAACTAGATTTGGGCTGCACTGGTCACAGGACAGTATGGCACTTAACTTTCCTTTCTCTTTCCTGTTCTTTTCATCTCAGTAGAAATGCAGGATTCCTGGAGTGCAAAGAACCCCTACACTCTGTTCACTCTTGGTTGGGGACAGTCTGAAAGGGCATCACGACGCACCATCTTCAGGTCAGCCCCTATTCCCTACTGGCCACAGACCCTGTAGCTATATTCCACATTCTGAGGCTTACCTGAGTCCTTAGGCCCATCTGGAAAGCCAGATCTTCCAAAAGCACAACCTTGGACTTCTATAGATAAAAGGGAGAGGAGTGAGAGAGGCCGAGAATACTTGGCCAGCTCTATGCCAGTGAGATGCCCTAATCTTTAAAAAAAAGGTGGGGGGCACCTAAGAAACAATATGCAGAGCTGTCTTCTGGATTCTACATTCACACACACACACACACGCACACACTCACACACACACTCACACACACACACACCATTTCTTTAAACCAACATTTTCTAATTAATCAATGTGTGTGTACATTCACAACAACATACATGAAGAGAGGTCAGAGGACAACTTTCAGAAGTTGGTTCTCTCCAATCACCATGCGAATCCAAGGGCTGAACTCAGATCTTAAGGTTTGACATCAAGTGTCTGTACCTGCTGAGCCATCTTGCCAGCCCAAAAGTTGGTCTTTGTTTTTAAGCTTTTAAAACTAGAAAATAGTTACCTAAGCCAGGTAGTGCATATCTGTAACCTCAGTATTTGGCAGAAAGAGGCAGAAAGGTCAGGAGTTCAAGACTGTACATTCACACACATTTAAAGGAAAAAAGAAGAACTGCAGGAATGGTAAACAACAGCCAGTTCCTACCGCTGAGCTAAAAGCCTATCTGGTGAAACAGACATACACAGAGCAGATGGTAACAGGCCTGGGGCCTTTCACAAGGCCCAGAGACTCATTTCTCTCTGTGTTTGCCTCCCATTCTTCCGCTTTGATCTCCACTGTCCTGAGTGGTGTATACTTCTTTTCACTCAGCCTCTTCACACTGTCTGAGGAATACCCCTCTCTCACCCAATGGCCAAGTAACTATCACTAGGGCTGGCAAGATGGCTGCCAGGCAAGTTCTTGTGTGTTTCTGAGGATGTGAGTCCAATCCCTAGAACTCACATAAAGAAGCTGAGTGGGGCTGGTGAGATGGCTCAGCAGGTAAGAGCACCCGACTGCTCTTCCAAAGGTGCAGAGTTCAAATCCCAGCAACCACATGGTGGCTCAAACCATCCTTAACAAGATCTGACTCTTCTGGAGTGTCTGAAGACAGCTACAGTGTACTTACATATAATAATAAATAAATAAAATCTTTAAAAAAAATTTTTAAAAAAAAAAGAAGAAGAAGAAGCTGAGTGTGGCTGGCAAGTGGCAGTGCACACACTCAGGAGGCAGAGGCAGATGGATCGACGAGAGCTCAAGACTAGCCAGGTTGACAGAGTGAGACCCTGTCTCAAAAGCAAGCAAGCAAGCAAGCAAGCAAGCAAGCAGCTGGGTGTGGTAGCATTGCACACTTGGAACCTCACTGCTGGAAAGGTAGACAGGTAGTCTATTTGGCTCACTGGCCAGCTAGGATAGCCTGCACGGTGAGTCCCAGGACAGCAAAACAAAGTACATCACTCTCCTCCTCGCAAGAAAAAAAAGGTGGACAGTACCCAAGGAATAAACAATGCCTGAAGGCCCCAGATATGTGTGTATCTCCGTGCTCACTGTATCTCCGTGCTCACCAGTACACAGGAGCAACCACACTATACAAACACACACAGAGTAACCCTGTCATCAGTGACAGTGTTCTCTCTCTGTGGTCCTGGGCCGTGTCCCATGGCTGCTCTTGCACCCTCAGTAGAAACTTTAGCTCCGAGCAGCTCAGTCAAGGAGTCGCAGCTGGGTCCACGCATGCGCCTGCCCCCACCTTTGCCACATATAGCATACGATTTGAGAGAAGGCGGTCCTTCGCATTTCTGTGAATCTTCCACAGCAAATGAGCTGGGGGAGTAATGACATGGTGACACCTCCTCAGCTACATATGGCATGTGACTTGTTGGAATGCCAACCCGTATGTGCGAGCAGGGGTGCGGGGTGGGGTGGGAGGGTTGGGAAGGATACAACCAAGAGGCAGCTGGGCCAGGGAGTGGGCAAGCGCAAAATGATCTGGCCAGCAGCTTCTACCTATGACATAAACCAGGCACTAGGCTCTCAGGAGTCCAGAGTCGCCTCCTGTGCTGCCTGGATCCTGAGGATCTGGCCTGAGGTGATGTTAGAGTCAAAGTGTATCTGCACAGACATTCCTAGCCATGGTAGAAAGTAGAACAGACATCCTTACTGTTCACGAGAAGTGGGTTGTGTGCAGAAACCTTCCTCCAGTTCTGAAATTCTGTCTATGGTCAGATCCCTTGGCGTGAGGAAGATGGATAGAGTGAATTTCAGAAGTCCTCTTTCTTCCTCCAAGATGGCAGCTCCAAGTGTTTAGAGAACACCAAGAGTAGAACCTCCAGGGAACCATCAAAAGCAAGAGCCAGAACTACCTAGGAACTTTCTTCTGGCCCCTGCAGAAATGAGGGTAACACTGACATTGACTCCTAAATCTACCTGAGAGGCCTCGTGAAGGAAGTATTTTAGACCCATGCTGCTTCCCACTGAACAGGTAGGAGTGGTGAGTTCTCAACAACAGGACATTGTGAAAAGCCACACTCAGGGCAGTGTGCCAGGGTGAAGTGTGGGCTTCATCAAAGGGGAAGGCTTACAACCTAAGGGAAAAGGACCCTCTGGAAGATGCTATGGCTTCTCCCTCTTAGGGATTCTGGGCCCCAGACATGAGCCCAGTCCCTCACTGCTGCTGGGAGATATCTAAGCCCTGCTCTCTTTTAGGAGAGGTGGGGGAGGATTATGCAAGCCCCAGCTTCTTGGCAGCCCCTGGTACCACCCCCAGCATCGCCCCCGCTCCCTCTGCACTCCTTCCCTCAGCTGCCTCTGCACCTCTGAGCTGCACTTGAAAACCTCTCCCCATCTAGCATCCTTTGTGGGAGACAAGTTGCTTAGCAGCAAAGCGGATCAGGATGTGCTTATGCAACCCAGAGCAGCATCCGGGCAGCCTGTGGAGTGGCTGTGGATGGAGGGACACTGCTGACTGCTCAGGATCGCAATGGAAACACCATCCTATTTCTTCTTGAAGGCCCAAGCTCCCAGTCAAGACCACAGAGCACGGGACATTTGTTCCGATTCAGTGGAACCTCAGCGTGACAGAGCTAACAGAAAACACATGTGAATTGACTTCAAAACACGATGATTCATTGAGCGTGGGGTCTGAAGAGCAGAGGGACTGTCAGTCAAGTATTAGGAAGCTATTGGAGGCTTGAGCCTCCCACGCAAACCTCTGTCCTTCTCTACCTTCTAGGTCTGAAGAAAAGGGACTTTCCTGGCCAAGAACCAGCACCAACCTTTCTGGACCCCACGCCCATGCTGATCCAACCCTGAATGAGACAGACATCCCTGCTGGTCCTGAGAACACATACAAAATATACAGAGACACATTTATACTCACCTGGCAGGAAAAGATACCAGAATTCTCTGAGCCTCTTACCTTGATGTAGTTGATGAATTCTGTCAGGAAGCTGTGAGACTGAAGGGCAGAGAAAGCAGTGAGTGCCACCCCTGGTTGGAGGCCTGCTCACCCATTGCTGCCCGCCTGCAGCCTGTCTTCTGTTCCCACCCCATCACCTGCTTTCATGAGAGGTAAGGGCATACACTTACTGGCACCCAACTCCCTTCTCAGTACACAGCCCCAAGTGTCTAAGGTGGTGTGGGCGGCCTCGGATCTACCACACACTACCCTCATGGCACAGAGGGCCCACCTGCTCCTCAGTCATGGTCTCGCTAACACCTTCTTCTTCTACCACGAAGGCCTCCTTCAGTTTCAGGTACTCCTCATGCTCCCGCCGGGCCTGCTCCTCCCGAGCCTTCCTCTCTTCCTCCTCCTGTGGACACAGAGGAAGAGGCAGGTATTTGGGGCAGCTGCCCACTCACATCTGTTCCCGTGTCTGCAGGACACAAGCTTATGCACTCCAGAGATGGTACGTCTCCAAGACTTTGGTCTCAAGCTAACCAACAGGCAGAGGATCTCCGCACTGACCCGGTCGTCGCCCAGGCCACACTGCCTGGACCTTCCCCTGTCCTCTTGCTCAGGAGATTATCTTAGGGAAAAAATCTCGAAAACCTTGTCACAACTTCTTCCTGGTCACGTCTAGGTCTGAACAAGCAGCAGATTCTACACCCTACCGGCTGGCACATAGTCAGCCCACTGTTTCCTACCAGCCATGCACACAGCCAGCCCACTGCAGTCTGGCTTCTGAATCACCTGAGAGGAGAGTCTCACTAAACAACTGTTCTGACTGCCTTGCTTGATGTGGGAAGGCCCACCTTCCCGTGGCAGCCCAGATCAAAACGGCAGGTGAGGAGATTGCCTCGCCCCAGCTCAGGCAGTCTCTCTGATTACCTCCCTCACCCATGAAGGCCAAAAGTGGGTACCAGATCTCGAGCTGGGGTTGCCAGTGTTTGTGTGCCACTTGGTAAGGGTGCTGGGATGCAAACTCTGGTCCTCCCATAGAGCAGTGAGCCCTTACCCACTGACCCATCTCTCCACTTCCTAACTATGGCAGAACAGTGACTTATTTCCACACAAGTATGAAGAGATGGAGAAAAACAGTAAAAGCATACAGTAATAGTTCAAAAGTGGAGCACTTCCCTGGAATGCACAGGCTCTGTGTTTAATACTCGGTCCTGGGGATAAAGAAAACCAACAAAGGCCGGCAGTGGTGGCGCACACCTTTGATCCCAGCACTTGGGAGGCAGAGGCAG
>NC_034592.1:113789805-113803165 GCF_900095145.1 Mus pahari
AAAAAAACAAAAAAAAAAAACAAATTAATTAATTCAAAATAAAATTCAGAACAGGGCATGGTGGTCTTTAGTCCCTGCACTTGGGAGGCAGAGGCAGAGGCAAGAGGATCTCTTGAATTTGAGACCAGCCTCATCTATAAAGCAAGTTCCAGGACAGCCAAGGCTATATACTGTACAAAGAAACCCCATCTAAAAAAATAAAAACAATAATAAACAAACAAATCTCAGGGCTGGAGAGATGGCTCAGCAGTTAAGAGCACTGGCTGCTCTTGTAGAGAACCCAGTTTGACTGCCATCATCCAGATGATGGCCCCTATTTTTTTTTAATCTAAAAGACAAAGGAAAATAAAAATAAAAACTCACCAATCCAAATCAAGATACATTTTACAAACTAGTTTTTCAATCTCCTTCAAAGCTAGTAAGATGATAAACAAGGAAAACCTGACAATCAACCCCCACAGAGGCCTGAGAAGACAAGACAAGTGACCAAAACACAGTGTGTTAGATATGACCCTGCAAAACAAAAGTACCTGGGCTAGAGAGATGGATGGTTAGAAGCACTGACTGCTCTTCCAGAGGACCTGGGTTCAACTCCCAGCGCCCACATGGGGGCTCACAACAGTCTCTAACTACAGTTGAGGGGGATCTGATGTCCTCTTCAGGCCTCTGAGCTTATTTGCAGATAAAGCACCCATATACATAAAATAAAATTAAATAAAAAAATAAAATACTAGGATCAGTGGGGCTGCATGAAGCTCAGTTGGTAGGATTTTTGCCCATGAAGTTCTGGGTTCAATTCCTATCTAAACCAGGCATAGTGGTGCACACCTCTACTCTCAGGACTTGGGAAGGAGAATCAGGAGAAAAGGACATCACTGGCTACACAGCAAGTTCAAGGCCAACCTGCTGCCTCAGAAAACTGGAAAGGAGGGGAGGGAGGGATGAAGGGAGGGAGGGGGGAAGATAAGGAGGCGGGCAGGCATCTGAATAAAGTGTGCCACTTAATTTAAGGATGTGCTATTATTCTTGTGAGAAATGTACCAATACATGAAAAACTAAACCAGGGAGAAAGACAGACCACTGGAGGTATATTAGTCGATGCCGCTACTCAAAGGTGAGGAACTTTCTCTGTTCATGCTCCCACTGCCATTCCTACAGTGTGCATGGCCAGGCTTCCTCCAGACATACAGAGTTCTGGAACAAGCCAACCAGAGGCCCTTGTTTTATGTACCCTACATGTTTGCACTTTCCCCTTTCTTAGAAACCAGGTTCTAGAATAATCTGGCAAATAAGAATTCATTAACCATCTTTCAGTGGTGGCTCCAGTTCTCCAGCACCAGTCCTATGCCAGGCCCCAATGGATTCACGGTCTCCTAAGACTGCTGACAACCTCAGGGTCCTCAGGATCTAGAACTGCTGTACTTCTCTATCCACTTTGTTCCTCGTTGCTTTCTCGGTTCCAGACACTCTGACCCTGTTCAAAATGTCTAGGTACCTGTAGCTCATGCTCACAGGAATCCCCAGCTCTGGGCTGGACGGAGCTCAGCACTTCAGAGCATTGGTTGATCTTCTAGAGGACCTGGGTTCCAATCCAGAACCCACATGGTGGCTCACAGCTATTTGTAATTCCAGTCTTCTGGCCTCTATAGGCACCAAGCATATTCACAGTGCACAGACGTACACGCAAGCAAAATACCCATACACGTAAAAGGTTTTGTTTTGGTTTTTTGGAGACAGGATCTCTTTCCATAGCCCTGGCCATCCTAGAACTCAGAGATTGCCTGTCTCTGACTCCCAAAGTACTGAGATAAAAAGCCTGTACCACCATACCCAGCTCTTTTTCACCCCCGTACACATAAAATTGAGGGGGAAAAAAAAAAAGAAAAAGAAAGAGAGAAACTCTCAGGTCACCGCCATGCTGCGTCTGCAGGTGATGTTCTGAGGCAGGCCCTCGTGCTGGGTCCATGGCCCATCCTTACTTTCGGAGACAGGAGTTAGCTAGTTAGTACAGGCTGTCCTCCTGCCTCAGTTTCTCAAGTGATTATAGGTGGGAGTGGGATTACAGGTAGGAGTCACCAGCACACCCAGTACCACGGCCTATCTTGTAGGATGGAGGCATTTGGTAGCAAGGTTAGGTGGTAATGGGCCAGGCAACAGGGCCCAGGGTCAATCTTACCTTCTGTTCTTCCTTCAGGCGAAGCCGTTCCTCTTCCTTCTTCCATTCAGCCTCACGTTGGGACTCTAGGCGTTTCCGTTCTTCACGTTCAGCCTCCTCTGCCTAGAGAGAGGTTTCTATAGCACATTTCCTCTTCCTCTAGCTAGTTTGCCCACCCCCTACAGAGGCCAAAGAAAGACATTGCCTGGGCCAGGACATGGGCTAAGATTGCAGGACACAAAGCCAGGGAGACAGCAAATACCAGCACAGCGTAAAAGGAACCCCAAGGACAGTCTGTCATGGGAACTAGAGATTGGTTCCTTTCCTACCCCTTGGAGCTATTCCCCAGCCTCTTGCTTGCCTCTCGCTGAGCCTTTCGAGCCTGTTTTTCCTCTAGCTTCCGCAGTTTCTTGGCTCCAATTTTCCCTGTTGGGTGAACTTCTGCTGGCTTCTCAATGCCTTCTTCCTCCTGGGCTGGGTATGATCAGACAAAGACAATCTGAGTCCTAGACAGAGAAGACTCACCCCCACCCCTGTGACCTTCTTTAAGGGAGAGGTGGGTGGGTAGGGGGTGGTTTCTACCTACCTCTGCTTTCCAGAAGCATCTACCATATATGTGCATACACATACCAGTGTGAGAACATACACATTATGTACTTGAGGGGGGGGGTGGAAGGCCACATAGACAAAGGAGACTTTAGATACTGAACAGCTGTAAGATGTCAATACCTGAATGTTTGAGACTCACAGGTGTCTGTACCTACAGAAGTCCCTAATTTCTGTCTCTGTGCCAAACCTCCAGGGAAATTTATTCCTGCGTAAATCCAACATCCTGTACGTCCTAGTCAGGAACTGACGAGAGTCTTAGACTCCTTCAACCTTACCTACAACCTCTTTGCTGTTGCTGGGCGCTGCTTTTGAAACAGCTATATAAGCCTGGCTGGCCTGAAACTTCCCATGCTCCTGCCTCTGCTTTCTGAGTGCAGGAATTATAAGCACGCAAACACATCCACTGACGATCTCTCTTTAAGACAAAGGGGCTAATAATCCCAAGGACTCAAAGCAAAAACCCAATTTCCCCTAAATTCTCTTCTTCATACTGACGCCAGATTTCAAGTACTAGAGAAGACACATGCTTTCCCACAATCATGAGGGCTTTGTAAGACTCCCAGTATCTGCTATGTGGATGTAAATGTCAGCTGAAATGTCTCTATTTCTAAGCACTTATTCTAGGGTTACAGCTAATTGCACTGAGCCAAGATGAAGGAAGAGGCACCCAACAGAATAGGGATTGGGTTAAGAAATGCTGACTTCGAGGACCAAAGCCCAAGCCCAAGCGTCCAGTCCCACCACTAAATGTCCTTCCTACACTGGCTTCATGCTCCTTGTGTGTGTCTAGCCTGGGGGACTTCTTAACGCGCCTTTAATCCAGCCCCCTCCCCCAGACCCACTCTTACCTGGAATAACAGTTTGACCCTCGTTCTCATTCCCTTCTTCCCAGGCCACTCGCTGGGCTCGACGCTGGGCCTGTAGACGGCTGCCCAAGTCCCTCCGTCGCCGGGGCCTGCTTCCAGTTCTCTGCTCTTCAGACTCCTGGGGCAAAGAGCGGCCTACCTGGCCTGCTGGTGCCCTCTCTTCCTCATTGTGCAGTGGTTCTCTGTCAGCTTTGGGGAGGGAGGGAATCATAGCACTGTCAAGCAGCCCAGCTTCAAGGTAGTGGAGGAACAGCATCTTGGGAGTCTCATTCCCCTCTGCTCAACCTCCTTCAGATTACTGCTGCCCACAGCACGAAGCAACTTAGGTTTGTCGAGGCCTTTTTGTGCGGACACCTTGGCTTGATGCTCACTTCTCATTTCCTACCTCCTTTGATACCTTCATCTTCCTGAGCTCAACCCACTTTCAGGCGACCTGAGAGGAATGCTCTCACCCTGAGGTTTACAGATCTCACTCAGTGCCCACTGCAAGATTACATTTATTCTTGCTATGCTATGATTTTATAGGGTACGCCAACCCACCAGAGACTACATGTCACAGTCGGGGCTGAATCTTCCCTCCCCGGAAGACTTGTTGGCAATCAGCTTTACCTCAGCTTCTGTCTCTTCTGGCCCTGGGACAAAGAGGTGCTCTGAGGTAGCTTATGGGGTCAGGCATCAGAGAGATATATAGAAACTCCTACGCATACGTGAAATGTTAGTAAGGGGGACTGTCGGGTTATCAGTGCCAGGCCTGGTGGAGGTGAAGCAAAGCAGAGTGGGTGCCCTCTTTGGCGGGAGATGCCTTCAGAGTTTCCCGAGGCTGCCTAGCCCTCCTACTCCTGGTTAGCAGAACACACTGGGCAGGATTAGAAAACCGGCAGCCTCTCCTATTGGTGTACAGTAGAAAGGCAGGCTTGATTCCTAGGTTGCATCCCCAGCACTGGGCTCAGCACTAATTCCGAATGTGTCCTAAGGCGCGTGCGCAAAGCTGCCTCCGGCCAGTGCACTAGCTCCTCCTAAGCCGTAAGCACAGGAAAGCGCGTCAGTGCATGCGCACGAGTCGCGACGCGACGGCCTACCAAAGCCCAGGAACTCAGAAAAACGGATTCCTCCAGCCCTGGGACGGCGGCACCTCCTACCTGCTGCCGCCCGACCCCTGCTGCGAGTCAGGAAGAGGATCAGGCCGATGAGCAAAACTGCCGCCACCAGATACACCCAGGGCCCCACCATGACGACAGCCAGGCAGGCGGCACAGCCTGCGAGCCTGCGGGACCCGGATCGCCAGGCCCCGCCCACTACCGTCCGCCCTGCCCAGCCGCTCGCTGAGCTCCGCCCCCACCCTGGGTTTGACCTGGGCCTCAGTTAACTGCAGAGCCCCTGATGCCACATTTGCCTGCCACCCCAGTGCACAGGAAGTGGAGACCAGCATTTCAAGGTCGCCTCTGGCTATATGGCAACATGGAGGCCAGTCTGCAGTTAAGGATGCTGGCTGCTCTTCCAGTGGGCCAGGGTTCAGTTCGCAGCACCCACATAGTGGCTTACAACCTTTTGTGACTTCAATCCCAGGGGACCCAAAACCCTCTTTAGACCTCCTCGTGCACCAGGCACGCACGTTGTACACAGATATGCATACCCGCGAAATGCTCATACACGTAAAATAAGTGTTTAAGAAAAAAAGAAAGAAAAAGGAAGAAAATAGTGGGGCGAGTAACTAGGGGATTAAGCTGGGGTTGTAGATTAGTAGTAGAGCACTCATGGCCAAGGCCCTTAGTTTGATTTGGAGCACTGAAAAATGCAACGTGTGTACGAATATCTTACTAATACTGCAACTTAGGCATCCATTACATTACTTTCTGTAAATGTGGAATATTTTGTAATTTGTTTCTCATTGTTGATCAACCTAAGGCCTTCCAGGTGTCAGGCAAGTGCTGTTACAGTAAGCTTTATCTCTAGCACCTACATTCTTTCAGTATATTTGGAGATTTAGACCCATGTTCGACTAAAGGTTGAGGCTTTGCTGGAATTTTATCACAGCCCAGGCCCCCACTCTAGTTGTTTGGTTTTGTTCTGAGACAAGGTCTCTGGTAGCCTAGGCTGGCCTCAGACTTGGTGTGTAGCAGATGATGACTTTGAACTGATCCTTTTACTTCTGCCTCCTAAGTGCCTGGATTAGCTGAGGGTACAGGTGTGCACACTGATGTCCAGATGCTCCTCCATCTTTTGAGGATGGGTTGTTTTGTTTTATTTCTTTGAGGTCTCATTATATGGCCCGGCCTGGCCTAGAACTCAATATGTAAACAAGGCTGGCCACAAACTTAGAGGGATCTGCATGCCTCTTCCTTAGTTATAATTAAAGGCATGTGGCACCACAGACCTGCTTGGTTCCTGCATTCTTAACAAATGTTATTTTATATGGATATAATAAAAATAGATGTTAATAACTATTGAAAGTTGGTTTGTGCATATTAAGGGTTCATAATAATTTCCTGGTTTTTTTCTAAGTTTGAAAAACAAAGCTAGACAGTGATGGCACATGCCTTTACAAATGGATCTCTGAGTTCAAGACCAGCCTGGTCTACAGGGAGAGTTCCAGAACAGCCAGGATTATACCTGTATTGAAAAGCCAAAAATGAAAACAAACAAACAAACAAACAAGTATTTTGGCACATATTTTTATATTTCTGCCTATAACCACTGAACAAATACTTAGATGTTCTGAATACTGATATAAAGTAATAAATCAGTGGTCTATTCATTACTAGTACAAAATTACCATTTGCAGATCAGTGTTGAGATTCTGGGTAGAGGTATCAGTTAGAGAGCCTCACCCAATTCCAGCTTCGGTGTGTATGTGTCATTTCTTCAATCCTTCACCACCTTAACCTGGGTTCTAGGAACCAAACAGCTTGGGATGTAGTATCTGGGGATCAATGACTTAATTGACCACACTACATGGTATCCGTCAATGCTTATATCCAAGCCAAGCTCATAACAAGCTCCTCCTAAGGAGAGACTGGAGCCGAGGCACTTAACATCCAAGAAGTCACCTTTGCTTTAAAAACCTCTACTTCTCCACTTTTCTGAGGATTCCCTTTAACTTCATGGAAGAGGGAGACAAGTGACATGCAGGACAGCTCATGTTACTCAGCCCAGCCTTTCCTAGTCAACTTTAATGAACCACGGGTCCTCAAAAAATAACACTATCAAGGGGCAGTGAAGAGGAAACTATGATCTGTGTCCAAAGACACAATATACATCAAAGCTTCTGAATTGTGTGACACACAATATTAAGGTCACTGAGCAAAGATTTGTGGAGGATATAGCTTTGGCTACTCTGTGAGAACAGTTCTAGAGTTTAAGAAAAATTTGTAGCCAGGTGTGGTGGCACACGCCTTTAATCCCAGCACTCGGGAGGCAGAGGCAGGCGGATTTCTGAGTTCGAGGCCAGCGTGGTCTACAAAGTGAGTTCCAGGACAGCCAGAACTATACAGAGAAAACCTGTCTCGAAAAACCAAAAAAAAAAAAAAAAAAAAAAGAAAGAAAGAAAAATTCATTAGTGGGCTGGGTATGTGGCTCAGTGGTACAGTGCTTGCCTAAGTTCCATAAGCCCCTAAGAAAGTTACATCTATATAACAATACCCAAGGCTGTACGAGGTTAATAACATTAAGCTAAACAACCAGGATTGATTAGGATTCCATTGTTTGTGTGTGTGATTCTGGGGGCCAAACCTTGGCCATACTATGCAAATGTTCTGCCATCAAGCTACATCCCTGACACCATATATAGCCCAGGCTAGCCTTTAATTCATGATTCTTCCTGTTTTAGTCTCAGTGCTGGAATTATAAGTGTCCACACTTCCAGCTTTTTTTCACTTCCCTGTACTTTTTTTTTTTTTTAAAAGATGTGTTTTATATGTATAAATGTTTAATTGCTCGCGTGCATTATATATGCCTGGTGCCTTCAGAGACCAGAAGAGGGCAATGTATACCCAGGAACTGGAGTTACAGACAACTGAAAGCCACCATGTGGATGCTGGGAACACAACTGTGCAGTTAGTGTGGTTAACCGCTGGGCCATCTCTCCAGCTTGAGTTTACAACTTTCAGAGAACCTAGGCTCAGTTCCCAACACCCACACCAGGCAGCTCCAAAGCACCCATAACTCCAGTTCTAGGGGATGTGACGCCCTCTTCTTGCTTTAAGGGGCTCATGCACGCACAGGGTAGGGCTAAGAGGGTCACTCATGCTCCTTGGTGTGTTCCCAATGGAGAGGCTGAGGTGACGGAATGGAGAAGGGATTGGGTTAGCTGGGCAAGAGAAAAGGAGTCGAAACACTAGCTACCAAGCCTAAGTGGTAGAAGACTGCTTGGTTATGCTGTTTTAAGTTCGCAGTGAGGTTAGGATAGACTCCCAGGCTTAAAGCCCTTGTCTAGGAGACAGTCTTTCTCGACAGAGTTGGAGGTGCTGGGGGCGCGCCACCACACCCGACACAGGTCTGCAACTGGTCCGGGCGCAGCTTCTTGGCTCCCCCGAGTTGCTTAGCAGAGGATCCGCGTGCTGAGAGACCTCTCCACCCCTCAGCGCGTCCCTAGCGCCTCAGGCACAGTTGCTGCGGGATGCTCCTCAGGCGCGCGGCTGCCACCTCCCGGATGTTGGTAGCAGAGGCCCGAGGCAATCAAGCTTCAGGTTTCAGATAGGGCCGGAAAGCGAGCCACCTACTTCCGCCTCCGGCCGGAAGTGCCTTCCCGGCAAAGGGTTACTGGGTATTCTGAACCGTAACCCTCGCTTGCCATGGCTGCGTCTTTGGTCGGGAAGAAGATAGTGTTTGTGACGGGAAACGCCAAGAAGCTGGAGGAGGTGTTTTGGGGTGTGGAGACTGTCTCGGAGGCGGGTGGCTTTCCTCACCTGGGAAGCACGGGAGCGAAGGCGGGAAACGAGACTACGAGTTGTAGCCTCGGGGAGTGTGGGTTAGCCCCTGGCTGTGCTGAAGGACGGGGGAGAGACCGCCGTGGAGTGTGGCGCCTTGAGGGTCAGAGGATTTTTTTTTAATATAATTATTATTTTGGAGATAATGGCACGTGTAGTTCAGGCTAGCCTGGCCCTGTCTTCCGAATTCTGGGTCTGCACGCATGCTCCACCTCACGAGCTTTTTAGATGAGCTGGTAAAGTCAGCGGGCTATGGGAGCTGGAGTAGTGGCATCTGTGACAGAGATAGAACACCCCTGAAGCCCTAGATTTCAAGCCTGAGTTCAGACACCTCCCCTCCTCAAAGGCCGTGTGTGTGTGTGTGTGGGGGGGGGGGGATGTTGATACAAACTGAGTATAGTTCCATCTACCCTTCCATATCTGCAATGTGTAATACCTCATAAGAATCATGGCTGACCACAGTATAACAAAAAGCAGGTTAACAAAAGGAAAATGTGACAAGTTTGTCAGAACTTTACAGGCTACAGCTTTTAGCACAAAGACCCAGGGACTTGATTTAATTTCCTCCTGACAGAAGGTGCTTTGGATCTAACCTAGGACGTAAAGCCAATGATTGTCTTCCTTCTTAGTCTCTCCTGACAAGAGTCTCAAACCTAGAGTGTGCTCTTTGGTCGGGTAGCAAGCTCAAGCAATCCTCCTGCCTCTGCCTCCTCCAGGGTTGAGGTTACAGGTAGTGCGATCCTCCCAGACTTTTATGTGGTTCAGGGGACCAGAACTCAGGTCACCGTGCTTGTGTTGGCAAGTGCTCTTCCGGAACATTGAGTCACTACCACAGCACAACATGCCCAGTTAAAAAAGTACTTACAGGCTGGAGAGATGGCTCAGCGGTTAAGAGCACTGACTGCTCTTCCAAAGGGCCTGAGTTCAAATCCCAGCAACAACATGGTGGCTCACAACCATATGTAATAGGATCTGATGCCCTCTTCTTGTGTGTCTGAAGACAGCTACAGTGTACTCATGAATGTAATAAATAAATCTTAAAAAAAAAATTACTTTATGAGTTTATGTATGTCTGTGCACCACATGCATGCAGTGCCTGTGGAGACCAGGAGAGGGTGATGGATCTGCTGAGACTGGAGTTACAGATGGTTGTGAGCCACCCTGTGGGTGTTAGGAACCAAATTGGGGTCCTCTGTAAGAGTAACAAGTGTCCTTAACCACTGAGCCATCTCTCCAGCCCCATGTCTCCCCTCCCCCATTTCTTAAAATTGGGATTCTGTACCTGAGTTGGCCTTGAACTTCTGATCTTACCCCTTTAACCTGCCTAAGGACAAGGATTTGGAATGGCAGGTGTGAGTCCCAGCACTCTCCTGACTGCAGCTCAGAAGTTTCCTTCTACCTCCCTGCCCTTAAAAAAACATTTTAACTATGTTTATGTGTTGGGGGTGGGGCATGGGGTCAAAGAGTGACTTTAGGAGTTGATTCTCTTCTTGTACCATGGCTTGCTTGATAAGTTCAGGCTTTCAGGCTTGTGAATGCAATAAGTGCTTTTTACCTGCTGCACCATCTTGATGGCCCCCCTCCCTCCTTTCCTTCCAAGATAGGCTCTTGGTATACAGCATTGGCTGGCCTTGAACATACAGTCTCCCTATGGACATAGAAATAATAGTCTACTGTACAAAAAGAGCAGGACTGGGTGGTACGTGTTTCTAATTTTAGAATCCTGGAAGCTGAAATAGGAGGACTTTGAGTTACATAGTGAAAGCTTTGGTCTCCTAAAAAGTGTGTGTGTGTGTGTGTGTGTGTGTGTGTGTGTGTGTTTGGGGTGAGGGGTAGAGTGGTAAAGTGCATGCCTAACACCACAGAAACACAAAGAAAATAAACTATATTGACGTAATTTTCAAAACAATAGCTTCGCACATCTGGTAGCTCACCCATTTTAGCCCCTGATTTTTTTCTTTGAATTTTTTTATTACATATTTTCTTTGTTTACATTTCAAATGTTACCCCCTTTCCTGGTTTCCCCTCCGAAAGCCCCCAGCCCATTCCCCCTCACCTTGCTCACTAACCCACCCATTCCCACTTCCCTGGCATTCCCCTACACTGGGGCATGGAGCCTTCACAGGACCAAGGGCCTGTCCTCCCACTGATGTCTGACTAGCCCCTGATTTTAGTAGGGTAAAAGTCGCTGGGAAGCTACTCAAGATGGCACGTTCCTGTAATGCTAGTACTGAGCTGAGGGGTGAGTGTAAAGGCAGGAAGTTGTCCAGGCCAGCCAGAGCTACACTGTGAATTGCAGGTGCTATCCAGTGAGTCCCAGGCCAGCCAGTGCTACACAGTTAAAGAAAAAAGTTCAGTCAGTCATGGGAGCTGCTGCTTCAGCCTGGCTTGCTGTTCCAGGTTGAAAGCAGTGGTTGTCAGCTGGGGGTTAGTGGAAGCACAGAGCAGTGTTCTTTGCTGTTGGCTACTGGTTAAGCCTTGGTAGAGAATTCTGGACCAGGAGGATGAGTGCCTTTTTAGAGCACTGAAGGGAAAGGGTATTCTAGATAAAGGGTGGGCAAGGGAAAAGCAAAATGGAGGTTGGAAGGGACAGAGTAAGGAGAAGGCATGCTAATTCAGTGGCCTCTGAAAGTCGAGGTGTGGCTTATGGGCCCAGTTTGATAAGGTTTAGAGGACTAATGGGGACGCTACCTGATGAGACAGGTGGGTGACACCTCACACAGTTGCTGGGAATTAATGGGCAATTGTTAGCAAATGGTGTAACACATGTATTTTATTTTGGAACAGGTCATTCAGATTCTAGGAGATAAATTTCCATGCACTTTGGAAGCTCAGAAAATTGACCGTATGTTTCTGTTTTGTTTCATTTTTTAAAGTGGCTTGATTTGTCTGTCTTCCTGTGTCCTGACTCTGTACCTCTGTCTGTCTGTTTCCCTGCTAAGTACCTGAGTACCAGGGAGAACCGGATGAGATTTCCATACAGAAGTGTCGGGAGGCAGCTCGACAGGTACTTAGCCTTTGTGGATCCCCCACCCCTATCCTGTCTTCTTGTGGGAACAGGCAGAGAATAAAATAGTCGTGGCTTGTCCAGCTAGACTGCTTCAGTGGTGACTTGGAACATAGCCTCTTCTGTTCCAACCCTCACCTTTCTGAGTCTTATATCCATACATTCCAGCCACACATTTTCCTTCTACATAGCCACCCACACTCCACACCCCTGCACTCACAGTGCACAGAACTGGGAAGGAGCACACAATGGAGAGTCAGCCTCCTTAGCTGATTTCCAGCACTTCATTGCTCATTGGTGAGCAAAAATTACCTTTCTAGTGCTTTGATGTCCACATCTCTAAATAGAAGACAGAGAGAGCTGAATTGTATGGCCCTTGATGGACCTATAAGTGCCGCAGCCTAGTGACTCAGGATTGTCTCTGTGTTACAGGTGCAGGGCCCTGTCCTGGTGGAAGATACATGTCTGTGCTTTAACGCACTTGGGGGACTGCCTGGCCCCTACATGTGAGTACTGCTATGCTTGATCACCTTTACCCATGGAGGATCCCATCTGCAAAACTACCAGCATAGTAAAATGATTAGTTACCTAATATTATGGGCCGTTCACTATCTTGGTGTCAGCACCAAGGAAGGATTGAGACAACCAAAGATAGGGCTGGAGAAGTGGCTCAGTGCTTGAGAGTTCTTGCTGCTCTTGCACTGGACCCAGCTGTGATTCTTAGCCCTAAATCAGGCAGCTTACAATTGTCTGTAACTTCAGCTTCATGGAATCTGATGCTTCTGGCTTTCTTGGGTACCTGTATTCATTCATTCCTTCATTCATTCATTCTCTCTCTTGTCTCTCTCACACACACCACAAACACACAAAACACAAAGTTAAAAATAACATAAATCTTTAAAACAAGAAAAGAAAAAGCTGGGTGTACTGGCACACACCTTTAATCCCAGCACCTAGGAGGCAAGAGACAGGCAGCTGTCTATGAGTTTGAGGCCAGCCTGGTCTACATCGTGAGTTCCAAGCCAGTTAGAGCTACACGGTGAGAACCTGTCTCAAAGAATATTAGAGATAGGGGCCTGGAGAGATAACTCAGTCCTGAGGAGTGCTTGTTGGTCAGTCATGAGGACTAGAGTTAGAGTCCAGCATCCATACCCAGCTTACAGACTCCTGTCACTCCAGCTCCAAGGGACCCAGCACCTTCTGCTGGCCTATGTACACATACACACACACATTAGTAAATCTTAAAAAGGGTCTGGAGAGCAGGTTCAGCTGTTAAGAGCACTGGTTGCTCTTACAGAGGACCTGGGTTTAATTTCCATCACCACATGGCAGCGCATAACCATAAGTATTCTAACATCCTTTTCTGCCTTCTGTAAATGTATGCACGTATATATAGGCAAAACCCTGATATACATCAAGTAATAAAAGATGTCAGAGGTGGGTGAGGATGGAACTCATTTGGTAGAGTGCTTGTCTTTATTGTGTAATAAAGCTCTGAGTTCAACCCCTAGCCCTGCAGTACTTACCTGGTGAGCAGGCATGGTTGTGAATGCTTAAAATTCTAGCACTTGCAAGATGAGAGACGGGTGGATCAAAAGTTCTGGGTCATCCTGGGATACATAGGGAGTTCTAGGCCAGTCTAGGCTGCATGAGGTCCTGTGATAAACCAAGCAAGCAATCAGACAGAGTTTCCTTTAATTATGAGAATGTGGTTATGTAAGTGAGATTGAAAAGTGGCATCTGAGCTGGGCGTGGAGGCACACGCCTTTAATCCCAGCACTCGGGAGGCAGAGGCAGG
>NC_034592.1:113803225-113833950 GCF_900095145.1 Mus pahari
CTGTCTTGGAAAACCAAAAGAAAAGAAAAAAAGAAAAGTGGTATCTGTTCATTTCAGAGATAATATGACATTCTGTCTTGAAAAAAAGAGAGTAAAGCTTAAAAACTGTTTACTGCCTGTTTTGCCAGAGCTGCAGCGCACACACTTAACGCATCTGCAAGCACCACGCCCTCACCAATACCATTGTGATTCTAGTATTTTGCAGTTTAGGGAGTGTGAAATGTTACCACTTGCTTGATTTGACTTTGGTTTGTTTTCTAGAGAGTGTGCCTCACGCTAGCCCAGTCTGGCCTGAAAGTTGCTGTGTAGCCCAGGCTTGCCCAGAACATGTGGTGGTCTTCCTGCTTTGGCCTAGGTGTTTTTCTAGACACCACTGCGGATCTTGCCTTCCTTTGTATATTAAGCCTCCTGAGTGCTGCTTGTCTCTCCACTTTTTCTTATTAAGAGTCATATTTCTCTCTTTTTCTTGCCTTTCCCTGTGTTTCCCTGGCTCCCCTCCAGCCCCCTGTCCTTCCCTTGCTTCTCTTTCCCTATACTGCTGAGCTAGACTCCCAGACTTTGGATATTTTCTTAGTTTTGACTCAAGACATGCCTTTTCATTTCTCTTGCTCCTGGGAACTCTGATCTCTATCAGGTGTTGGGCAGAGCAGGCGATAGGAAGATTCTGTTCTTGGTACCTGACTGTATTCTTTCTTGTGCAGAAAATGGTTCCTGCAAAAGCTGAAGCCTGAAGGTATGTACCCCTGTTGTTTCTCCCCCTGCCCAACCCCCCCTTAGTAATCAGTTGCTTTTGGCCCTGCCATCAACCTCCACTTTCTTCTCTATTTGCATACTGGTAGCCAGTAGCTCATTCTTTCCCTGTGCTCCAGAAAGCACTAGATAGAGGGCTGGGATAGGTAGTAAAAGCTTTGAATATGAGGGGCAGGGGGCTTCAGTTGGTGCTGGCTATCAAGGGACTTGACATTAATGACTGCTTGTGGTTCTTTACTTCAGTTATGGCCTAGCCTTGCCTTCAGTCCAGAAGTCTATATCTTCTCATTCTGGAGTATATGCCAAAATGTCCCACAGCAGTGCTTCCTATAATCTCAAAAGCAAAAACAAGCCTGGTGTGGTGGCGCACGCCTTTAATCCCAGTACCCAGGAGGCAGGGGCAGGTGGATTTCTGAGTTCAAGGCCAACCTGGTCTACAAAGTGAGTTCCAGGACAGCCAGGGATACACAGAGAAACCCTGTCTTGAAAAAACAAACAAACAAACAACAACCCAAAACAAAACAACTAAAACAGGCTAGAGAGATGGATCAGTGGTTAAGTGCACTTGTTGCTCTTGCAGAGGACCTGGGTTCAGTTCCCAGCACTTACAAGGCTGCTTACAACTGCCTATAACTTTAGTTCTAGACAGTCTGGCATCTTCTGGCCTCTGTGGGCACCAGTGCATGCATATATATATGTGTCAAACACTTAATACATTAAAATAAATAAATTCTTAGAAACAAAACCATTTTGTTCTTTGGAACAATCTATGTTAGCAAAGTATGGAGACACATGCGTGTACTAGGGAGGCTCTCAAGTTTCAGGCTGGGCTACAAAGCAGGAAATTGTTTTTAAAACAAAAATCGAGCCAGGCACGGTACGTAGGAGCTGTAAGTAGGATCAGAGCTGTAGATCGTCCTCAGCTGTGTAAGTTAAAGACTGGTCTGGACTACCCGAGAGTCTGGCCTCAACAACAGAGGCTTGGGGTGTAGCTCTGTTGTCAATGCTTGCCTGGCATATACAAAGTTCTGGATTCATCGCCTAGTGCCGTGTAATCCAGGTGTCGTGACGCATTCCTGCATACCTGAAGTCCCAGTGGTCACCAGGTTGTGCAGAGGGTCTTGTGATCCAATAGAGCCTGGATTACAAAGTGAGTTCAAGGCCAAGCTGGGCTACGTGAGACCCTGATCTCAGCAAAGAACCTATTTTAATTTGTGTCAGAGCCTGAAGAGAGGCCTCAGTTCCCCTTTGAGGACCAGAACGCAGCCTTCAACCTCCCAGCACAACCCAGTTTGGAGAATCCCTCCACATCCTTGGGTATCTGGGGTAAGGGTGGGGACTGGACAGCACGGACTCACCGAGCCTCTCTGTGTGTCTACAGGTCTCCACCAGCTCCTGGCCGGCTTTGAAGACAAATCAGCCTATGCACTCTGCACATTCGCTCTCAGCACTGGGGACCCAAGCCAGCCAGTACTCCTGTTCAGAGGCCAGACCTCGGTGCGTACCCACCTGAACAGTTCTGCAGGTCACCACAGGATGCTGTGGCTTGAGCAAATGACTCATGATCTTCTTCAGAAACAAAACAAAGAGGACAATAAAGCTAGCAGCTTGCTGTGAGACAAACCTAGACACCACTGTTAGAAAAATGTTAGTCCCCAAACATATTTGATCCTTAACCTTATATATTTAGATCTTGCCATTGTAGGTCCCGGTAAGATGCAGATGCTTAAACAGAAGGTACCTACTCTTAAAGCCAAAGCTACAGGCCAGCTGCTGAGACCACCTTGTTCCTCTGCCAGGGCCAGTCTCCTTCCCACTCAGGTTTTTTAATAGATTCTCTCATTTGTTTCAGGTTGGCCTTGAACTTGTTGTGTAACTGAGGTGGACCTTGAACTTTAGATCCTACTATCTTTACCTCCAAGTGGGGGATTTAGTCCTGTGTCATCTTGTCTACTCTGCAACACTCTTGTTCCCCACTACCCCCATTTTTGTTTTGATGTAAGGTCTCTATTATGTAGGTCTCAGTGTCCTAGAACTCATGACCAGGCTGGCCTTCAACTCAGAGCCCTGCCTGCCTCTGCCTCCTGAGAAGCTCTTTCTAGAATTTTATTTTGTTTTGTTTTTTCGAGACAGGGTTTCTCTGTATAGCCCTGGCTGTCCTGGAACTCACTCTGTAGACCAGGCTGGCCTCGAACTCAGAAATTCTCCTGCCACTGCCTCCCAAGTGCTGGGATTAAAGGTGTGCGCCACCACGCCCAGCTCTTTCTAGACTGTTTTGTTTACATAGAATTTTAAAGTTTTGTGGAGTCGGAGGTGGAGGTCAGAGCCTTTCTGTGCTGTGTAGATGTTCTTCCACTGAGCGTCTTCTCCAGCCCAGAGTTTCAGTTCTTCACTTAAGCTGACCAGCAATCCCAGTGTTGCCTGTCAAACCTTAGGTGTAGTCGCTTTTCCTGGGGTCTACCAGACCACCAGTAGCTAGTCAGGCCAGTGCCCGTCTGCCTTCCAGTTTGCTCTGTGTCCCTTCAGCCAAGATAAAACCTAGTTCCCCAGTTGGGGCTGTATAGACACTTTATGTTACTGTTGGGTGAAAATTCTGGATAGTATTAACAAAAGAAAGCACACAGGACACAAAGCAGATTTTTCTCTTTTAACCGTGTGTGTGTGTGTGTGTGTGTGTGTGTGTGTGTGCGTGTGTGTAGGTGTGCGTGTGTGTAGGTGGGTGTGTCTGCTTAAGGTTATGTGCAAGTGAGTACAGGTGCCCAAGGAGATGAGAGGCAGCACATCCCCTGGAGCTGGAGTTACAGATAACGTGAGCTGTCAGATGGTTCTGGGAACTGAACTCTGCTCTTTAGAAGGGCAGCAAGTGCTCTTAACCACTGAGTCATCTCTGCAGCCCCGACAAATCCATCTTAACTATTGTTCAGTGGTTTGTACAGTAGTATTAAATGCATTTGCATTTACCGGGTCTGCAGAATGTTTTTGTTTACAGGTCTGAAAGTACCCAATGGATGAATCTCTTTCCTTCTTCACCTAGCAGCCACCATTTTACTTAACACTTCTAAGAGTTTGACTACTTCACTATTACTTACTTCTATTTTATGCATATGGATATTTTTGATCTGTTCACCACATGTGTAACTTGGTGCCCATGGAAGCCAGGAAGAGCTTTGATTCCCTGGAACTACACTTGGGGAGGGTTGGAAACCGTCTTGTGGGTACTGAAATCAAACCTGGGTTCTCTGCCAGAGCAACCAGTGCGGTTCCTTCTGATCTCCGTTCCAGCTGTGGCTGCCTAACCAGCTCCCAACTCCAGGACATGGTCTTGATTTCCTGTCCTCGTTCTATTCTCGCTCATTGTCTTTGGTGTGCTTGATACACGTTGTCCACAGTGGCTCATGAATTGTCCTTGTGATAGCTGTTGGCCTATAGCATCTGTTACAGGAGGGGAAATCTGGGTGTGCTGTGACCACGGGCTGAGAACGTTGACGAGTGTAGGTAAGGCTCAGGGGCTTCAGTCATAGATTCCCACTAGCAAAAGCATAATTTCCTGTCGTCACTGTGTAACTTGGCACTTACTTAAGGGCTGAATCTCCATTATTTATAACCTCCCTTGTCACTGTCCTGTATCCTCTCTCCTCCCCGGACCTGCCAGTGCTGGGATATGAAGCCAGATACTCTACCTGGTAGGCACACACTCTACCATTGAGCTATATTCCCGGTCATTTTGGCTGGTTTTTGTTTTGAAACAGTCATGCTGCTGCCCATGCTGGTCACAGACTCACCATGTAGCCCAGGCTGGCTTTGAACTTGGAGAACCCCTGCCTCAGCCCGGGGCCTGGGATTCAGGAGCATGCCACCCATGCTCTAGGCTAGTTTGTCTTTTCGTGTCTGTGCTAGTAGGGGCGCTGCCACTGCTGGGGTCTCACGCTGATCTAGTGCTCCACCCTGAACTTCATCCCTGATCCAGGTCAGACTTTTACTTGATAAATTGGCATTTCATGACACTGGTTTGTCATCTTTGTGACACTTTCATGTTCGAGTTTGTGTGCCCCGCCCCCTCCTCCAATAGTCTCACTGCATAGTGCTGGCAGGCCTGGAACTTGCTCAGTAGACCAGGCTGGCTTTGAATTCAAGAGATCTGCCTGTCTGCCCCCGAATGTTAGGATTTCTGATGTGCACGGCGTGCCCTACTGGCCTTGAAGTCTTCTTGCCCTTCTTTGTGCTGCTGCCTCCCAGGAGCTCATTTGCAGGTGTGAGGACTTTATTATAGGCAGTCACTTGTAGCTATCCGCAGCCTTAGTGCTGAGGATACCTAGAACCTGGGGTCTCTACTTCCCAGGTGCGAAAACATAGGCCTTATGCATGCTAGGCAAGCCTCTCAGCTACCTCCTCAGCTCGTGTCTATTTTGAGAAATGCCATACACAGTTCAGGACCCTTACCTTCATGTTAGCAGATTTTTTTCTGAAATTTTTATTTGTTTTTTTAAAGATGTATTTATTGTATTTATATGAGTACACTGTAGCTGTCTTCAGACACCCTAGAAGAGGACATCACATCCCATTACAGATGGTTGTGAGCCACCATGCCGTTGCTGGGATTTGAACTCAGGACCTCTGGAAGAGCAACCAGTGCTCTTAACCTCTGAGCCATCTCTCCAGCCCTTTTATTTGTTATTATGTGTATGTATAGTGTGTGTCTGTGTGGCAGGCATGCCATGTTGCATGTGTGGAGGTCAGAGGTTGACTTTTGGAAGTTGACTAAGTTGGCTTTACTTTTCTTCAGTGAGGTTACAGATTATCAAAATTATATAGAGAGGGTTATCCCAGTATTGAGTACTATGGGCAGTACTCAAATGCAGAGTTCCTCTTCACAAACCCCCTCTGCATCCTTTCTTTGAATATGTGTGCACACACATGAAGATGTGTGGACGCCAGGGGACAACCTGATTGCTGTCCATTTTGTAACATTGGTTGTCTGTTTGCACATTCTCACTATGAAAACCAGGCTAACCTTGAACTCATAGAAAGCCACCTGCCACTGCATCCTTCCATCTTGGGTTTTTTTTTTTTTTTGAGAGGGTTTCTCTGTGTAGCCCTAGCTGTCCTAGACTCACTCTGTGGACCAGGCTGGCCTCGAACTCGCAGAGGTCTGTCTGTCTCCTGAGTGCTTGGATTGTAGGTGTGTGCCATCATGCCTGGCTTTTCTGGTTTTTTTAAAGACAGGATCTGGCTTTGTAGTCCTGACTGGCCTGGTGACTCGGCCATCATCCTGCTTTGACTGCCCAGGTGACAGGCTCGCCCCACCTAGCCCAGTTACCCCTCCACACCGTACTGAGGTGTCTAACAGATTTATAGGCACTGTGACTAGAGAAACTGACTCTAGTCTTCCACGTCTCCAGTTACACACTTGTCCTCCCTCTTCCAGGGACAGATTGTGATGCCACGAGGCAGCCGGGACTTTGGCTGGGATCCCTGCTTTCAGCCTGATGGATATGAGCAAACGTAAGAAGCCCAGATTTCTTCTCTGGTTCATAGGCTTGGGTGGGTACTTTGCCTGTGTGTGGTCATGTGGATATGGATGAGGCAGGCACCTGTCTTCCAGCTGAAGCCATTTCTGCTGGAGTGGAGACGAGGAATCCAGTTTACCAGTCCATGGCAGGGCAGCACAGATATCCTAGGTTCTGCTCCCGG
This sequence comes from Mus pahari, assembly GCF_900095145.1. Lineage (NCBI taxonomy): Eukaryota > Metazoa > Chordata > Mammalia > Rodentia > Muridae > Mus > Mus pahari. The sequence goes on from NC_034592.1 coordinate 113,809,667, forward strand.
CTCCCGTGTCGTGGCTGGTTGACTCTCATTCTCTGGCCCTGCCTCTCAAGATGTATAAACCTTGTGTTTTATGGGATGACACTAGCTCCATCTGTGCTGGGAGGATGCACGCCTTTGTAGCTCCAGGTAGACACTTGAAACCCATACAGTAGAACATGTTCTTACCACTTCCCATTCACTGCACATTCTTACGTACATAGCCATAACAGGACCAGGCTTCCCAGACTGGCTCCCTTGCCAGTACCTCATGGGGGCAAGAATACTGCAGCAGCCCTGGTTGGCATGTCCTTGCGTGTGAGGAGTGTCCTCTGATGTGCTCCCTGGTGGGTGGTTAGAGAGCACTTGGAATCTAGTTAGATGAGGAACTGAGTTCATTTTTATTCTGCTTCTTTTATGTTCATGGGTATTTTGCCTGTATGCATGTCTGTACATCAGATGAGTATACTGGCCAGAGGTCAGAAGGCACTGTTGGGTCCCAAGGTCTGGTGTTAGAACTGTAGTGAACCAATGTGAGCCGTCTTGATCACTGAGCATCTCTGCAGCCTGGTTTATTCAGTTGTCATTAACTTAGCCACATGTAGATAGTTCTGAAGCTTAAAGGCGGGGTGTGACCTCTCACCTCTGTGGCAATGTCTTCACAGTGCTCTGAGGCTGCTGTTTGATCTGTCAGGCTCCATTGCCTCCCATAAACACTTACCTCATTCTTGTCCCCAGCTTCCGTAAGAACTTAGGACACAGCAGAGTAGTCTCATCTTCTCTTGAAGCCCATTACTATGAATTTAGAACTGTCTGATTTAATGGGCTGATAAGCTGGTGCCCATTGCCTGCTTTTCTAGCTTTCTCCTGGTGAATGGCCATTTGTTTGGGCTCAAACATGGTGTGCTGGGGTCTGTCTGCCCTTTGTCTGCTCACGGGTTCTGGATATAGTTTTTACCTTTAGGGGAAGCCCCACCCCCACCCCCACAAATAGAATCATTAAGATTTGGGCTCCTGGGCTGGTGAGATGGCTCAGTGGGTAAGAGCACCCGACTGCTCTTCCGAAGGTCCGGAGTTCAAATCCCAGCAACCACATGGTGGCTCATAACCATCCGTAACAAGATCTGACTCCCTCTTCTGAAGTGTCTGAAGACAGCTACAGTGTACTTACATATAATAAATAAATAAATCTTTTAAAAAAAAAAATTTGGGCTCCTTCCTATGCAGGGAAGAGGGGAAGGATTGGTTGTAGGAGCCAGAGGGGACAGGGACACCACAGGAAAAACACAGAATCAGCTAACCAGGGTTTATAGGGGCTCACAGAAACTGAAGCAACAAACCTAGACTGTATGGGTCTGAGCTAGGTCTCTGCATATGTTATGGTTGTATAGCTTGATGCTCTTGTGAGGTCCCTAACAGTGGGGTGGGGCGTCTCTGACTCGGTTGCCTGCTCTTGGGACCCTTTCCTTCCTACTGGGTTGCCTCGACCAGCCTTGGTAGAAGGGGATATGCCTCATCTTACTGAAGCTTAATATACCATGTTTGGGTGATATCCCTGGGAGGCCTACCCTTTTCTGAAAGAAGAGTGGATTTGGGGGTGGATGGGAGAATGACTGGGAGGACAGGAGGGAGGGAAAACTTCAGTTGGGATGTAATATATGATAGAAGGATAAATGAAAAAAATTTGGATTAAAAAAAATTTGTGCTCCAGGGTGGCAGTTGAGTGCTTGTCCCCCCAGTACCTGGGTTCCCTGTTTTCTGAGCTGCTTCTCTTTCCTGTTAGGTATGCAGAGATGCCAAAGTCTGAGAAGAACACCATTTCTCATCGGTTCCGGGCCCTGCACAAGCTGCAAGAGTACTTTAGTGTGGCTGCTGGGGCTGGTGACCACTAGGGCCATGGGTGGGGGCTAGGGCAGAACTCCCCAGGAGGCAGGCACTCCTGCGAGGCTTTCTCTGGATTCCCCTCTGCCAGGGGATCCAGGCAGCTCAAGCAGCCAGTTCTTGGAAGAGCCGTTGGCTCTGCATAGGGGAACTCTGGGCCAGTTGATACTAAACTCTTGCCCCGTGGATTCAAGCGTTTCCTTTGACCAGGCATGATAGTGCACACTTTTAATCCCAGAATTCGGGAGGCAGAGGCAAACAGATCTTTGTGAGATCGGGGCCAGCCTGGTTTACATAGTGAATTCTTGGACAGCCAGGGCTACCTAGTGAGACACTGTCTCAGAAACAGACTGAAACAACAACAGCAACAAGTTATTCTTGTAGCCTCTGGCTCTGGGATCCTGGGAAAATTTTGGTTGTTTGCTCTTCTGGTCTGGTTGAGGGTTTGGCAAAGAAACACACAACTTTTGATTTTAGAATGTAGCAAATGTAAATTCTGGAAGACTTGTTTCCAAAATAAATGGTGTGTCTGTTTTGAGCCTTGTCTGTCTTGAGTTTCCTTTCACTGTGATTGGAGCGGTGGTGCTGTATAGGATGCTCATGGCTGGGATATCACTAGAGTTCCTAGAGTGTGAGTCACGGGCTGGCCTCATTTCTATGTCAGATTAATGCTGGGGCGGGGGGTGAGGTGTCAGTGTAGAGTGCTTTACTGAGTTCATCCCCAGAGCCCACATGAAGAAGGAACTGACTGTGACCTCTATATGTATGCCATCCAATGTATCCTGCCCCACCTATACCAGTAAACGTTATAGACCTGTCAGCAGAAGCCCTACAGGAATTCTGCTTAAGCTGCCTTGTACCAAGATGTGCATCCCCTCCCCAGACCATTGCCTGGAAGGAGCGTCAAGGGCCTGTGCATACCCTGTTGCTTCTTGACAGGGCAGGCTATGCTCAGGAAAGATGAGGAAAGAAAGCAGGTTCCTGTGTCCTGGGCAGTGCTGTAGACATTACGTTCCCTCTAGATTTAGGCCCCCAAACGCCATGTGACATCAGGCAGGGAATGTGGGTGAGTGTACAACACCTTTCTTCCCTTCCTGTCCCAGCACTCTGCCTGGTTCCAATGAGCATCCAGGGCCTCTCTGCCCCTTGCCTGATTCTGGGCATGGCTTCCCTTCAGGGTATGCCCACGCTGCTAAGGAAATCCACCCCTCCCGTCATAAATAGGCAGGAGGGGGTGAGTACACAGGCAACACGTTTCTTGCTCAGTCCTTCCTGAATCTCCCCTATGTTACTTGACCCATCCCTATAAACGGCCATGGAGAACATTCTGTACCTGATCCCCCACTGCAAAATTATATGTAGGTCTACACCCTGCATCTATGCACAGGCGTACCACTCTCATCCTAGTGTGTTCAGCCTTTGATTTGCCAGCTCAAGTCTAAGGTGGAATTCCTTTTGGCTTACATTTCTGATTTTGTTTCCCCAGTACAGGGGGCAAATTCAGAGCATCCTGCATTCGAGATATTCTTACAACCACACCCCCAGCTCTGCCAAGGGCTTTGAGCATCTCTTGCCATTCCTGTATCTTCCTAGTGTGCAGGGCTGGTGTCCTAGTATGGAGGCATCATCAATTTTCTCTGTAGTATTATCTGGCATTTACTTTTTATTTTGTGGTGCTGGGAACCAGATCAGGGTTTTGCATAAGTCAGAAATCTAACCCCAAGCTGCTGCATCTACAGCCCTGGTTTGTCTGTTCATAGTTGAGCCAGCACCCACTCTTGGAGGTGACCACACATACATGCATTGGCAGTTAGCCGTCATTGTCCTGTCCATCATCAGAATAAAGGGTTTGTTACACAGAGGTGACAACTCACTGAAGAGATGTGTGTCCGAAGAAGCCACCATGAGGAATTAGTTCTTGAAGGGTGCAAAGGTCAGGTGTTGCTGTGGAATTTGTGGGTGGGGAACTGTATGGTTAGGTAAGGCACAATTACTGCCCACCAAGGTGACTGGGATTATCTGTGTCTAAAAGTGTATAGAACACACGAAAAGCAGAACCAGACACTCCTGGAAGTGAGAATCCCAGTGCTAGGAGGGGCCCACAGGGACCCTTGAGGCTCCTAAAACAATAAAGGCGTTTGCCAGTTGCTGATGGTCTTCCAGAACGTAATGGCATGGACCTATGGTCTTCCAGAACATAATGGCATGGACCTATGGTCTTCCAGAACGTAATGCATGGACCTATGGTCTTCCAGAACGTAATGCATGGACCTATGGTCTTCCAGAACTTAATGGTATGGACCTATGGTCTTCCAGAACGTAATGCATGGACCTATGGTCTTCCAGAACGTAATGGCATGGACCTATGGTCTTCCAGAACGTAATGCATGGACCTATGGTCTTCCAGAACATAATGGCATGGACCTATGGTCTTCCAGAATGTAATGCATGGACCTATGGTCTTCCAGAACGTAATGCATGGACCTATTGCAGAAGAGGTTGCTTCTTTGGCTGATTGGAAAAACAAAGGTAGGGCTGGCCTGGAAGTGTCACCTCCCTGAGAGTCAGCTCCTGTAGTGCCAGAAGCTGCTGTCAAGGCTGCTATGAATGGAGCCTCTGCTCAGCTATGGATCCCGCATGCTCCGTGGCGGAAGTGCCGGGTAAGATGCATCGGTGGATACAGTGCACAAGTGTGGAGGGAACCAACTCTGATTGGACTGGAGGCCTGCCTTGCAGGGAGGAAATTCACATCTGGCACGGGGACCTCAGACGACTTGTGACTAGGGAAGTCAGAGGTTCCAGTGGAGAAGCAAGTGACCGCTAAGGTGCTCACCCACCTGAATTTGCTACCACAGGTTACTACAGTCTCCATCCATTTGGGTATTCTTCTGTTCTGTTTCTGTCAAGGCTTGCCAACCGGTGTGTCCCAGAGACAGAGGAATGACCAGAGGCAGGAGGGTTCAGTAATTCGCTGGAACTGGAGAATAGTCAACATCCAGTTCTCTAAATCATATCACCGGGCTGTGCAGGGCACTCCTCCGCTCACCCCTGGCCACACCTGCAGCTACTTTCCTCATACAGCACACAGCACCTTGCTCTACCCAAACCCTGTCTCCTCTGGGTCTGTTCCCAGGATGCACCCCTTGCCGTGGTCCCTCAACGGGGTGACAGCATATATATGTTGATACTCAACATGGGCCCCTTTAATTTGCCCCACAGCGGGTTTGATCGGTCTTCCTCCAGTCTGGAAGAGTACCAGGGAGGACGGCTGCACGTGAAAGCATAGAAACAAGACTTTTATTCACTAATGTGCACAACTGAGTTCCTTATACAATCAAGGAAATGGGCTCTCTCCTGGGCATCAACTCTTTTATCAAAAGAATATCCACTCTTCTCAGCCCCACCCGACAGCATTTCTGACCCCAAACTAAATGTTAATGGGGTGAGGAATGAGCACACACCTCTGAAAACCACAGTGCCAAGGGGCTTTAGGCCACAAGACAGCGATGAGGATGGGCAGAGCCGTAGCCAGCTCCTACTGCCCCCATATGTTGCCACAGAGCAGGCCTGAAGGATGGGGAGGGTGGTACAGGTCAGGGCCTTTGCTCAGCGTCCATGACATCCAAGTACCTGGCCTCAATGATTCGGGGTAGCAGATTGTAGCTGCGGAGTAGAGAGAGGGGTTAACCGAGTGGTGGGTGGTTATAGCAGGCACCCGCTGAGCCCAGCCCTGGGCAGAGCCCTCCCGACAGCCGCCCAGCCTTGTCATACCGGATTGGAATCATGGCAATCATGATGAGGGGGAAGACCATCTTCATGTAAGGCAGGGAGCTCATGCCGAAGGCACAGAGCAGTAGCAGCTGCAGAATCTGCAGGCCTGTGAAATAGTGGATCTTCCTTTGGGGCACTCTCCGGATGTAGTGTGTGGGTGGGTATGATGTCTGTGGGCAAGAGGCAACCAGGCCGTCAGGGATGGTGGTTGTGTTCCCACACCCCCTCCCTGGTCCGGGCACCCACCTGCTCCTTGAGCAGCAGGGCCACACGCGAGAAGAGCTGGTTGCCGTCCAGGGAGGTCAGTGCAATGTAAAGGAAGAGTCCATACAGCACAGGCTTGGGGATCCACTGCAGAGGGAATGGTAGCAGCAGCAGGGACAGGCCCACCAGGACACTGGCACCCAGCGCCGTCAGCCGAGTCTCCTTAACATTCACAATCCTGTGGGGGCCCAGAGCACAGAGCTACGTGTGGGTGTGGCTAGGGCTACACTGCCTCTGAGCCTCTGTTTCTAAGCCACATCCTTCCCTAGATCACCTGTAGGCTAAGGTTGTCCCCCTCTGACCTTCAGATCCACCTGGCTCTTGCCTTGGGACACTAGGGCCCATCCATACTCACGTTTCATAAATATGCCCATTCTCCACGCGTTCCTCCACTAAGGCCAGCGCCCGCACATGCAGAGGGGAGTGGGGATAGGCGGCGTGGATCCAGGGTAGCCCAAACAGAGACAGCCCCGTATTGATGATGGCAAGTAGCAGGAGGTCCCAGTGATAGGCAGTGCCCTTCACCAGCCTGAAGAAGGTGGGCAGGCACACACGGAGAGAGGCCCGTTGACTGTCAGAAGTCTGGGACCTGGTCCCACCCTCCCACGGCCCTCAGTACCTGTTCTCTGGTGCATTGACCAGGGCCGCCACCAGGTTCTGCTCAATGAAGAAAAGCAAGGAGAGCAGGAAACCAAGACCCATGGCACTGCTGATGGCCTTGAAGGACAGAGAGTGGATCTGCGCCACCTCAAAAAGGCTCTCGCTGGGGTTATACCGGAACTTGCTCACTGCAACAGGGGGCAGGCTTGGCTCATAGTTCCCAGGGAGCAAAGCCACACACACACACACACACACACACACCACACACACACCCCGCTCATCCCTCCCATCCCAACTCACTCTCAATTTCCTGGAAGCCATAGGAGCCGATGAGGGAGAAGGAGAGCACGGCGATGGGCAGGGCACAGTCAGACAGGGTCTCACGCACACACGGGTGCAGGTAGGGGCTGGAGAGCATGGGCGGGCGTGTCAGCGTGGCCCGGGACGGCTGCCCCTTACCCAACCCCGTGCCTGAGCCCCCTCGTCTCTTTTGAGGAGGCCTTGAACTAGAGTCTATATAGCTTAGGCTGGCCTCAAACTTGAGATCCTCCTGCCTCCGCCCCCTAAGGCCTGGGATCAAAGGTGCCCCCTCACCTTTTCTTAAACTGGTAGAGGGTGTAGCCCAGCCAGAGTGTGCCCAACATGATGAGGAGGCTGAGCACCGCTGTAGCCTGGCCCGAGTGTGTGCTGCCGGGGCTGCTGGTTGTGGCCATCTCTATGGGGCTGGTCAAGAGGCTGCCGTTGAGTGCAGTGTGGAGACTGCTGTTGGGGCTTCTGCCAATGCCCAGCAGGCTCACCAAGGAGGAAGTCCTTTTTGTGTGGTAGTGGTGACCATAGTAGTACTTCCAGAAGACTGTGGGACAGGTCAACAGGACTAAGCCATCTGGTATCTGGGAGGTTGTAGCTTAGCTTCTCTTTACAGATACAGGATGGAGGGGTGTCCCGAGGGAGGTAGGGATACTGAAGGGAAGGGGAGGGGCCATAAAGGGAGAGAGGGCTTCTAAGGGGAGACAGAAGGAATAGGAGAGAGCTCTGTCCTTCCCAGTCAACCAGGAGCCACCACTTGTCTGTCTACCTTTTGTCTCCCAAGTCTTGGCTGTACCTGACACACCATCATGCCTGGCCTGGCACCTCTGCCCCATCTGGTCGTGCATGGAGAGGCTATTCCCCTTCAGCAACATATAGGGCTGCTGCTCTGTGCCAGCCATGGCTTCTACAGCATCTTCGCCATGGGAAGAACAACCTTAGCTTGATACCTTCTCCTCTGCCCCAGCAGGCCACAGCTGAGAGCTCCCATCTCCCAAGCAGGTCCCCTTCTGGGCACATACTCACTGTTGTGTTTATTGTTTTGTTTTTGTTTTGTTTTGTTTTTTTGAGACAGCCTTAGCTGCTTAGCTGTCTGAAAACTCGTGTCTGAGATCCTCCTGCCTCTGCTTCCCAAATAGCATTAAAGGCATGCACAGCACCCCTGCCCTGGACTCACTTTTGACCATGCCCTTGACAGCATCCAGCACAAATGTGATGGAAATGAACAGAGCGATGATTTCCTCTGTTGACCTGCAAAGAGGTTGATTGCCTCAGATGTGTGTATGGGTCATTAGTGAAGAGAAGGCTTCCCCCAACCCCTGCAGAGCCCATCCCCATGAAAGAATGCTCAATGGGACCACTCCTAATAAGCCCACCTCTGCCTCTTGGAGAACACACTACCCTGGGGTTATAGGGCTTTGGTATGAGGCTGACCCACATCTCTGGACCTTGTAACCCAGGACCAATCACCTCTTAAAGAGACTCATAAGCAGGCTGAGGTTGAGGAAGGCATAAAGCGCCAGGAAGAAACTGTTCCACAGGCCTGTCCACGCATAGAAGGCGTTGAAGTCCAGGTTGTAGTCATCACAGATGACTCGAATCACTGTATATAACAGGGCAGGATGGACAGTCAGGGCTGAGGTGGGATCCAGGACCATTTCCCTTTCAACCCCACTGTACCCTGAGTGTAGATGGCCAGGGGCGCGGTTGTCAACAGTATCACCAGGGGCTGCCCAGAGAACAGCGCATACAAGAGGCCTCCGATGCTCTGTCCAGCTATGGTCTTCTGCACATCTGCAGAGGTGGTAAGGTCAGAGGTCATCACTGCCCAGAGTCCTGCCTGGCACATCCCTACCACTCCCAGCCCCTCACCGATGGCCCCGTTAGTGTTCTCATCGTTGAGGGATCCAAAAGCAATGGTCGGTAGGAGGCAGGCGAAGTAAAGGAAGAGTGTGGTGGTGACATATTTGCCCACGCTCTTGCTTTTCCCAATGATGCCTAGGAATACAAGACAGACAGCATTTGCCAGGGATGCACAGCAGGCACACACATGTGGCCTGGTGGCCTGAAAGGCTGAGCTCTGGCTGGGCACACACCGTCGGTGAAGTCCAGTGGGTACACAGGAAACCTGCGCATGATGTCCATCCAGATGCCCTTTCCAAAAGGGAAAAAGTCCTTGCATTTCGGGGGCTGGAGGGAAAGATAGACCGAGTTAGCCCTGGTTGGCCCATGCCCCTCCCACCACGCCGCCTCTCTCCTGTACCTGGGGGTGTCTGTGAGTATGGAGGGAGCTCATGCTGTGCCCTGTGGCTCTTGGCATCATCATGGTGAGCAGCTGTCTCTGATGCACCAGAGCCTCCTTGAACTCTTCCTCTGTGCGGGTCTTCAGGAGCTTCTGGCGGAAGGTGATGTCTGAGAACATGGTGGCAAAGGTGCGTGCCACCTCCATCGCAGTCTTGGTGCTTTTCTGGGAACAGAGGATGGATGGTACAGGCACACCTGCAGCTCTACAGCAGAGGACACCCTGTCTTTGCCAAGTGAGGTCACGCACAGGCAGCTGGTTCCATAATCTCAGGCATTAATGCACCTTGTCACTATTCCCCCTAGGCCAGCAAGTCCCCAGAACCACTGTGGATCTGGTGGTTTTCTTTCCTTTTTGTTTGTTTGAGATAGGCTCCCACTCTGTAGAGCAGGCTGGTCTACAACTATGGCATTCTCCATACCTTGGCTACCCAAGTGTTGGGATTACAGGCAATGAGCCACCATGCCTTGCTTAGTATTTTCTCATAATTCAGACACTAGCATTGTCCTAGCAAGAAGGATTGAGGACTGGAGAGATGGCTCAGTGGTTAAGAGCACTGACTGCTCTTCCAAAGGTCCTGAGTTCAATCCCCACGTGATGGCTCACAACCGTCTGCAATGTGATCTGACGCCCTCTTCTGGTGTGTCTGAAGACAACTACAGTGTACTCATACATATAAAACAAATAAATCAGAAGAAGGAGGAAGAAGAGGAGGAGGAGGAGGAGGAGGAAGAGGAGGAGGAGGAGGAGGAGGAGGAGGAGGAGGAGGAGGAGGAGGAGGAGGAAGAGGAGGAGGAGGAGGAGGAGGAGGAGGAGGAGAAAAGCAGCAGCAGCAACAACAACAAAGATTGAGCACCAGCAAGAAGTCACAATGGAGCCCAACACATCCCTAGCCACATCTCAGCAGGCCAAGGTGTATTCTGGTTTGTCTGACTCTGAAAGGGGTCCAGGCCCATCAGACCTTATTCTCTTACCTGACATGGTCAAGTGTTACAGTCTGGGTATGAAATGTCCCCTAAAGACTCATGCATTGAAAGGCTTGAACCCCAGCTGATGGGTGTAGTCACTGGGGGGCATTAAGTGGGTTCTGAGGACTCTGACCTCATTATGTAGTCACAGTCTGACACAGTTACAATTCCAAGGCATGACTGAGAAGTAGTGGAAATGACAATGAGGGCCTGGTCTGAGGAAGTAGGTTATTGGGAAGGACTCCTTAGAAGGTTATATCCTGTCGCAGAACCCTCCCCCCACTTTCTGTTAGGTGCTGGGGATCAAACTCTGAGCATCACACATGCTGCGCCAGCCTGCTGCCCCAGAGCCAGAGCCAGCTTCTGGGCTGCCATGAGGGCACCCCTGCTCTGTTCCCCCAGAACAGTTCTTGCCATCACGATAGCCAGCCAAGGGGTAAGGCCTCAAGCCAAAGTAGATCTCCCCTTCTTCAAGTTCATCACAGTGACAGCTAACACATGGCTTGTTCGATCCCTCGCTCAAGTCTCAGGAGGCCCCTCTGTCAGACTCTGAGCGACAGGCCGGACTGTGCCTACTGTGTGTCCACGCTGGGCGGACTGTGCCTACTGTGTGTCCATGCTGGGTGCGGCCTGACTTCCTCAAGGCAACTGTTCGGGCCACACTGCCAGCGCCACTCCCTGTAACTCAGGAGGTGCTCTCTTTTCTTCTAGCACAGAATATTACAGGAAGCATATCCATAGGACTACTGGAGCAGCCCCCCTATTCCTGGTACCCCAGAAAATCCAGAGAAGGCAGCCTGCACCAGAGTCATCAAAAAGCTAATGAAAAATGAATGCTGTTGGGGATGGAGAGATGGCTTAGCGGTTAAGGGTACTGACTACTCTTTGAGGGGACCCAGGGTTCAATTCCCAGCACCCACATGGCAGTTCACAGCTGTCTGTGACTACAGTTCTAGGGGATCTGACACCCTCACATAGATAGGAGTGCAGACAAAACACCAATGCATATAAAATAAAGAATTTTTTTAAACAAATTTTTTAAAAAAAGAAAAGTGGGTGTCCTGGGAGAAGGTCAGCACTGGGAAAGCAAGAGGATGTGGAGTTCAAGGCCAGCCTCCAGCCTGTTTCAAAATAACTAACAAAGGGTAGAGGTGTGGGTCCGTGACAGAGCACCTGCCCAGCTATGTGTGTGTGTGAGGGCCCTGAGGTCCATCCTCAGTGGGGAACAATAGAGAACACCAGGAGCAGAAAGCTGGTCAAAGTTTAACTATTAAGGCCTGTCTATGGCTTTGGGCAGGGGGCTTACAGTTTCCATTCAGGAATTTAAGCCTTTTCCTTATTGGGAGAACTCCCAGACTGGACCAGTTTCAGCCCCCCAAAAGGTAGGGCCCAAGGAATGAAGGTCCTTGTACCTCATACCTAAAGGAGGAAGGCTGGTGGGAAGCCAGCCAAAGAATGCCCCCGATGCATATAGTCATTATACTGGACATGAATCTAGGGCCTTGTACATGCTGATCCCTGCCACCAAGCGACACTGCCAGCCACCTGAATCAGTAATCGTAACAAAGCATTTCTTTTCAGTAGGAAAGCCAATCTTTGGGGCATTTCCAGGGAAATTCTGATGCAACAGGGACTTTGCAAGAACATTTCTAAGACACATCAAACAGACAGGAAGAGCAGGTATGAGGCAGTCTGTAGCAATGTTCCCAAGGAAAGGGCAGAACAACCTGGGGCCCTGCCTCACAAGGCACCAGAGATTGAAACTCACCATCTTGGGTGGGGCCAGCACCAGGATGACAAAGCGAACCTCACAGGAGTTCTCCCCCCAGTTCTGTGGTCGAACCAGGCGGCTGATGCACACGTGCCGTTTCTGTAGGGTCTTCATGGTACAGCTGCTCAGGAGAGAAGAGCCAAAGGACAGTTGCCACCCTCAGGAGCAGAGGCTCCTGCCACCCTGACAAGCCCATGACAGGGGTTACCAGGGGAAACAGACAGCAGGAGGGCTGGAGAGACAGCTTAGCAGTAAAGAGCGCTGGCTGCTCTTGCAAGGGAGCAGAGTTCAATTTCCCGTACCCACATGGCAGCTTACAACGCGCCAGGAACTCTGGCATCTGTGGCATGCATATGGTGTACGCACCACACCCAAACACATTAAAACAGGAGATCAGATGGGACAGAGGGCTCGCATCTTGTCTTCCCACATTGCAGATGCCATCACAGTTGTGTCCCTTGGGTCAAGGCCAGTTTCTCCAGGGACATGAAATACCTGGGCTAGCTCCGGATAACAGTAGGGGACCAGGCATGGTAGTTGTAGGATGGCAACTCACATGATGCAGAGCCAAGACTGCTCGTACTGCACCCCTCGGACAGTGGCGGTGACTCCCTGGATGGTATCCGACAGCAGGTGGACTGAGAGGAGGATACGGGAGAGTCAGCTGCTGTAGCCAAGCCATCCCGTGGCAGGCCAGGGAGACCGGCCTTACCTTTGCTCTCCATGGGGGCCCCAGCATCGGTAAAGAGCTTAGCCATGAGCAGGTCCAGGTCACAGTCAGGCTCTGCGTGGTTGGGGTCCAGGGCAAAGCGGTTTAGCATAGTTCGGAGCACATCATCCAGGGAGGTAGCCGTCTCATTCAGGATGATGCTGGCCTGGGCCAGGAAGCCATCCAGGTCCCGGTGTGCACGGACCTCTTCCTCGAAGTTCTTTAATTTCAGATACTGTAGGGACCCCAGGTACAGAACCACACAGGCTGTTAGACTCTTGTTTTGATGTCCCCTACCTTCCCTCCACAATGGTCTATGAATATTCCTGCTCACCAGGAACCATATCCAGGAGAGAAGGCTCAGGCTTAGGCAAGTTTGAGATCCCTGTTTATGAATGCCCAGGAACATGGGGACAACATAGCAGATATAAGGGAGTCAGATCTCTCGAACCCCAACTGGAGACCCAAAACATGCCTCACCTTGCGAGAGGTGTGTAAGAGCACGCAGCCACCAGTTGCAGCTTCTATGTCTAAAGGGGTGGGAAGAGAGCTCAGTAGGCTGCCCCACCCTCTCAGGGCTCCTCAGCAGAGCAGGGGGCCGTCTACCATCCCCATACCAGATTTGGAGGGCTGCACTTCAAGGTTGACGTTGACAAAAAACCGGATGCTCTCGCCAGACACAATGGAGGAGTTGACGGTGTCAAAGACCTCATCCCCCAGGCTGTCTTCCCGGACTTCAGGGTTATCCTCCATGTTGTTCTTGAAGCATCCCAGAGTGCTGGCTATCACCAGGAGAGACCCTCTATCAGTGCTTCCATAAGAAGGGGCTCTCAGCCCAAGGCAGGTGCCCATGCTCCATCTCCTGAGTGCACCCCCGGATGGTAAGAGGCCTCCCACGGGTCAAGAGAACTTTGGTTTAGGGAGGCAGAGTGGCTGGTCCTGCCTGGCCCTACTCTGAGCGTAGCAGCTGGCTCATAGAGCTGAAGCCCCTGCCAGGTGATCGTTTGTACCCCCTTTTCAACTTTAAGAACCAGGACTCTGGGGGCTGGAGAGATGGCTCAGTGGTTAAGAGCATCGTCTGCTCTTCCAGAGGTCCTGAGTTTAATTCCCAGCAACCACATGGTGGCTCACAACCATCCGTAACAAGATCTAGCGCCCTCTTCTGGAGTGTCTGAGGACAGCTACAGTGTACTTACATATAATAAATAAATAAATCTTTAAAAACAAACAAACAAAGAACCCCACGGATCTGTACTATTCTGACACTTCAGCTTGAAAACAGTAATGTCGGGTCAGGTGGCACGTCTAATCGTAGCATTTAAGAAGCAGAGGCAGACAGATCTGTATGAGTGCAAGGCCAGCCTGGTCTATATAACGTGCCTATAATATAAAGCTCAGGAGGCTGAGGCAGGAGCGTCAAGAGTTTAAGGCTAGCAGGGGCTACACAATTAGGCCCAGTCTAAGAAGAAACAAAAGCAAAAAGCAAAAAGACACTCTGTGCAAGAGGCTCATTCCTCAGTCTCACTCAGGAAGGCTAAGGCAGGAGGATTACATGAGTTCCAGGCCAACCTGGGCTTTAGTATGACTCTATTTCAAAATATAAAAAAGTTGGGCTGGTGAGATGGCTCAGTGGTTAAGATAAGCACGGGCTGCTTAATCATGAGGCTAGGAATTCAGATCACATGCAGCACCAATGCTGGGCAGCTCGAAAATGCTAACTGTAGCTCCAAGGGAGCTGACACCCTCTTCTGGCCTTCTATACACATGCACTTAACAAACACATGCTCAAATAGTCTGTATTGGTTCTGTGTGTGTGTGAAAACAAACAAACAAAAAAAGACTGCTTTCTTCCAGCTTTCTCTGGCTGGGAACCCCAGGGAGATGAAGCTACCTCAGATCCGAACGAGCCCCACCTCCCTCGCCTCATTGGTGCAGGGCTTAGAGCCTTCCCTCCTCCCAGGGAGGGCAGGTAAGACTGAAGGCAGAGCATCAAGGCTGAGACTCAGCTCGGCAGTTGAGTGAGACCCAGGAGGCAAGACAGCCTGTGAAAAGCCGGAAGATGGAAGGCCTCCTTAGTCGACTTCCATCATGCCCTTTCCAAGATGCAGCAGGACGGGTTCTATAAAACATGAAAATCTCGCTTTTCCCTGTAGCCCTGGAAAAATAATCACAGCCCAATCCTGCCTCTTATTCTTTCCTTAGGCCTTGGTGCCTCTGGTCAGTTAGACTGACTCCATCTCTCCTTGGGCCAGACAGCTAGGGTCATAGACATGCCCGCTCTTGTCCTGTAAGCCAGAGAATGTCTCTCCCTCCAGGGTCATCGTCGGGCTCATTTAGAGTTCTCTTTCCCAGCAGTCAGAACCTCTTTCATACTGCAGTATAGCTCCACATCTGCGGGCACTTTTAGGAAAGAGGCCGTTGTAATCCAGACCCCACTAATGGCTGGCACACACCTGCACAGGGACAGGGACAGGTCAGTGGCATGCCCACACCTGCCAGATGGTGACTCACCCTGACTCATTTGCACCCCTGCCCTTTAGCTTCCTCTGAACATCTCAGGCCTTGTACCTAGATATCCCGAGGTGACCTGGTGATCACCCACCCGCAGGCCTGGAAAATCATTGAGCCAAAAGAATTCCCCCCTGCCTCTAGTGTGGAGGCCATGGCAACCACCCCCTTCACGTCGCCGGGCTGGGAGGGGAGCCAGGTAGCACAGGTTGGTTGAGTAGGCGAGAGGTTCAGATGTTCGACATTATCCTTAGCTACACAGTGATCTAGAAGCTAGCCTAGGCTACGTGAGACCCTGCCAAAATTATTAAGTAAATCCACCCGGCTCCTCTAGCAGCCAGGCTCAGTCTCTCTTCTGCTGCTGCTCCCTGCCTGGTGCATCGTTCTCTTCCTTTTCTTAGGCTTGGCTCTCAGACCTCCTAGGTCTCCTGCCATGCCGTTCCAAGGAGCATAGACATAAATCTAACCTGCCAGCTACCAGCCTGACTTAAAGAGCCCTCACACCCAGGGGATCTGGGTAAAAAAACATTGCCAGCATGCGACTAAACAACATGGGAAGGCTAGGGATGCAGCTCTGTGTGTAGAATCTGTGCCTAACCTGCATGGAACCCAGACTTCATGCCTGTAAACCTGGTTTGGTGGTTTCTCTGAGTAGCCCTGTCTGTCCTGGAACTCACTCACTTGGTAGACCAGGCTGGCCTCGAACTCAGAAATCCGCCTGCCTCTGCCTCCCAAGTGCTGGGATTGCTTGTAATCTTAATATTTGGATATAATTGAAATTCAAGTTCATATTTGGCTACATGGGAAGTTTTAGGCCAGCCTAGGCTACATGAGGTTTTTATCTTTTTTTCTCTTTCTCAAACAAAATCAAATGAGAGAGAGAGAAACAAAGGGTAGACGGATAAGCAGCATGGAGCCAAACGCAGGGAAGGAGCTAGGCAGCTGAAGCAGGGACAATTGCAGCCTCTCTCTCCAGGACCAAATGAGGCCCGACAGGTCAAGGCATAACATAGCATGTAGCCTAAGCTGGCCAGATATGAAGGGCCCGGGGAACACTAAGCCACAAGAGAAAACTGCAAGCGGCACTGGTAAGCCATCTGCCCTCCCAGGACCTCCACACCCCTGCTTGCTTGCCTTTGGCCAGCCTCATCAGCTGCCTACTGGGCAAGCCACATGGCCTTCGGACAGGTGGGAGCTAGCCACCCCAGCACTGGGCTACGGACAAGTGGCTCTACCCGGCGTGCCTTGGTAGGTACACAGGCTGAGTTCCCCCGATTTTCTAGATACACACCTGAGAAGTATTCACCGGAGTCCTGACAGTGTTCATTCTGTGACATGGCCCAGGGACAGTTTTCTACAAAAGAAGCCAAAGATTAGTCACCAACCCTGTGGATCAGCCCTGGATAGCCTTACTTCACCCCATGCCTGCTGATTCCTCATCCTTCCTAGGAACACATACAAGCCTACTTTGAGAGGTGGAGGTCACTATGTAGGGGGGCCTGCAGTATCTGGGAAGACCGACCTTACTCTAAGGTATTAAATTCCGTAGTCTGTCTACCATGGGCTTCCTATGCGTGCAAAGGATGTGAAGAGTACTTTCTCAGGTCATGTCATCACTAAATTATCATCAGTACTCGGCTCATTAACCCAAGCGTCTCTGACTGAGCCCCATCCAGCTCTGGTGGAAGACAACTGGAAATCGCCTCCTCCCTGGATCCAGCCCAGCCTTGCCCAGCACTTTGTGGTGGGGGTGTGTCCATGAGCTTCTCCTCAGATCTGCCCTGGTTGCCAAGGGCCACACATGCTCATCTCAGAGGCAGTTCTTCCGATCTCTTCAATGGCCTAGGGGTCACCCAGGGGACCAACCCAGTAACTGCCTCTATCCCAGGGTTGTACTGTGTCCTGCGATGCCGGAAAGAAGGGGTAGAGTGGGTAGGCAGAACACACTGAGATTGGAGGTACTATCCGGGATGTTTGTGCAAGGAAGGACGCACGGGAGGAGGGGCCTGTACGAGAAAAAGATGTAGTCCGCACGCAGCCACTGAGAATGAGTAGATGGGCAGGATTTGGAGGCGCTTGGGGCGGTAGCTAAGGGGAACAGACCACACCCACATGCAGGTGAGTGGCCGGATACACCCGGCTCTGTTGAATCGTAACTCTAGGCGGCCGCACGCAATCCAGTGCTGAGGACACCAAAGCGCCACCCAGCCCGTTTCGGAGCTCCCAACCCTTCCCTCCGCCGGTTACGTTACATCTTTCGTTCAGTTGCTGAGGGTGTGTGTGTCAAGACGGCGAACGCAGAACAAACACGGACAGGATGCCCACAGTGTCCCAGGCCGCCCCTTGCCGCGCGCGCACGCACTGGCATTCGGACCTCTTTTGGTCAACCCCTCCGGAGGCGCGAAGCCCGCACAGCCTCTTGCCCACCCAGGCCTAAGAGGCCGGCGCTGGCATACACGCCTGGCGTGGCCATGGCCCGGGCTTCTCAATCAGGACTCCGTGGTTCCGGGCGGGCTCGCAGCCGGAGCCGGCGACACTCCTGCGAGCCGCGCCGCGCTCCTAACCGTGAGGCATGAAGCTGCTTCCAGCCGAAGTCGCGCCCTCACCCGCGAGGTCTGTTCTGGATCCGCCGCGGTTCGCGTGCGCAGGCCTGAGAGTCGTGGGGTGCTGGCCTGGGAGGGACCACGAAGTTTCGGAACAGTGCAGGGCCACTCACCGGAGCCCGGAGGGCAGGGGCGAGCCGGCTTTAAAAGCTTGGAGGAACTCCGCCCCCATCTTAGCTGAGCGCCACTGCCAGCCACGCCCTCGGGCTGCCTAATCGCCCCCAACCCTCCCTTGCCGCGCCCCTTTGCCCTCGCCACGCCCCCGACCGCCAGGGCGGTCCCCAAACCCCGCCTACGCCTCTTTCTGCACTTGCCCGTGGGCTCGCGCCCTTAAGCCGCCCACGCTCCCGCGTGTTCACCCGCTGGCGCCCGCCCTCGGTTCCGCATCCCTCTCCCAGGTTAGGAAGTGGCCAGGTCTCTGGAGAGCGGCTTGCGGTGAGTTCTGATAAGTGCGATGAGCACCTCTTTCCTCAACCCCATCCCAACCCTCGGTGGCTTCCTAGTAAGTGATTTTACAGACCTTGAGCCTCCTATTGCCCCTGGAGCACATACTTAAGCAAAGTACTATTCTCCAGCCACTCCTTCCTACTCCCTGATAGCTTCCACACAGTTCTCTCCACTGTTGCTCAACCATGTTAGGGGGTGGGTGAGCTGGAAAGGCATTTGAAGTGTTGCGGGGATTTGCATATAAATAGGCATGATGAGCCAAGTTGGCATTTGGATTGAAGGTATGGAGGGTCCTGAAGTCTCCCCTACACACACACACACACACACACACACACACACACACACACACACAGACGCGCGCTCGTTATCCCAGGATCCCTCCCATCTCTAAGAACCGTGATGACTCAGGGATTGCTGCACGCTGCCTTTGTTGGGGTAAGCAGGCCCTGGGAGGTGAGGCTACATGCCATGTTGTTCCACCTAGCTCTTAGGAACTCCTCTTAATATCTTCTCGCTAGAATCCTACCCCTAACCCGGCAGTGGTGGTGCCCGCCTTTAATCCCAGCACTTGGGAGGCAGAGGCAGGTGGATTTCTGAGTTCGAGGCCACCCTGGTCTACAGAGTGAGTTCCAGGACAGCCAGAGCTATATAGAGAAACCCTGTCTCGAAAAACAAACAAACAAACAAAAAATCCCAGCACTTGGNAGGCAGAGGCAGGTGGATTTTTGAGTTTGAGGCCAGCCTGGTCTACAGCCTGAGTTCCAGGACAGCCAGGACAGAGAAACCCTGTCTCGAACAATCGCCACCCCCCCCCCCAAAAAAAAAGACTCCTAACTCTATCCAGGCTCCCGGAGTTGCAGGGTGGAGGTTCCCAAGAGCTGAAGAGCCCGGCAGATTGGCTGACTCAGGGTCGGGATCCCTCTTCCACCCCAGTCTCTCATGTTGTGTCTTTTGCATCGCTTCCTAGCAGCACCCCAATACTTGGCTGGTCCAATCCCTCCCGGTCCAGAAAATCTCTGGAGACTTAAAGAAGAACTTCCCCAACCCTCTCCTTATTGAGGAGAAAGGAGCCAGAAAGGAGAACCCACCCTACCCCATCCCCAGTCTATAGACTCCTGCATCACTGTCTGTCTCAGAGGACCAGAGAGTGACCTTTCTCCCTTCAGCCCTTTTGGCAGTGTTTAAGGAACGGTTCCTTCGTTTTCCCACCTGCCCCGTGCTGTACAGGCCAGAGGCTGAAAGGGCAAACCGACACTGAAGCCCTCCTCCTGCCTTTGCCTCACTGAGTGATGACAGGAGCAGGCAGGCTAAGGGACCCCACCTATGCACACACCTCCCCTCCCCTTCCAGGTAGTGTCGAATGACTTTCCATGTACCTTTAAGCTCTGCCTACCCCTTGCCATGTCTTTTAGAATCTGGGGTGAGAAGCAACTGTTTAGTATCTCATTAAAAAAAAAAGAAAGAAAGAAAGAAAGAAAGAAAGAAAGAAAGAAAGAAAGAAAGAAAGAAAGAAAGAAAGAAAACAAGGCAGATGTGGCAGCACATGCTTTTAATCCCAGCACTCTGGGGGCAGAAGCAGGCAAATCTCTCCAAGTTTGAGGCCAGCCAGAGCAACTTAGTGAGACCTTTTCTCAAAAGCAAAACCAACCAAATAAACAAACAAACAAACAAAAAAACACAACAAAACGGAAAGGTAGAGGGACTGCTCAGTGGTCAAGAGCACTTTCTGCTCCTGAAGAGGACCCAGGTTTGGTTCTCAGCACCCACGTGACGGCGCAAAACCGCTTCAACTATACTTCTGACCACTACAGGCACATATGGTGTACATACGTAGTAAGTAGACAAAACACGCATACACATAATATAAAAATAAATTGATCTAAAAAAACCACCCAAACCATTAAGAACTTTTAAAATGGTGTGTGTAGATGGGAAGGGACTGACAGGATGGCTCAGTAGGGAGAGGCCGCCAATCCTAACATCCTGAGTTCTATACCAGAGACTCACACTGAGGAAGGAGGGAAGCGTACTCTCACAGGCTGTCCTCTGCCCATGGGACATGTGTCTCCTCCCAAAATAAAGAGCTTTAATAATAATTTTAAAGGGGCTGGTGAGATGGCTCAGTGGGTAAAAGCACCCGTCTGCTCTTCCAAAGGTCTGGAGTTCAAACCCCAGCAACCACATGGTGGCTCATAACCATCCGTAACAAGATCTGACTCCCTCTTCTGGAGTGTCTGAAGACAGCTACAGTGTACTTACATATAATAAATAAAATAAATCTTAAGAAAAAATAATTTTAAAAAAAAGGGGGTGGTCTTCAAGATGTCTCAGTGGGTAAAGGGAGTTACCATGCAAACCTAGGTGACCTGTGGTCAACTCCTGGAACCCACATAAAGGTGAAAGGGAAAGATAAACTCCATAGAGGTGTGCAGAGACAGGCACCCAGCTCCCTCAATCCAGAAAGTCACCTGCCACATCCACATCAAATCCAGGAATAAGCAGAGCTTGAATCGGCCCATTTGCACCTGCAGCCTGTCTGTGTGATGGTCTAACCAGCACTCCACAAGCCACTTTCCCTTGCTGGAGGCTTCCCTCCCACTTAGCAAAGAGCAGCACACCCGTGACCTGTGGAAGTGGAGCTGCTGTTCAAGCTGGCTGCAGCCTGTCCCTGGCATCATCCTAGACCTCCTGCTCCAGGGGATGCTCCTGCAGGGACTGTCACTGACCCTCACCCGGTAACCCTGGGAGCTTTGGCATGAGCCCATTTCACTCTTCCAGCCCCAAAGCCCTCTCATTCCTCCGACCCCTTAAAAGTTAAATGCCTGGACCGACTAGCATGGTTCCTGAATGGGAATACTGCAGTTCATTCTTTTCCCATGCTGTTTCGTCCCAGCTCCCTGGCTAGATGTGAGCACCTGACAGCTGGACCATATGCTTGTACTTCAGGGGTACAACATTACATATATAATAAAATCTATGTAATAAACTGTATGCATATTCAATCTCGTGTTTGGCTTTCATGTCCAAAAGGTTTGTTAAGGGAAAGAGTCTAAACCAAGATAAGACGGTTCTGGCCCACACACATTATACTTGGTATTTCAAGTCAGTGAGTCCTCCTCTTCCTCTTAGGTACAGGCTTGCCAGCTGTACCCCAGGCAGAGGCTGAGTCAGGAGGATTAACAAGTTCAGGGTCATCTTCATCTATACAGAAAGTCCGACATCCTCCTGAAATACCTGAGACCATGTCTCAAAAGCAGCGTGGACCCGGCATGTTGGAGGTTGTTGGCACAGGCCTTTAATCACAGTACGAGGAAGGCAGATGCAGGCAAATCTCTGGGGGTTTGAGGACAGCCTGGTCTACTGATAAGTTCCAGGGCAGCTGGGGCTTTATAGAGAGAGCCTCACTCAGAAAACCAACCAACCGAAAAACAAGACACAACAAAACCACAAAAACTAAATCAGCAATGCAACAAAACCCAAAATAAATAGAAACAATGATGTCAAAATGGAGGTTTGTGGGGGATGAAGGTAGATGTGCAGTTGAATGGACCAACTCAGAGGCTACCTTGCTGCTGAACTCAGGTACTGGCTACCTTGTCTCTCATTGGTACCTAGGTTGGCTCGTCAGGGTCTCCCTGCCGCCACTTCCCAGTCGACACTGGGTTACCTTTCGGTTTTCTTTGTGGATGCTCCAGAGAGAAGCCAGGTCCTCAGTGAGCACCTTACAAACTGACCTGTCTCCCCAGAAACGAGTCTTTTTAGCTAGAAAATTCCATGAAGACTTAGTCTCAGATGGAAACGGTTTCCTTATCAATCCATCTTTCCTGTTTCCCGTTGTCCTGATTTCTCTATTATTTGAACATTCACCCAGGCATGAAATTTCAGAGATGTAATTTCTCAAGATACAGAAATGAGAGGAAAAACTTCAAATTCTTTACCGATACAGGAAACTCAGCTGTTGCTGTGTGGTAAAGGAGATGCGCACTCAAAGCTGCCGGCTTAGTTCTTTCCCACTTTGCAGATTTACACTCATTAATATGAAATAAAATCTTTGAGCCTCATGCACTTTTTGCTTTAAGCTGATCAATTTAGCAATTCAGAGGCCTTGCGGGGGGGGGAGGAGAATAATCTGTTGATAAACACATTTATTTTTCTTCAGAGTTTTGGAGAATGAGACATTTTTGGCATCGTTTCAGAACATTGGGTTTTTTTCCATCTTGGCTTTTTCCACTTTTACCTCCAAGTCATCCCCTTGGCTCTATCTGGCCAGTCATTCATTGTCTTGTCTTGTCACCAACTGCTCCTTCAAAATGGCTCTTTGGTTGGTCTGCTTTTTACTATCACCGACCTGGAGCAGCAGCCGTGCCTCCTCCCTCGTATGTTTGAAAGAGAAAAAGAAGATTGTCAAATAGACTTACCCGGTACACTGGTGCACAGAGGAACCACACAGCCTTTGGTCAGTGTGTGTGTGTGTGTGTGTGTGTGTGTGTGTGTGTGTGTGTGTGTGTGTGTGTGAGGTGGGTGGGGGTGAGTTACTCTGAGTAACACGGGGCCTATGTAGTCCTGCCAGGCTGGAACTTGCCATTTACTATTTCTTTCTGACACTGGCCTCAAACTTTCATTCATGCCTCCCAAGTGCTGGAATTAAAGACTTGTGCCACCATGTCTGGCTAATTTTAATGTACATCCTACTAATAATTTTTATATTTACTGTATATGGAGTGTTGGCCACCATGTATATCTGTGCACCATGTTGGTGACTGGTACCAGAGAAGAGAGTTGGGTTCCCTGGAACTGGAGTTTTGGATGCCTGTGAGGCTAAGAATGGACCCTGGGTCCTGTTTTTTGTTGGTTTGTTTGTTTGTTTGTTTGATTTTTCGAGACAGGGTTTCTCTGTGTAGTCCTGGCTGTCCTGGAACTCACTCTGTAGACCAGGCTGGCTTCGAACTCAGAAAAATGCCTGCCTCTGCCTCCTGAGTGCTGGGATTAAAGGGATTAAAGGCGTGTGCCACCACGCCCAGCTGTAACAAGTCCTCTTAACCACTGAGACATCTCTATAGTCATTACTATTTATGTTTTGAGACAGGGACTCACGTAACCCACATTGGTTTAAAACTCCGTGCTGTTAGAAAAACCTTAAAATCCTGGTCTGCCAGCCTCTACCGCCACCCAGTGCTGGGATTATAAGTGTGTGCCACTCACTGTGCCGGGTTTATGCACTGAGGATGGGACCCAGGGCTTCTTGCATGCTGGGCTAGTACCCTACCCACTACAGTGCATCCCAAGCCTGAGAAGTATTCTGGTATGTGTATACATGCCTGTGCTTATTATATGCATGCATGTGTGTGCAGACCAGAGGACAACCTTCCTCTGTCAAGTTCCTCACTGTCATTCACCTCTCACCCCTACCCCCCCCCCCAACCTCCACCCCTGGCCCCTGGCTCACCCACTCCCAGTCTCTTATCATCTGGAACTTGACAAGTTGGCTAGGCTGGCTGGTCAGTGAGCTCGGAGGCCTTACCTGGTTGTCTCCAAGTGCTGCTATTATAAACATGCTACCATATCCAGGCTTAATTTTTACTTTTTATGTGCTTGAGTGTTTTGTCTTCATGTAGATCTCTGTGCACCACTTGCGTGGCTGGTGTGTGTGGAGGTCAAAGGGGGGTGTTGGATAATTTTCCTGGAGCTGGAGGTATAGATGGTTGTGAACTACTATGTGGGTGGTGGGAATAAAACCAAGGTTCTCTGGAAGAGGAGCCAGTGCTCTAAACCAGAGTCATCTTTCCCTAGTATGCCAGGTGGCTGAAAAGCTATTTCTTCAGCCCCAGATTTTTGTTGTTGTTGTTTTTCGAGACAGGGTTTCTCTGTGTAGCCCTGGCTGTCCTGGAACTCACTTTGTAGACCAGGTTGGTCTCAAACTCAGAAATCCACCTGCCTCTGTGTAGCCCTAGCTGTCCTGGAACTAGCTCTATAAACCAGGCTGGCCTTGAACTCCCAGAAATCTGCCTACCTTTGCCTCCTTAGTGCACTACTATAACCTGGCTAACTTTTTCTTTTTTTTTTTTTTTTTTTTTTTTTTTGGTTTTTCAAGACAGGGTTTCTCTGTATAGCTCTGGCTGTCCTGGAACTCACTTTGTAGACCAAAATAAATCACTAAGTCCCTAAGACTTAATTTTCT
>NC_034592.1:113834013-113851513 GCF_900095145.1 Mus pahari
TAGCTCTATAAACCAGGCTGGCCTTGAACTCCCAGAAATCTGCCTACCTTTGCCTCCTTAGTGCACTTCTATAACCTGGCTAACGTTTTTTTTTTTTTTTTTTTTTTTTTTTTTTTTGGGAATCAAACTGAGGTCCTGAAATTGAGTCATTTCTCCAGTTGATAGATTAAAAATAAATAAATCACTAAGTCCCTAAGACTTAATTTTCTGAGAATTTCAAACAATATATTTTAATTATATTCTTTCCCATTCCCCAACTCTTTCCAGATCTTCCCTACCCTGTTACCCACTCAACTGTTACGTTGTCTTGCTCGAAAAACAGAAAAAGAAAACAAAGCTCACACATATTTTGTTTGGTGATCTGTGCTAGCCAACTACCTTGTCATACTATTTTAAAGACAAAAGCTCTTGTAGCCCAGACTGGTCTCAAATTACATAGCCAAGGTTAACCTTAAAATTCCTGCTCCTCCTACCAAATTGCTTGGATTATAGGTCTGTGCCACACCATGCCTGGCTTTAGAATGTCGTTAAGGTTTTTCTTTCCTAGGTCAAAAATCATTACAATCATTAACAATGAAAAACAAAAAAAACAAAAAACCCCACCCTTCCTAGAACAGGTACTAGAAGACTCCGACAGCACTGACTGCGCAACTCAATCAGGAATCTGGCTGTTGGGGAGCCCTGCAGGGGCTTTGCGGAGATCAGCCATGAGGGGCTGGGAAGCAAGCCCCTGGCACTCCCGGCGCTTCCCCTGGGAAGTCTTTGCCAGTCTGCCTCCAGGACCTGGGGTCTTCTGCAAAGACGAGCACTTGGGCTCATGGTCTGCAAGATGGGAGCAAGAGGGCTTGCTGCAGGGACAGAGTTACTGCAGCCACCCCTTTCCACATCTCCCAAACCGGTCCATGAAGTGTTGCACCTCAACTCCCATGTCCTCTGAGCTGTTTTAGGAAGCCTGCCCTTAGACTCTCTTCTTCCGGCCAACTCCCAAAGCGGCCCCTGGGGCACTTCCCTTTGCCTTGGGTCCCTGTGGGAAGGACAGGAAGCAGGCACTCTGGGGGACCAGGCTGCCTGGAGAGCTGACCTCTTGGAGCTGCACCTCTCCCTGCTCTCACTTTGGGGTTGGGGATGCGGGGGTAAATGGGAACCGAGTGGTGCAAGCCTCACACCCATTTGTACGTTTGTTTTCTTCCTTTAGTGCTGTAAATACTTGGGCCAACTTTGGAGGCTCTTGAGAGTCGGGGCTTCCACAGGCCCACGCAGACGCGCTTCCGGATTTAACTAGGCCTTCCAGTGTCCCTTCTGTGCCAATTATTCTACCTGCTGGTGACTTAGTTGCCCACATTTATAAAGTTACACTGAGAGGGCAAACCCACAGGGCTTGTAAAGAGTTGACCAACCCATGAAGGCACTGTGCCAGGCCATCAGAGTAGGGGAATAAGCAAGGTGGCTCGTACCTATTAACCTTCTACTTGGGAGAACAGATCAGGAGTTCTTGGCCAGCCTCTGTTACACAGCAAAAAAAAATTTTAAAAGATTTATTGTTTTATGTTTTACTGTCATCAGACACACCAGAAGAGCACATCGGATCCCATTACAGATGGTTGTGAGCCACCATGTGGTTGCTAGGAATTGATGGTTCTAGCAGGAGAGTGCAGCGGTTATACCCTTGACTGAAAACTGGTCCTCCTCTACTCTGGGAAGGCTGTTCTCTTAGACCTAGTGTGCTCGAATTCGGGAGGGACGCAGGTGGAGCAGTGAGGGAGGAAGTGGACATCCACCTAGCCAGCCAGATCAGTTTAATCAACACTGGCAATCAATGGGGTGAGAGATGTCGCAGCCAGATCACCCTCACATCCAGATGCTAGGAATTGAACTCAGGACCTCTGGAAGAACAGTCAGTGCTTTTAACTGCTGAGCCATCTCTCTAGCCCCAGTTACATAGCAAATTTAAGGCCAGCCTGGAATGCAGGACATCCTATTAGAACAACAACAACCACCAACCAACCAAACAAACAAACAAAAGAAAAAAAAAAAAAAACAGGTGGAAGGAATGGGGGTGTGAGCTCACCCTGAGCCTTGGAAGAGAGGAGTCTGTGTGTGTGTGTTGTGTGTGTGTAGCTTTTCTTTAGGACAATCAGTTTTGTGTCTCCAGCTCCCGGGGATCCTCAAGTGTGTAAGCCAGGGCAGGTGACTGTGTGGTGTGATTTTACCCTCTGAAGGTGTGCTGAGGGCTCCAGTGTGAGCCTCCAGGGCTCCTCCCTCAGCAGTCATAGCCAGGACATCAAAGCCACACTGAGAAAGTCTCCAGTACCCGGGGTTCCACCCTCCAAAGCCACATGTGGGACACGCAGAGACAGAGGTACTTGTTGAGTGACAGTTTATTGGTCCTTAGCATTACATCTTAATTTCCAAGTGAAATTCACAGACATAACTGCAGATAAAAACATGTAAAACAATATAAAAATAAATTGAAGGCTACTTTTATATATTTACTGAATTAAGTAGTGTAATAAATACTATAATAAGCAAAAAGTTTCAATCACACAATTCAGTTTCACTGAAGTTATAGTAGTGTTTGTAAATATGAATTTTAAAATTTAAGTTACAAATATTAAAGCATTGAAAAACTAGTATAAAAGTGAATTTTGGCACGTAAGTGAGCTCTTCATTAGTATTTGACGGTGTGGGACAATGAGAAAGCCACTCCCCACCTAGTTTTTGAGGTACAGCTATCCAACTAGTCAGCAGCATGACTGGAATACTTGACAGTTTACAGTCTTTGAATTGAACTTTTCCCTTTTGAGAAGCCAGAGCTTATTACTGTGCAAAAATTCTCCAAAATCCTAACAGGATTTAGGAGGGACATTTTTATTGATCACAGCCTGAGGCTGGCGTTTAGGCCTCAGGTCAGAGAGGCCCTGCTGGGCTAACTTGCCTGCAATGCTTGCCTTCCAGTCTCCCTCCCTTCAACAAAGGGAGATCCCGCAGGAAAACAAAACTGCCCATAACTTCAGTGACCGCACCACTATCACACTCATTCTGTGATAAGAACTGAAGCTGCTAACAGGAAAGCCGGGAGAAAGCCAGGAGAGCTTCTGACTGTCCTGGGAGCTGATCCCCAAAATCCTTGCTGGGTCCCTGATACCCACTTCTAAGATTAGAGGCTAAGACTCTATCATGGCTTCCCCTCTGGAGATAGCCTCAGACCACACTCTTTGACCTAGAGGAATCAAGTGGATGTTAAACCCCAAACCCCACATCAAAGTCAAGCAAGGGACCTGCATGTTGTAGGGGTCGGCAGAGGAGCAAGCAGATCCCTTTCCTAGTCCTCAGAACTCAGTGTGCGGTTGCTGCCACCCAGACTCCTGAGCAGGCTAAGGAGCACCTATGGAGGCTTCGGCTAGCTTGCCCTCTTGGCTTAGAAACTGCTGAACGTTCGTTCTGCCTTTTCTTCAACCACAGTTTCATATTCTAGTTGAGGTAATCGGTTTTCCTTCTAACACGAGAGGAATGGGGACAGTGGGGCAGGTTGGTGAAAGCACATGGCTGTGGAAAAGGGTCAGAGACCAAGCTCACCAGGCAGCACAGCCGCAACCCCTCTTTAAAAACTCTTTGTGCAGCAGCCAGACTGCCAGGCCAAAGCAGCCGAGCTCTTAATCCAGAGCGTCCACTGAAAACTTTGCAGTAACTCTGCAGGAAATGAACTGGCCTGTGTCCCCCCCCCCCNCCCTGTTCCCTTTTCTAAGGCTGCTAGCTCAAAGTTTAGTTTTTAAAAAGAGCTTGGTGAAGATAAAGGGAGCTATAATAACTCATTGCTTATTAATCAATTGCACTTAAGATCTATGCTATTGATCCCCAGCCAGAAGTCAGGGACTCCCAGACTAGAGCTCAACAGGAGGGCCTTGTCACCACCATATTTTGGAGCTGGGAGTGAAGCATATGGGCCTGAGTTTCACAAGCTTTTCTTAATACAAGATTTCTTACCCAATGGGACTTGTAATTTGGTTCATTCAGCTTCCAATTTTTTTCCCCTAACACACGTATATTTTACTGACAAGTTCTTGATTACTACTGGGCTATTTGCCCAAAGAGCGCTGTGTCACCAGGCACACGGACCCATATGCTCCATTTTACCTCTCCTCTGTGTCAGGGCCCTTTCTCAAAAATCCCTCTACATTACAGAACACTATGCTGGTTTTACTATGTGCCTCTTCTAAGGCATGCAAAAGGTACATGGAACTCAGAAAAACGTTTACAGTCCAGCAGCAGAGGCACTGGAATCCTAGCAGACGTCATCACCTAGGACCTTATTCCTCACACTAATGAGCAAGGTCAGTCTTGGGAATGTAAGTAAGTTTGCCTTTGCTGTTCGTCCGACCTAAATCAAAACCACTGGAGGGGGAATTCTAATTTGGATATCAGAATTTTTCAAATTCCTGGTCCTTGGGAACCAAGTAAACAAATTCAGGGCCAGGGGCAGTTTTGGGAGGTTTTCTGAAATGTATTAGCAGGAGGTGGGGAGGCTGGGTGCTAGAGACCAACAGCCCCCAAATGGTTAGACCCTGGGTCCAAGCTAGTTATAGGATAGCCACCTCAACCAGGAGGTGGGGCACTCCAGGGCTCGAGCAGCAGGCCTGCTCGTCTCCCTAAATTAGAGAACCAAGTGATGCCACAGAGGAACTCAAGGATCAACCTCCCCGAGGTGCTGCGATTAGTGAAGGAGCCTTGCATTTCAAGAAAGCATCGTTTCTTACTTCCATTCATCCCACAGAAGTGCTCTCATCTAGAAGGCATTGTGGATCTCTGCCTGGCCACTGCTTAGGGAACCAGGGTCCTTCTAAATACCAGCAGCTACGCCAAAGGCTTCTCCTCGGCCTTACATGGTATCCATCGGTCTAATGGAGTCTTTTACCAGACACCCAGAGCTGCTGGTTCACAGGGCAGTGCTAGCTAGCTGCTCATCCTGTGCCCACCCTCACTGTGGTCCACACAATGCTTTCATGGTGCAGAGAGGAGAGAGAACAAAGACAACATGTACTACACTGGCAAGCACAGGCCAGGGAGGACAGAGACAGCCCCTTCAGGAGGGGCCTCCAGGAAAGCTGGACACCCATTCATTCATTCATCTCTGGTGGGCACGGGCCCAGCTTTCTCTAGGGCTTCGGCTTCTGCTCAAAGAGGTCCCTGTATTCCTGCTGCTCCAGCTCGCGGTTGTACCTCTCGATCTCCCGATTGGCCTCTTCCACATAATCATTCATGAACTGGTCCATGACTGGCACCTGGTTAAGGAGGTGAGTTGTAAACCTGGAGGACAAGAAGGGCAGCTTATCCTAGGGGATCTTGTGGGCAGGTGTGGCGTAGGAAACCAAAGCATCTGCCACAATGCCACAATGAGGGCAGCAGGTCCTCAAGTCCTACACCCAAGCCTTTGGGTTTTATTAGTACACTGAAGCTCGTAGCCCCGAGTTGCGCCCTGTCCATCTCTTCACACATGGACTGCTCTCACATGCCATCTTCAATTTGTTCGTCGTGACCCTGTTGTTACCAGTGCTGCTTACAAACCACACTTCACTGAGTAAACATTGCAGCAAAGGGCAGATTTAACACCAACATGGAATGCGAGCCTGTGGGGTTTGTCCCTGCCAGGCCCCAGGACTGCAGACCCTGCTTGCTCCTAGGGCATAGCTGTGGTGGTCCTAGCACACCCCCACCCTTGTTTTCCAGGAGATGCTTGTATCTCCCAGATCTTCACACTACAACCAAACTGTTTTCAAGGATACGTGGGTGAAAATCAGTCTTGTCCCCAAAGAAGTTAACAAACTGGGTGCCATTGTAAAAGTAGCCCGCAGGTAGGGGGTCCAAGTGACGTTTCACCTGTTGGAAAAGAATCCTGCTGCATCATCTGACAACTTGTTATCATTTCATTTATCCAGTCATTCAAAACAGACAACTAGTGCTGGGCGTGGTGGCCACACCTTTAATCCCAGCACCCTGCAGGTAGAGGGATATGCATGTTTAGGAGTTTGAGGCTAGCCTGGTCTACATAGTGAGTTCCAGGTCTGCTAACTGCGTAGGTAGCTCAGAAGCTAAGTACTAGCTGCTCTTTCAGAAACCCAGGGTTAATTCCAAGCACACCCGCGACCTGTAACTCAGTCTCAGGGGTCTGAGCCTTTTCTGGCCTCTTCAGGCACCAAGCATACTGCACAGACATTGGGACTAGTGACAGCCCATGATGGGGCTCTGGCTGTGGCTTTTGGTCTTTTGTCCCAAGACCCTTGATAAAAGGCCTCCAAGGGCATGTGGGCTTGGGAAAGGAGCTTAGAAGTCAGTCTGCCATTAGAAATGTTCACCCAGAAAAGCTCATCTTGGCTTCAGCATCCCATAGCTTTCCCATGAACAGCTCTAACTATACAGCTTTCTTCTGGGCCTCAGCTGACTTCTGTGAGGTTCATCTTAAGCAGAGATCTTGTAATACTATTTACAGATCTTTTCCACTTTATCCACAGGTCTCAGCAGCTGTGGCTACTCCACTTACTGAAGCTGCAAGATTAGGCTCCTTGACCACTCTCCCCTCCCCCCTTGTCTCCAGAGGGAAGAAAGACTGCCAGGACACCCTACAAATAGGCCCTTACTCTGGGAACCCAAGACAGCAGAACAAGTCTAGCACAAGCTATGGAGGGGACGCTAGGGCAGGGCACTCACATGGATGTTCTTGATCTCTTGCTGGGTCAGCATGCCCCTGGTTTTCAGAGCTTTCCTCTGAGGCCTCTATGCAGACAGAGAGAAAACAGACATTTCAACAGAACTGATGGAGCACAAGGGTAGCTGAAGGCTCTAAAGAGATTGGGGCCAGTTACATCTCAAAGATCCCAGAGGAGGGGAGAGTGCATGAACTGGCTTTCGTGGACATGCTATTTGGCTTTTCTATTCCTGAGGAAACGACTTTCCACCAGAGTTCTGCAAGACTGCCAGGACCAAATGGTAGCCAAGCCCAGTGCTTTACAAATAGGCACAATCCTGCCTCTTGGCAGATTCTCATGCAAAACTCACAGCAATGACAGATAATGCACAAAAGCAGCCTGCATTTCCACAGTCTATAACAGTTAAGACCTTCTCCAAAACGGAGTGGTGACACACACCTGTAATCCAAGGTTGAAACGAGAGGACTAAAAATGTGAAGGCAGTCTAGTCTACACAGTAAAATTCAGCCCAACCACTGCAGCCCACACACCTGGCCTCCTAAAACAGGAGCAAAGGTGGCAGAACTTATCCATGCGAGACAGCTCACAGCTCCTAAAAGATGGTCACCAATGTATAAAAGATCTAGGACCCAGCAACCCTATTCCTGGAGTTCCACGATGAGCCAGACCTCCAAGACTCTCTGTGCCAGGGGGCTGAGCACCACAGCTTCTAGAGAATCTGTGTGTAAAAAAATAGACAGTACTAGGGCTGCAGAGATGGCTCAGCAGTGAAGAGCACTGGCTGCTCTTCCAGAGGACCTGGATTTGATTTCCAGTGCAAAAGTGATAGACATACATGCAGGCAAAGCACCTGTACATATAAAACAACGAAAACTGCTCTGAGTTTGAGACTAGCCTGGTCTACAGAGCAAGTTCCAGGACAGCCAGAACTGCACAGAAAAACTGTCTTAGAAACAAAACAAAACAAAACAAATGACAAAAAACCCAAACTGGGTGAGGTGGTGCATGCCTTTTCGCCTAGTACCAGGGAAGCAGAGGCAGCTGTGAGTCTCTAGAGTTTGAGGCTAGCCTGGTCTACAGTGAGTTCCATGAGAGCCAAGGCAGAGAGACCTTGTTCAGAAAAACAAAACAAAACAAAAGCCCCCCCCATCCAAATACAGGACTGCCATGTCTGCCTGGAGTTTGCCCCCAAAGGCTTCTTCTAATCCCAACTGTCCCTAAGAGTGTTGGCTGAGTCTTGATGTATAGACTGGGGGTGTCAGAGGGGAAGGGTGAGGTTCCCTAGGGTGTGCTGGTCACACCCAGGCTCAGCAGTGTAGATTTTGCAAGTCACCTGCTTAGCTGACTGTCGAAGCCAGTCTTTGAGGCTGTCCTCCTTCAGGGAGCAGCCAATGAACACAAGGTAGCATTCTGGCTGCCCATTGTCTTGAGGGGTGCTTCTTGAGTTGGGGGGTGGTGTGGGTCCCTCCAAAACTGGCACAATGGTCAGGGAGTTGGTTAAAGTGTTGTGGCAGACCTCCATGGTCTTTTCAGAATCTGCACAGAGAACATATTTGTCCCTGAGACCAAATACCAAAAGAATGTTCCATAGGAACAGTGTTGACAGGTTGACAGATTCCTAAGAACTGGCAAGATGGAAAGGATGGGGTACAAGTTTATGTGATCAGATCCACTGTTACCTAGACAGAGGAACCTAAGAGGAAGAAAAGGCCAGGTAGGCAAGAGGAGAAGCTGGACCATTCCCCATGGCATCTGCATTGACAATGACACTCAGGGGAGTGGCAGCCTCTCCTCAGGACTGGAAGGAGGGCTAGAGGAGGGCTGGAAGGAGGCCATGGGTGGCTCAAGGGATGGGGTGCAGTTCTTCAGAATGTGGGAGCTGGAGATGTGAGTGAAGTAACTCAAGAGCAGAGGGCAGATTCTCCACTGTGGGAAGACAGGACTAGAGCAGGAGGTCCTGGAGCAGAGCAACACCAGAAGACAAAAGACACCATGAGCTGTGAGTGTCCACACTACCAGTATTCACCCCATTTACCTGAAAATTTCACTTTGCCAAGGATGTGATAGATATTTCCAGAGAAGGGACTGGGCTTGATGGAAGACTGAATTGCTGGAGGAGGAAAAGGACAGGGGTGTCAGCTACTTGGAAGCAGAGGTCAAGCCTAGGACAACATAGCTGGAAAGGTCAGGGCCAAAGGAAGGGCTCAGGGTTCAGAGCTGCTACTTCCATCCCGCCCACTCAAGGCCCTGCCACTATTCCCACGGAACGACCAAAGTGTGGCCATGCACAATTGGAAACGGGCACTGAGCTCGTCAGACACCCAGCCTGCTTTTGGAGAAAACACCAAGGACACTGACTAAAATGAGGCCACAGGGAAGGGACAGCTTCCATCTGGGGTGACATGGGGAAAGGACAGCTTCTATCTGGGGTGAACCCTGTCATAGCTCACCTTTGCACTTGCTCACAAAGCGCGATTTCTCCAGGGGACGATCAAACCACACACAGATCTGAACCATTAGTGGAAAGACGGATCCAGCATCAAATTTACCTTCAAACCTTAAAACAGTTTTGAATATGTAAGGACAAGCATTTTTTTGTTTTTTTGTTTTTTTGTTTTTTGTTTTTTCGAGACAGGGTTTCTCTGTGTAGCCCTGGCTGTCCTGGACCTCACTCTGTAGACCAGGCTGGCCTCGAACTCAGGAATCCGCCTGCCTCTGCCTCCCAAGTGCTGGGATTAAAGGCATATGCCACCACTGCCCAGCAAGGACAAGCATTTTTAAATTTTATTTTATTTATTTATTATTATTATTATTATTTTTGGTTTTTCGAGACAGGGTTTCTCTGTATAGCCCTGGCTGTCCTGGTACTCACTTTGTAGACCAGGCTAGCCTCGAACTCAGAAATCCGCCTGCCTCTGCCTCCCAAGTGCTGGGATTAAAGGTGTGCGCCACCACCACCCGGCTTAAATTTTATTTTTAATTTGTCAGACTTATGTATATACACAGTAAGTTGTAGTCCCTTTAGCTCCCATCTCATAGGCTCAGTGACTGGGGTTTTAGTGTCTATATGCTCCCTTTGGATGAGCAAGGGGGCCATCCATTCTGTAAGATCTGATCTGCTCTCCTCACTAGTACACTATTATGCTTACGAGACATTCTCTCTCTCTCTCTCTCTCTCTCTCTCTCTCTCTCTGTCTCTCTCTCTCTGTCTCTATCTCTCTCTGTCTCTCTCTCTCTGTGTCTCTCTTTCTGTCTCTCTCCCCCCTCCCTCTCTCTTCCCTCCCTCTGTGAACTAGAGTCTTCTCTATTTCAGGTTAGCCTCACATTTGTTATGTTACTAAGGATGAGCTGAAACTTAGCAGGTCTTCTCCTCCATGCAGGGATTAAAACCACAAGGCACACACCTAGTTTATATGATGCTCTGTGCTTTTGTTGTTGTTGTTGCTGTTTTTTGTCTGTGCTGGGATTAAAGGTGTGTGTGTGTGTGCTGGCCTAGTGTCCCATCAACTAAGCTATTTCCCAGTCACACCAAACTGTTGGAACACTTTTTCATTTGTTTGTTTGTTTGTTTTGTTTTGTTTTTGGGGGGGACAGGGTTTCTCTGTGTAGCTCTGGCTGTCCTGGAACTCGTTCTGTAGACTAGGCTGGCCTTGAACTCACAAGAGATCCTCTTGTCTTTGCCTCTGAAGCTCTGAAGCGCTGGGGCTAAAGGCCTGTGCCCCCACCCAGCTGAAACACTTTCTGAGTGTCTGTCTCTGTTTCGCTGTGAGACTGGGAAGCACAGCAGCCCTGGAGCGTGATGTTCCTGAGAACTCAGGTCTACACTCTCTGGATTAGCAGTGGTTTCCTAAAGTCCTTCCTAACAGAGCAGGCGTCACCCCNCCCCGCCCCGCCCCACCCCGCCCCAACCTGCCCTGCCCTGCCCCACTTTGGACTGGAGATTCACCTGCTTCAGCTTCCAAAACATCTAGGATTACTTTCAGTGCCCCAAGCCATGCCCACCTCACTGTGGACAGCTTAGGACAGACAGAGTTCTCTAGAAGGAACTGGGAGACAGGACACAAATGCCTGTTCCCTCAGTTTCCAGCTCAGTAGTCACACTACTTGTCAGACCCAGTAAGAAGGGGCCAGCCTTCTAGGAACTAGAGTCGGCTATGTCAGCTTGATCTCACTTGCTACTAACCAAGGACCAGGTGAAACTTCTGGCCTTGAACTCCCAGATCCACCCACCTATGCCTCTCTGCATTACAGGTGTGTCTACCACACCCAGCTTACTTTTTTTTTCTTTTTAAAACATTATATATATATATATAGCTGTCTTCAGACACACCAGAAGAGGGCATCAGATCTTATTACACATGGTTGTGAGCCACAATGTGGTTGCTGGGAATTGAACTCAGGACCTCTGGAAGAGCAGTCAGTGCTCTTAACCGCTGAAGATAGCTATAGTGTACTTAGATATAATAATAAATAAATCTTAGGCCGGAGCGAGTGGGGCTGACCGGAGTGAGCAACCTCCATTCCCAACAACCACATGAAGACTCACAGCCATCAGGACAGCGACAGTGTGCCCGTATACATAAAATAAATAAACCTTTAAGGAAAATAAGGAAGTGTTATATGACCCCAATCAGAGATTTCTTCTAAAAATATGGTTGAAAACTTCTGATTTTTAGATCTCAACCTGAGGTTATTTATATTTTCAGACAGGGTCTTTCTGGCTTAGTCTCTGATATAGTGGGCAAGCAACCAAGGCCAGTTTAACCCCCCCCCCCCGACAGGGTTTCTCTGTGTAAGCCCTGGCTGTCCTGGAACTTGTGCTATGGACCAGCCTGGGATTAAAGGCATGGGCCACCACTATTCCGCTTAAAAACCATTTTGTCTTGTTTTACAGCATAGTGCAATCAGTTTTTAAATTCACATAAATGACTGGTGGTAGAGGAGCTGTGTCTGAACAAAGTGTCTGGGGGAAGTAAGGATGGCAAAGATCTATAAAATACCAGAGTTTAATTCTCGCCAAGTTTTAACAATGTCTTCTACTAAACCTTTGTGTCCATTGTATTCAGGGACAAATGCAGTGAGGGCTCAATAAAACAGGCTCTGGGTGGGAGAGATGGCTCACTATGGAAGGTGCTTGCCATACCAACATCAGAATCCACATTTAAATCACCAGCACTAACGTAGACCACACGTGTTGACGTGTGCTTGTAACCTCAGTGCTGGGATGCGACCGGGCGTGCGTGCGTGCGTGCGTGCGTGCGTGTGTGCGTGCGGGAGGAGTGTCCTAAGGGCCTGCTGGCCAGCAACTGTAGCCAAAACAGTGAGCTCCAGGTTTACAGAGACAAGAGACGTTGTCTCAAAATACAGAGAGAAGCCCCTGATGTTGACTACTGGTCTCTACGTGCTCAGGCACAGACAAGTGCACTTGCACGCACACACTTACGTTTGTTCAATATACAGAAACAGAGAGAGAGAGCGGGGAAGGAGGGAGGATAGGTTTAGAGCTAGATACGGTGGCTCAAGCCTTAAACTGAAACAAGAGGAATGCCTACAGTATATACTGAGATCCTACCTCAAACACACACACACACACACACACACACACACACACACACACACACACACACACCTCAAAAAGCTTGGCATAGTGGACCAAGCCTGCAATCCCAGTACTTGATAGCTGAAAGCAGGAGAGAGCATGAAAGGTAGCGAGTTCAAGACTAGCCTAGGGAATGGTAGGCTGTCTTCCAAGTGCGCTCTGGCCTCAGATAACCTGTTGGAACCCAGCTCTTTAAGTTACTAGTCGTTCCTTGGATACATCAGTGAACTTGTTGCTGCTTCTGTTATCTCATCTATAAAATGTGAACAATAATGGCATTTATTATATATTATGCTGATAGGAGAATAAAGAAGTAAAGAAAGACTGGTGCCAGGCAGTGGTAGCACATACCTTTAATCCCAGCTCTTGGGAGGCAGAGGCAGGCGAATTTCTGAGTTCGAGGCCAGCCTGGTCTACAGAGTGAGTTTCAAGACAACCAGGGCTACACAGAGAAACCCTGTTCCCCCCTGCTCCCCCCCCCCAAAAAAAGGTCAAGACTGTCAAAGCTCTGAAGCTGCTCTTCAGG
This sequence comes from Mus pahari, assembly GCF_900095145.1. Classification (NCBI taxonomy): domain Eukaryota; kingdom Metazoa; phylum Chordata; class Mammalia; order Rodentia; family Muridae; genus Mus; species Mus pahari. The sequence continues at coordinate 113,846,840 of NC_034592.1, forward strand.
GCAGAGATCCCTGCCACTGTAGGAATGCTCTGGTTCTGCACTGCCCAGGGCTGTGGCTACCAGTCATAGGCAGCCAAGATGAACTCTACATTTTGTTTGAGTTTTACTAATGTATATTTACATTACATTCAGCAGCTGTGTGGCTAGACTACAGCAGTCTTAGAATAGTGCGTGCCCCAGGGATAGCTCGGGCGACAGTGGTGAGCAAGACTACGGCAGACTTTAAATGGCTCCTTTCCTCATTCCCCAGAGAGGCTGTGGGCTGTGAGGCAGCTGCAGACAACGGTCCAGAGACCTCCTTAGCAGAAGCCTACCTCTAGATGAGCAGGCTAGAGGACTGACTACTGGGCAGAAGGCTTTTCTACTTTGGGAGTTCAAGTCTTGGTTCCAGGACACGACCAACTACGATACTTGGCGCCTGCAGGATGACCTCCTGAATGTGGGGTACTGGTCCCCTGACAGGGCTGCTGGAGCAGGGCAGCTTACCCCAGTTAACACCTGCGACCCTTGTGAAGCATGTCTGCTAGTCTCATTTCTGATTTCTCGGCTGTAGATGAATAAACCATTTCTTCTTAAAGCTACAATTCAGTAAAGATACTTGCCAGCCTGGGAACAGTAAGTATCGAGAACGTAGCATCTGGGGACTCGAAAAACTATTTTCTGAGAGAATCAGCTCAATGTCTTCATTCCTTTAAAAACACAGAGAAGGCACAGGTTACTCAGGATTGTGTCAGTGCTAACCTGTTTTCTCCTCCCACATGCATGTTTTTTTTCCTGACACAGGAAAATTAGCTGTAAGCACCACAGTTCACATCTTCTTTTTTTTTTTTTTTTTCCAAGACAGGGTTTCTCTGTGTAGCCCTGGCCGTCCTGGAACTCACTCTGTGGACCAGGCTGGCCTCGAACTCAGAAATCCACCTGCCTCTGCCTCCTGAGTTCTGGGATTAAAGGCTTGCACCACCACACCCGGCTCCACAGTTCACTTCTAAATACTTCAATACACATCCTCTTCTTGTAGGCAGAGGCAGGCAAATCTCTGTGAGTTTGAAGACAGCTTGGTTCCACATACATAGTGAGTTTCAGACCAGCTAGGATACATGGAGATCCTGTCTCACAACAAACAAAACAAAATGAATCAAAAACTACCAAAAAACAAAATAAATAGGATACGTTCTCTTACAGGACTACAATATACTATTATACCTGAGGAATTTAGTTCTATAATCAGCAGTAGTAAATGTAGAATTTCAGGCCCTTTCCCTAACTCACTGAATCAAAGCAATTTTTATTTTTTGATACAAGGTCTCCTGAAGCCCAGGCTGGCCTTGAACTCACTAAGTAGCTGAGGATGACCTGATCCCCCGCCTCTCCTTTTTCACGTGCTGAGACTGCAGTCATGGAGCACCACACCTGGTCCGTGTGGTGATGGGGATCAGTACCAGGTGGTGGGGTCTTCACTAGCTCACGACAGAGAGGCACAGGACAGCAGAATGCCCCATTACTGCTTCTGTGGTTTAATCATTCCGTCAACACAGTGCTTGCCAGAGCCCAAGAATGTAAGGTGGGGGCTGGAGAGCTGGCTCGGAGCATGTGTTATACCTACAAGGACATGAGTTTGACTCAAGGCTCTCCTGGTGGCTCACAACCATCTATAATTTTTGTTCCAGGGGATTTCAAGCCCTTGTCTGACCTTCCCAGGCACCAAGCAAGCATGTGGTACATACACTGAGTCACATCTCCAGCCAGCCATCTTATGTTTAGGGTGTTGCTTGGTAGCAAGCATGCCCCACTTCACTCAGCCTTTTACAGGGGTGCCGAGGTCTAACCTGAGGTCCTGCCGAGGGCTAACCTGAGGTTCTCATGCTTGTGTGACAAGTGCTTTACTGACTGAGGCATTTCCCTGGATACCAAAACTGTTTTCTTTTAAATTTATTTTTGTGGGTTCATACTTGAAGTTGACCTCTGTCTTCCATACCAAGGCCTACAGAGGCGTACCTCCCAAATGCTGCTTAAGGTGTGTGCACATGTGTGGCCACGGTAGGTGTGTGGACAGCTGAGGGAGGCACTTCTCTCTGTAATGTCAATTCTAGGGACCAAACTCAGACTGCTGTGCTTGGTGGCAAGTGCTGTTACCTGCTAAGTCATCTTGCCTGCTAAGGCCGGTTTTTGTTTTTAAGATAGGTTCTTAGTATGTAGCCCAGGCTGGTTTGAACTTGAACTCATCTTGGCTTCTCAAATGCTGGGGATTGAGTTGAGGAATGTACACTGTGCCCAACATACATACATATATACATATACATACACATATACATATATATATGTATGTATGTATATATATACACACACATATACATATATGTGTACATTTGTATGTATACATGTATATATGTTATATTTTTATACATAAGGTTCTTAGATGGTTTAAAAAACTGATACTATATAAAATAACTCTATCCCTTTGAGTTTGCCAATGGAGAAAATCAAATTTCTATATAACAAGTGCCTTTTCTCTTTTACAAATTCTCTATCACTAGTTTACGGTTTGGACCGAGACCATGAAGCAAAGCGGTCATTTATCCATGTTCTCCAGGTCGCTTCTCTCACACCTCAATGCATGAGTCATCAGAGACAGTCCTGGTTTCTAGTCTTCAACGACCGAGTGACTCTGACAAAGCAAGATATCTAAACAATTATAGCATGGTGATGAGCGGGCTCCTTGGTGACTTTAACATTAGAGGTTTTTTAGCATTAGAAGTACTGTATCATAGAAGAGTGTAGTGGTGCTTGATTTTAATTCACAGCCTAGTAAGCAGAAGCAGGTAAGTCTCTCTGAGTTCCAAGTCAGCCAGGGCTTTATCAACAAACAAAACAAGCACTTTGCAGGGCTGGAGAGCAGTTAAGAGCACTGGCTGTTCTTCCAGAGTGCCCAGGTTTAATTCCTAGCACCCACATGGTAGCTCACAATCATCAGTAACTTCAGTTCCAGAGTATCTGACCCCCTCTTCTGGCCCCCATGGGCACCAGGCATGCATGCAGTGCACAGACACACATAGAGGCAAGACACCTACATACATTAAAAAATAATAACACTGTTTCTTTTATGTGTGCAGGTGTGCACCAGCACGCATGTGAAAGTAAGAGGACACTGCACTGGCATGCTCTTTCCTTCCATCATGTGTGTCTGAGATTTAGTAGGAAGACCCTGTGAGCCAGTGAGGTGCTGGGCACTAGAGTGAAGTCTGTACAAGTTTACCTTGTGACAATCCCATTTTCGGCAAGAATGAAGGCTGCGGTAGGATTGGAAGCCCTGATGAGGGTCTGCAGCTGAACAAGGAGAGGGTGCCTCTGCTCCGTGTGACTGGTAAACACCACGTTACTCACCACACCTGAAGAATAAAACAAAAAGGTATCAGCCTTCAGAACCCTGATTGGATGCAGGCTCATGCAACAGAGTGAGCCTCTGCTCCTTCTACTGACCAGCTTTTCTTGGTCACCTCTGCCCCAACACTGGCAGACCTAGCCACCATGCTTTCTCCCAGTCTAGGAACTGCCACATCGTAAGAGTACATGGGCCTCACCTCTTTGCCGCTTCACTTCTGATTCTCATATACTTTATGTTTGCTTAGCTTTTGTTTTATTTTTGAGCCAGGGTTTCATACTATAGCTTTGGCTGGCCCGGAACTCACTGTGTAGAACAGAATGACCTTTAATTGTGATTTTTCTGCCTCTGCCTCCTGAATGCTGGGATTATAGGTATGTGCCACATGGCTGGCTCTTTGCTGTTTGAGACATGATTTTACTAAGATGCAGCTCGTTTGCCTGGAAATCATTCTGTAGCCCAGGATGGCCGTGGGTACCCGGCGACCCTACATCCTGGGATTATAAACTTGGCCACCAAGTCTAACTGCTGTTCCCTTTTCACACTCTCAAGGATTATTGTGCATGTGCATGTGCATGTGCATGGTAAAAGCTTGCCAGAGCCAGCTCTCTCCTTCTGCTTCATGGATAACAGGAACTGAATTCAGGTTATCAGGTCCTGGTGGAAGCACCTTAACCACTAAGCCATCTCACAGGCCCCCAGACTAATTTAGCCTCTCTTAATTCAGTTTTTTGGTTGTTTCTTGGAGTTCTTGATAAAAGAGCTTTCCCACATCCCTTACATTCAACCTTATCAGAAACTGGTGCCATCTGGTTTCAGCAGCTCAGCCATCTACTTATCACCTACACATTAGGTGCTGACGATTACACTCAGAGTCACACAATTCTGAGATCAGTGTTGACAAAGATATTCATACAATGCCACGCTAAGAAAGGAGCCCATGTAAGGGTTGGTAGAACGGGTAACAATGACATCACTCTACAACTTTTGTAAAAAAATCTAATGTCTACAAAACCATGGAGAATTTAGTAACCAGCAAAGTTATTACCCATTCTAACATAAGTCTACTTTTTCCAAACTCACAATTTCACATAGCTATAAACACAGCTTAGAAAGTTTTCACTGATATAGGCCATTTCTGCTATAAGATAATCTACCTTTTTTGGGGTGGGTGGGTCAGGGCCTCATGTAGCCCAGGATGTCCTAGAACTCACAATGTAACTGAGAATAACCTCTAGGTTCTGATCCGCCTGCCTCCACCTCCTAAATTCTGGGATTTCAGGCATGCATTGTTT
>NC_034592.1:113852894-113856999 GCF_900095145.1 Mus pahari
CTGTCCTGGAACTCACTTGGTAGACCAGGCTGGCCTCGAACTCAGAAATCCGCCTGCCTCTGCCTCCCGAGTGCTGGGATTAAAGGCGTGCGCCACTATGCCTGTCCCTGAGCCATCTCTCTAACCTCTCTTAACTTTTAAATTTATATGTATGTGTGTATTTCATAGGTGTGCATATAGCCCATGGGAGCCAGACAGTGTTGTATTCATGGAGTTACAGAAGGTTGTGAGCTGGTATGGATGCTGGCAGCCAAACCTGAGTCCCAGTGGAAGAGTAGCAAGTGCTCTTACCCACTGATGTACCTCACCAGCCCATTTCATTTATTTAAAGGCTACTCACATTCCCTTTCACACTAGGACAGACTTTCCTCACTGCCAGTGCTAGGGAAGCCTCCAAATGAGGGGACACTGGTGACAGCTGTGCTTTGACACCTTTATTTGGGGATTGCAGGGAAACATGAAACATCACTACCTAGAAGGCCTGATGCCAGACACCTATGCCTCAGGAAACTACTGGAGCCTTTGGAGACTGAGTTAAGCCAAGGTCAGAAGGCAATGCCCAAAATGTGGCACCACAGGCAAGCAGAGAGAATCCCTGAACTATAACCTGGGATTAGTAGAAAATGGAGTCAAGTCCCTGTAAAGCGACTGAGAGTACCCTAGGCAGAACAGACAATGTGGTCAGTTTTGTAGTGAGTAGCCAGGAAAAGTTATAGGGACACAAAGACTATGATACTTCCTTGGCCAAAAGGAGCAAGTCAAACAGTACAAACTTGACCTTTTAAGCAGTGTGTACCATGGTCACAGACACAGTCCTGGCCTGGTTCCTTTCTTGCCCTGGTTGTAAGGTTTGTTAAGATGAACCCCGTCTAATGTTCTGCTTACTATATGCATACTCTATGGACTCATTTTGTAGGGGTAGGATTCTAGGTCAGGAACTGGGCACAGAAAAGGGACTTTATTGCATACTGAAAAAGCAAAAGGATTATCTCTGGCATTCCTTAGCCCAGCTATGTAAACTGCTATCTGCCAAGAGGAAATGCCGTGTGTGGGGCAGGTAGAGCTGTTGTCTAGCACACAGGGCAAACATGCTGCGGCGAGGAGATTCACCTTACTGGGGTCAGGAGCCTTTTTTTGCTCTGCATTAGGAGTGAACACCAAGACAGGCTAAGATTACCAGCTAAGCTGTAAGCAAGCAGCCTGGAGTAGCCTGTTCCCAGAGCAGAGAAACATGTTTGCTGTCTGAGGGCTTTCAGCAGCCTAGGAAGAAATGAAACACCTTTCTTTTATCTCTGCTCATGTTTAAAAGCAGGGAGTAAAAACATCTTCACTTTGCTTACAGTCAGCAGTCTAATGAGCCCTGCTACACAGGATATGAGCCTCTGCTGTCATTAAATGCTACAGAATATTAAGCATAGAAACAGACCCACTTCCAAGACAGCCATTGATTCTCTAATGAGAAGGAACACAATTGACGTTTTTTACTTCCTGTCCATCCAGGGTGAGCCACATCTATCAGCTCAGATACAAATGGAGGGTAATTTACCAAGACACTGCAACTCCTGAGTTCCTTGACATTCATGGGACAAGATTTGGGTTGTGTGGCAGTATACACCTTTAATCCAACACTAGGGAGGCATAGGTGTTGAAGCCATGCCTTGATGTTTCCCCTCCAGCTTCTTCCCTCTTTTCTTTGTGGAGCCAGCCTGGTCTACACACTAAGTTCCAGGACAGCCAGGGATACACAAAGAGACCCTGTCTCCAAAGAAGAAAAGAAAAGAAACAATGGATGGCATCTCTCTGCCCGCATGACAGCAAGTACAAACTTGGATCAAACTACCATTGAACAGCATGTCAGAAGGAACCATTACCTCAGCACTACCAAGGGCTGAGAGAATTCAGCCTGGCTCAGCCTAGAAGGATGAACACTAAAGAGGCTTTCTGGTGGGGCTGCCAGTCCAGGGCTGCTCCAGGTTTATGGGTAATGAAGACAGAGTATTTCCTCAAGGCTCTCTGCCAGGGCACCTGACCATCTGTGCTTATGCTCCACAAAGAAAAGAGGGAAGATGCTGGAGGGGAAACATCAAGGCGTGGCTTCAACACCGACAGGAAGACAGGACCAAGGCAGGTCACATTTTTTAAGTTTGTTTGTTTGAGATGGGATCTTACTTTGTAGCCAAGGTGCCCTTGAACTTGTGACAATTCTCCTGCTTCAGGCTCCCAAGTCTGTGACTGTCAAGCTGTGAACCACCAAGCCCAGGTTAGTCAGCGAGTGCTACCTGCCAAGTTAATACTTTCTCAGCTTCCTCAGAGGTTGTCGATGTCTAGTCGGCTTTCATTTCCCATCTGTAGCTGTAGAATCTCTCAGATGTTCTCTATTAAGATCAGCGGCTTTCTCAGACCACAGGCTTATTTTTAAGAGACAGGGTCTCACCTGGCAGTAAGTAGTGTTGAACGCCTTTAATGCCAGCAATCAGGAGGCAGAAGCAGACTGAATTCCAGGCTAACCTGGTCTACAGAGTGAGTTCCAGGACAGTCAAGGCTACACAGAGAAACCCTGTCTCGAAAACCATGAATGAATGAATGAATGAATGAATGAATGCAGAAGAAAGAAAGTTCAGGCCAGCAGGGCTACACAGATTCTGTGTCAAACACAGATACAGGCATATCACACACACACACACACCTACCTCACTATGCAACCAAGATAATTTTACTTTCCAGCCTGTGACTGCTACTCTCTGACAGAAATGGCAATTGTTTTCTCAGACAGGTCTTATTATATAGTCTCAGACTGACCTGGAACTTACTATGTCTCGCTTCTAACACAGAAAGATCTACCTGCCTCTGCCTCTGCCTCCTGAGTACTGGGATTAAAGGTGTTAATCACGCCACGTTAGAAATGACAGTGTTTAAAAGCGTTCTGTTCCAGCTGTCGCTGCCCCACCGATGCCCTAACGTTGTTCCCCACTCTCTCACCTGCAATGTCAGACTTGCCTTCACCTCTGACCTATCTACTCAGATATTCCTGGTGAGATTACCAGTGCCCTTCACACTTGCAAAACTAATGGGTTTTGTTGTTGTTAAATTGTCCTTCCCTTGAGGTCTCTGCAACATTAAACATAACTGATTTCTCCTGTCTTTGATATCTGAAGTACTGTTTCTTCTTGTTTCATCTTTTCAGCTTCCAGGATTTTCCAATCTCCTTCACATCTCTAGTCTTCTAACCTTTTCAACTCCACATCTGGATAACAAATATCATGTCTGTCTTTTAATCACGGCTTTCAAGTCCAGAACCTAGAACCAGAAAGCCTCCCTCCTTACCTCCTGTGCCACGGCTCGTGCTTGTGCTTTCTAGCCGAGTACAGCCATCTCCTGCTTTTCTAATCCTCTGAACTAGAAAGCAGAGGCATCCTCAATATCTCTTTTCCAAGTTATGCCCTACAGCTAGTTTGTCAATAGGTCCTACTAACTGAATCTGCCAGGCATGGTGGTGTATACCTTCAATCCCAGCACTTGGGAGGCAGGAACAGGTAGATCTCTAAGTCTGAGGTCAGCCTGGTCTACAGAGTGAGATCTAGGACTGCCAGGGCTACTCTGACTTGAAAACCCACAACCACCAAACCCAACAAATCCTGAATCTACCTGGATTAGACATTATGGATAAAGCCAGACAACCTTCATTTCACTCAGCTGCCGAAGGCAGACATGATGGTTTATACTACTCTCGGCACATGGGAGGTAGAAGCAGGAGCGTCAGGAGTCCAAGGCTAACCTGGGCTACACAGTAATTTGAAGCCAGGTGGGACTCCATGAGACTCTGTCTCAAAAAAGCAGAGGGGGACTGCCTCTACCTGGTCTACCAAGTCCAACAAGAACACTCTTCCTCCTTAGCCTCCTGCCTACGCAGCTAGCTCAGCTGTCTGCCAAGACAACAGTTTTTGCTGTCCCTGTGGGCTGGCAATGGGACCAGCATGGCACAAGTATGCTGGAGACACCAAGTTGTTTTCTTCTATCAGATATTTGCTTGCTGGGCTGATTCAGAAAGCTCAACCTCAACAAACATATCCCTAGTCAGCATCCCCGCCCCCTGAGGCACATGCCC
>NC_034592.1:113857040-113869926 GCF_900095145.1 Mus pahari
GCCCCCCCCCCCAACTTCCCAAGCACATCCCCTGAGAGCACAGAGCATCTCTCCAGCAGTGCAGGGAATTTATAATTTATTCTGGATCTCAGGACCCTTAAGGATCCTGCTGATTTAGAGGTTCTGTTTCTGTCCGTGAGCAACAAGGCCAGGGCAGGAGTGCTGCCGCTGCTGCCGGAGGAGCTTTAGTGCATTAAATGAGAAACTCTGGAGCATGTATGTCTACCCAGCAGAATACGGGGACATCGCCAGAGCTTTCCCGGAACGATTCCATATGCTGTAGATTTCAGAAAGACAACAGCATGAAGGAAAGCCTACTGTATCCGATCAGAAAGTGATGGCGTATAACCAGGAAGTCGGACATATTGCTTACCTTGTGAACACTGGTCAAGACATTTAGGAAAGAGAAATCTAAAGAGAAAAAAAAAAAAAGGTATTTCAAAACCACTTATTTCAGTGATCATTATTTCCTACAAAAGCATGAATCTGGGAGATAACGCAGGTGCCAGGTGGTACTGAGCAATGTAGGTATCTAAGATAGTCATACAGGCACTGAAGCTTGTGTTCAATAGAAATTCCTACATGGCACATTGCAGGGAGGATATGGGAGCGCTGAGAGCTCTTCAGATCACAGGGAACACAGACAGAAAGAAGGAAGGCTGCCTCATCCAAGCTTCATCTTTGTTACTTTTGGGAACCGGTGAAGCATTTGTCATTGAGTTGCTAAATTACAACCTCAGTCCAAGCTGGTCTTTTAGAAAAATATATTGTTGGCGCTGGAGAGATGGCTTAGCGGATAAGGACACCGGTTGCTCTTCCAGAGGATCCAGGTTTAATTGCCAGCACCCAAGTGGCAGCTCACAGGCATATGTAACTCTAGTTCCAGGGGATACAACACCCTCTTCTGGCTTCAACAGGGACTGCATGCATGTGGTATACATATTTAAATGTAGGCAAAACACCCATAAAAATAAAATACAAGTAAATCTTTAAAAAAATAAAAAGATAGCCGGGCGTGGTGGCACACACCTTTAATCCCAGCACTCAGGAGGCAGAGGCAAGCAGATTTCTGAGTTCGAGGCCAGCCTGGTCTATAAAGTGAGTTCCAGGTCAGCCAGGGCTATACAGAGAAACCCTATCTTGAAAATCCAAATAAATAAATAAATAAAATAAAATAAAATAAAAAGATACCTTCTCGAGTAACAGGAAGTGTGAAGGGAAATGATAAGGGTTATAGCCATAGGACTCTACTAGGACCTAAGGGTCCAAGGTTCCATGCCTCTGTTCTGTAAAGTTACTTAGTACTTTGTGTGTCAGTGTGCACATGCATGCGCATGTGCCTTTCCCTGCTGAGCCATCTTGCCAGCCCTACTGTACACCATCTTGCTGGCCCTACTGTGCTTCTCTTCTTTACTTTTTCTTTTTTGTTGTCATCACTGCTGTTCCTGTTTTTAAGGGTCTCACTGTGTAGTCCTGGCTATCTTAGAGCTCACTCTGTAGACTAGGCTGGCCTTGAACTCACAGAGAGCCTCCTGTCTCTGTGTTCTGAGCTCTAGGACTAAAGGCATGTGCTATCATGGCTGACCTTGCCATGCTTTTCTGCATTCCTTTATGTGCAAGCTATGACCTCAGTTTAATCTTTTCCCCCACAAAGTGTTGGAGCAATCAAATCCAGAGCACTCTGCTTTCTGGGAAAGTACTCTGTAACTGAACTATATCCTCAGCCCAATCCTCCTCTCAAGTCTAAAAAGAACAGAAGCAGGAAGAAGACCGACTGGACAGAGGGGGGAGGAGGGGGGAAGATCCAAGTGAGAGTCCTAACCAGGCATGGTGGCACATGCCTGCAACAGGAAGTACTTGGGAAACTGGGGCAAGGGCTCTTCCCTTTCAAATCAAGACTGAGACCAGCATGGCTTCCAGGGGTTCAATTCCAAAACACTGATATAGACAAAACCCAAACAAGATGGAGCTGATCTTTATTTCTTCAGTATGCAGAAGGAAAAAAAAAATCACACTCCTAAAATACAGACCTGGAATGGTGGTGCACACCTTTAATGCCAGCACTTGGGTGGCAGAGGCAGGCGGGTCTCTGCCTAATCTACAGCCTGGGCTACAACCCTGCCTCAAAAAATAAAAATAATAATAAAAATAAAATCAAAATAAGAAACAAACTAAAATTCCAATGTTATAATATTCCTCTTAGAGAGGAGACCTACCACGGATGAGAGCAGCTGCCTTGTACCAAGTCCCCACTAGGATGGGCACCACACAGCAGGCAGGCCCGACTTTGCTCTTATCCACGCAGGCCTGACTTTGCTCTTATCCACGCAGGCCCGACTTTGCTCTTATCCACGCAGGCCCGGCTTTGCTCTTATCCACGCAGGCCCGGCTTTGCTCTTATCCACGCAGGCCCGGCTTTGCTCTTATCCACGCAGGCCCGACTTTGCTCTTATCCACGGGCCGACGAGAAGAGTAGACTCTGACTTTGTTGCTATCCATTAGCCAATGAGAAGCTTAGGCCGAGGTCAGGAAAGGAGACTAAGCACCTTGCTCAGGTCGTGCACACACTGGGCCTGAGGCCAGGTCTGGGCTGTCTGGGTCCACAGACTTCTAAGGCTCCCATGTCAGCTAGCGTGAGTCTCAGGAGCACATGCAACAGCTGCTCACATACTATATGAACCAAATTTGGTGAGTCCTATTTTAGGCTGTGACTCTCTTATGGTTTATTCCTTAAGATTCTAGGAGGAACTCCTGTGTGCTAAAAGCAGGGCCAAAAGACCAGGACAAAGACAGCTAGCTACACAGAGGCTCTGACTTCATGTGGGTGTTAGAAGTGTCTGTGTCGGGCTGGTGAGATGGCTCAGTGGGTAAGAGCACCCGACTGCTCTTCCAAAGGTCCAGAGTTCAAATCCCAGCAACCACATGGTGGCTCATAACCATCCCTAACAAGATCTGACTCCCTCTTCTGGAGTGTCTGAAGACAGCTACAGTGTACTTACCTATAATAAATAAATAAATCTTAAAAAAAAAAAAAAAAGAAGTGTCTGTGTCATTAAGTGCCTGTGATTTTGGAGTTCAATCACTTAGGCCCTTCATGAGACCTGCCTCCTTTCTCATAGCAGCCCCTGCAATTCACCAAGATTTTCCACACGGCATCATATCCTGCCACAAGGCTGAACATGAAGCCTCTGACATGGGAGGGGGCCAGTAGGGGTCAGTAAATTGCTGATGGAAAAGCTGGAGGAGATAAGTATGTAGAACACATGGACTTAACATGCTGACTTAGTTACTTTCTATCCCTATGATAATCCAAGGCATCTCATAAAAGGAAGTGTTCGACATATGTTGGCTAGGAGGGGAAGACATGGTGGCAGGAACAGCTGAGAACTCACAAGTTCATCCAAAAGCAAGAGGCAGAGCTTGACAGAGCACTCAGAGCAGTCTTTTGCAACCTCAAAGTCAGTGACACACCCCCTCCAGCAAAGCCACACCTCCTAATCCTTCCCAAATAGTTCCATCAACTGGGGACCAGGCATCCAAATAAATGTGTCTATGAGTGGCATTATAATTCAAACCACCACATATTCATGCATGATTTCTTAAAAAATGGAATGAAATTTCTCATATCTTATTCTTATCCTTCCAATTGATATGGTGGCTTTCTTTCATTTTTTCCTTCAGTTTTTGGAGTCAGAGTTCTTTGTGTAGCCCTGGCTGTTCTAGAACTAGCTCTGTAGACCAGGCTGGCCTCAAACTCATAGAGACCTGCCTGCCTCTGTCTCTCAAGTGCTGGGATTAAAGGTGTGCACCACTGTGTCAGTGGCTTTCTTCTTATTCCAACTAAAAGACACTGATGTTTCTTCATTTTGGTTATTTGATAAAGGGTTTCTTGTACCTAGGCTGGCTTCTGTATTTAAATATCCACTCAATTTAGCTTTACTTCTGTATTTAAATAACTACACACTTAACCCCATTCATACCTTATTAAACTCTGTCTGTGGTACACTCATACACAGGCATACTCATTTACTGTTTGCTTATTTGTTTTGCTCTTTTGAGCCAGGATCTCTCACTCTGGTGGAGCCCAGGCTGGCCTTGAGCACCTACTTAGTCATCAAGTATGTCTTTCTTTGAGAAAGTCTCATTATAGCCTAAGTTGGCTTCTAACTAGTGATTCTCCCATCTCTGCCTCCTGAGTACTGGGATTATAGACCTTTAGCCACCCCATTTAGCTTTTCTCACATTACTTATTTCCTCCCTCCCTCTCTCATTCCCTTCCTCCTCCCCTCTTTCTGTCCCTTCTTTCCTTATTTGCATTGCCTGGAACTGAACCCAAGATCCATTACATACACTTGGCAAAATCCACTTCAATAGATCCTTCATGAAAACTTATTATGCACTAAGTACTGAAAGACATGGCTCCTGTTCTCATGGGCTTAATAAAGCCTGTCTTCCATAATCTCATTCAATATGTGGTAAATACAAACATACGTAAAGACTCATTCAGGTGGGGAGGGAAACTCGTTATAGTTTACTTCAGTACCACATCATGGGCTGGAGGCAGTCCTAAGTGTCTACCTGTGCTCCATGTAGCAGCTCAGGGGCTCCACACACACCGTGACGGCACCAATGGTGAAGTAGGACCTGACGTTTGGGTCTGGGTGAGTCTGCAGGGCTTGCACAACATCAATGACATCTGTGTAGCTAAGGGAGAGAGCACATGGTTAGCTTCCTGGGTGGGGCTACAGAATAGGGAAGAGAGGGGCACCGAGCGCTGAGTAAGGGCTGAAGGGAGACCCAAAGCAGAAGGGAGACCCAGGGAGTCCCTTGTGTTACCCCATGTTGTGATTAGAGCCCCTAGAATCCAGTGTGTTTCTGCATTCCCAAGTTCTTTCCGTTCCCCTCAGAGGAAGAGTGGGTCCAAGAGCCAACCTACTCTGGAGATAAGAACCTAGTGACTGGGCTCTGAAGGCAGGACAGTGGTTTCTAGTACAACCCAGGAGCTCTGCCAGATTCTGTTTTCTTTAGTTCTTTCCCCTTCTCCTCCCATTTCACAAGGTCATCGGATCCGTCAAATACCATTTCTCTTCCATCTTCTGCCTGGAACTCCCTCCAATCTTGATTTACAGAACCAGTCTGATGTCTTCACTTAGGAGTGAATGTTTGTAATCCAAACCCTCAAGCCGGTTCCTCCCAAGTTCCTGTTATTCTAAGCCCAGGGACTTTACTCTTTCAGATGCTGCGCCAAAAGATCTGGGTCCTCTTAGATCCTATTTTCTCTTAGTCTTCAGCATAAACCTGAAAGAGATCACTGCTCACACTCCCACTGGGTCTAGACTATTGCCTTCCTTTACCTAGGACACCCCAATGGTCTCCCAGCCCCCCCCCCCACTTTTGTCCTGCCTCAGTGCAAACTGTTCTCAACAGGGAGGCTAGAAGGCTATGCTAAGCCCTCTGAGAGATCCAGTTACTGCTCTGCTCAAACCCTCCAGTGGTTTTCATCTCGGAGCAGAAGCTGAGGCCCTTACAGTGGGCCAGGCAGCCCTGCACCCTCTGACCTCTCAAGCGCTGGGGAGAGTTTCATGATCCCAGCCTGTCCCTGATCCCAGCGCCTGGCCTCCTGGATCCTCTCTGCACATGCCAGCCATACCCCTACTCTGTTCCCTCAGGCTGGAATCTCTTCTCCTCTGGCGTACACCCGGCTGGCTTCCTTCTGGTTTCTGCTCACGTGTCACTTTGTTGGGGTCTGTGGTGCTGGGGATCGAACTCAGAGTGTTGCATGTGCTAACTGAGGGCCCCACCTCTGGGCTGCGTTGAGTGGCATGTTATGGAGGCGTCTTGTGCCTTGACAGACACTGCAGTCAGGTGATGCTCTGTGTACCCTGTATCTCCCTCCCACAGGTTTCTCTGAATGCACTGACTGTCAGCCACAGCCTCTCTTTGCTGCTTTGTCTTCTTCCTGCGTCTCTTTGGCTCCATCTTTCCTCATTTAGTTCTCTGCAATAAGGTGTTTGTTCAGTGTTACAGTCTCTGAAGCCTAAAGCAATACAGATCAATAAACTGGACATTTGACCTCCAGCAGACCTTGGAGCTGTTCTAAGGAGGGGTTCCTCACCCCACAGAGGGCAGCACTGTCCCATAGGACTATTATCAAAAGGTCCGAGTCTATGGAGAGACATCAGACCTGATGGCAGTCTGGCAGGTCAGGTGAACTTACGCCTGTGTAGGTCTTAGGGAGACCAGTGGGGGTGGGGGAGCGAGCACAGCCTGCCAGAGCTATGTCCTGAGCTCCTAGGGACAACTCACCTGTAAATAGGCCTTGGCTTTATCCCGGATTAGAACATCCTCCTTGGTCCTGCCCAATCATCAGAGCCTCAGGGAGAACAGGCTGTACTAAATTCTAGAGTTTCCCCATGGGAGCCTGGCCGTTCAAGTGTTATTTACTTATTTTTCATTTTATAGAGGCTCTCACTATGTAGCCCAATGGAGGCTTGGATCTTGCTGGCCTTAAACTTGTGGAATCCTGCTTCAGCCTCCAAAGTGTAAGGATTACCAGTCTGTGTCAGTACACCTGGCTTGCACTATAGTTGGCTTGCTCAAGAAAGCTGAGTGAGTCCTAGCAGGCTCCTGCTCCCTGGCTTCTGTCCTTGGACCTATGTGCACCAATACCTAGTGCAGTGCTTGTGTGGGCCTGGGTGCAGGACCCCAGACACTGCTCCCATTGATGTGTGTATACCATGTGCATGCTATAAGGGCAAGGAACCTGAGACCTTTACAGCAACACATTTGAAAATAAAGGATTTCTGAAGGGACAGGACTTCTGTGAGTTCAAGGCCAGCATGGGTTAGGAAATATGGTGCCTGGTCAGCTAAGGCTATGGAACAAGGCCAGTCTGTTTTTGTTTTAGATGTATTTATTTTACACCAAGATGGTTAAACTTCCAACATAAGATCCCTTTTATAATCACATCTATTTCACTACTGCCTACCATATCCCTAAAAGCTTGGCAACTATACATCTGACTCTTCAAAGTACAAGAGCACTCTAGGAGCTGGGGGCACGGCTTAGCCGCTAGAGTACAAGCAACAGTGTCAGTTCCCTGCAGTAAACTGGGTCTAGTGACACATGTCTACAGTCCCTGCATTTGGGATGTAGAATACAGATTCAAGGTTATCCTCAGCTACATTTGAGGTTGGCTTTCAAGAAATGAGGCCCTGTCTCAAAAATGAAACAAATAAAAACTCTTTACTTTCATTTTTGAAACAACAGTTGCCATAGCCTCTGAGATGGTACCAAGCTGAGTGGAAGCACACCACTCTGGAAAGCAAAGAAAGCCCTGTCTTCTATCACAAGGTTTCTTTGGAGTTCAAAGCAGCACTGATGGTGGGAGAGGGGGAGGGAGGAGGGAGCTGGAGGGTGAGGGAGTACTTGCTGGCCTTCCAGAGGTTCTGAGTGTGAGGCTGGAGCTCACCTTGGATAGCTCAGCCTCCTGTAATTCTAGCCCTAGAGGATCTAATGTCCTCCCTGGCTTCTATGAACACCAGTACACACATGACGTATATAGATATTCACACATAAAGAAACCAAAAACCGGACTGGAGAAACAGCTCTAAGGTGAAGAGTACTTGCTGCTCTTATAAAAGACTCAACTTCAGGTTCTACTACCTACATGGTGGCTTACAATAAATAGACTCTAACTCTAGTTCTAGGGGAATCTGATGCTCTTCTGACTCCCATTTGGACATTGCATGCACGTGGTATACATACATACACACAAGCAAAACACTCATACACATTTAAAAAAATCCAAAAAAAAAAATCAGAGATATACTGATGAAAACAGAAGCTGGGGGCTGGAGTGATGGCTCAGCAGTTAAGAGCACTGACTGCTCTTCCAGAGGTCCTGAGTTCAAATTCCAGCAACCACATGGTGGCTCACAACCATCTGTAATGAGAGCTGATGCCCTCTTCTGGTGTGTCTGAAGACAGTGACAGTTTACTTCTATATAATAAATAAATAAATCTTTAAACAGCAACAAAACAAACAAAAGCTGGATTTGAGAAACTAGCCAAGTGTTATGCTAAATCTGCAATCCCAGAATTCCGTAGACTGAAGCAGGAGGACCACAAGTTTGAGGGAGAAAATTCTCTCCCCCCCCCCAGACAGGGTTTCTCTGTATAGCCCTGACTGTCCTGGAACTCACTTTGTAGAGCAGGCTGGCCTTGAGCTCAGAAATCTGCCTGCCTATGCCTCCCAAGTGCTGGGATTAAAGGTGTGTACTACCATCTCCCGGCGAGGGAGAAAATTCTTGATGTGAGGAACCCCTGCCATCTTCCTTAACCAACAACCTCAATAATGCCTAGTGTTACAGGCTATGAGGCTGGTAACTTTATGTTATCTTTTGGATTAAAAAAAAAAATGGGTCGAATCTGTACATGCCTTAGTAAGGAGCTACAGCACTTAGCTGTTAATCTCATATAATCTAGCCTGGCCTTGAACTCATTATACAGTGTGTGCCATCATAGCTGCACATAGCTGTTACACTGATTGGAGCCCATTAGGGTATCCATTGATGCCCTACATATCCTGTGCTGTGACTAGGTGAATGCTGAGTCTAAAAGCAGACCAGAAGCAGGCACATGTCCAACATTCTTACAAACGTGAAGAGTCAGATAAGGAATCAATAATATTCTCTGAAATAATAGATAATGGAAGCGACTTTAATCCATGTATACTGACAAGCTGGCAATTCATTTCCAGGTCCCCAGTTCCAGTGACTCAGTTCTGGCAAGGGCAGAAAGTAGGGATGCTGGATTGACCCATTCCTCTGACTAGTGCAAGCAACAGAAAACAAGCCAATTCTCCCTTTGATGATCACATGGCCTAAAGGGCTGGCAGAAGGGCACTGCAGATGGGGTCAGGCTGCAGCAAGGTCCCTGAGAGCAGGAAAGCCCCGAGGATGCACATTCGCACCTGACTCCCTTCTCACAAACTCCATCCTAGCTCCTTCCTGGTCCCATCATTACATCCAGGAGCCCAAACAGAGCTTTGGATCTGGGCCTAGTCTTTACTGGAAACAACCACCCTGCTGCAAACACCAATTATTGTGAGAATAGCACAAAGCTTCTTTACACCATAACACTAGAAACAAGCCCGGCCCGTTCTGTTCTCCTGAGTCCGGGTGATAAAGGACCTGTAAGGCACTCCTCCACAGAAGGGTGGTAAACAGGAGTTCCCTGGGGCAGCGGTAGATACTCTGCCAAATCTGCCCCTTAGCTGGGGAGAGGGCTCAGTGGTGAAGCGCTTGCTGTGCAAGCATGGGGATGAAGGCTGGGTCCCCACACCCAGGCTAGAAAAAGGGAAAGGACATGGCTGTGCTCGCCGGTACCCCCATTGCTGTGAGAGACAGACAGGAGGCTGCCAGCCTAGCTCCACTTTCAGTGAAAGACCCTGACTCAAAGGAGTAAGTCAGAGATGCTGCACGGACATAAGATGAAAAGTCATTCTATGTCCTCTTCTGGCTTCATGGGTGAGCACACAGGGATACACATATACACACATCCATCTTTTCACACACACACACACACACACACACACACACACACACACAGTGGGGGCAGACAGACAGACAGAGACAGGAGATAAACATTCACTCTGACAAGAACGGTACTCACCAGGGACTTCAGACATAAGTTAGAAAGCAGAAACTCCCCGCTCAACTGCACCCTGCACATTTCTCACTGTGGGTCTCATGAAACTCTTCTGGGATTGCTACTGGGAAATGGGCATGGTGCTTACAGACTACAATTCCAGAAGAGGGAGGAGTAGAACTGATGTTCTGTGTCTAGATGGCAACGTTAAACACTACTATCACTCTAAGAATTACTAGAGAACCTTTACCTGACCCCTAATTCCTCACCTCTTGGCGATACTACAATATGGAAGCCAACATCAAAACATGTAGCTATCAGTTACCCTTAGCCACAATACAGCAACAGCATCCTTGTCTTTCTGAGGAGTGTCCATAGCATTAGGGCACACATAAAGTAACAACAATGACAAAGTCCCCATCCTCACTTCTGTTCCCAGGTCTCCAACACTCACCCTTGTAGTACCACCAGCAGCCTGGTCTTCTTGCGGATGTAAGCTGACTGGCGGGCAGAGCGGTTCTGTTGGGCCTCCAGGGCACTGGAAAGGTATTTTTGGAAGTGGGCAGCATGGAAACACTCAGAGCTGTCCATGATTTGCCGGTATACCATCCATCTGGAAGCAGCAAAGGTAATCAATCTAAGCATAAGGCTACATATGGCTTGGTCCTGAGAAGCCCTGTCACAGATGTAAATGTAACCAGTATCCTCAAAGATATGCTGCCAAGGACTATGGAGAGAGAGCTACTGTGTATTACAGAAAAAGACCGAGGGAAGGTCAAGAATTCAGACTGCTTTAGAGTTATTCTAAAATAACCAGGAATGGTGGCACGTGCCAGTAATGCCAGCATCAGAAAGCTGAAGCAGAGGACTACCAGTCCATCTGCGGTCACTCTGGTTATTATCTCAGAGACACAGAGGCAAGGCTGGGGACAGGGAACAGGAGAGGGCAAAGAGGGAGAAGAAAGGAGGGAGAGGGAAAAGAAGGGGAAGGAGAGAGGGAGGAAAAGAGAAGCATACACAGACTGGGCATTTGGAAGATACAAGCAGAAAGATCAAGAATCTAGGGTCACCTTCAGCCACAGCTACAGCAAGTTCAAGGCTATCCCAAAGTAATAAAATTCTATCCCCCAAATAAAAAGAAAGCTTACAGGACAAAATCCTAGGTGTGAGGATCTGGTCAACCTGTAAACACGGTGTACTAAATGAGGAGATAGTGAATGCCAGCCGTGTCATTAATGGCATACTAAATGCCAGTAGAAGTCTAGTGTTTCCCATCACCAGGACACAAGCTCTTTCCTCAAAGCAAATGTAGATACCATACTAACCTGCCATACTCCTTATGCAGAGTGACCAGGAAAGCACAGAGCTTGCTGGCATGGCAGCCTGGGAGACCAGTTACAATGCTGATGACAACCTATAGGAAAGAAAGGCATATGGGTTTCCAACTCAGCTGAGGAGCCCTGAAGAGCAAGGCTTTGTGGGTGTGAGCTTCAGTCTCACTGCTCAGAGTCCCGAGATTTACAGTGAACGGCAAAGTCTGAGGTCCTGGGTAGTTTTCTTTCAACCTGACAGGAGTGAGGGTCAAATGGGAAGCGGTATCTCAATTGAAAAAAATGTCTCCATCAGATTGGTGGGTAGGCAAATCTGTGGCACATTTTCTTAACTGCAAATTGATAGAAGGCCCAGCTTCTGGAAAGGTGCCAATTCTGGGCTGGTGGTTCTGGGTTCTACAAGGAAGCAGGCTGAGCAAGCCATGAGGAACAAGCCATTAAGCAGCATTCCTTCATGGCCTCTGTATCACTCTTGCCTTCAGGTTCCTGCTCTGACTTCCCTCAGTGGAGTGGGAACTGAGAGTTGAAAGGTGATTATTTTTGGTCCTGATGAAAATGATTTTATCACAGCACTAGAGACCAAGCAAGCTATGACACCTACTGACTTTCCAGGGTAAGTGTGAGGATTTGTGACATTTATTTATGTAAAAAGTAACCAAGTTTCCCCACAGCATCTGTCCCTGTTCCACTTCAGATATAGAGCATTTGGAGAGCCTAACTTGCTTCTAGTAAGGAAGACACGCGGGGAGATTGTACTGTAACAGCATTTCTTAGAGAACAGAAAGGCAGTCTGGGAACAGAGTGTCCCAGCGCCGTTGGTGTGGGGTGAGCAGGGGAGTTATGCTAGGGTGTTCCTGGGGGATTGCCTGTGCTGAGTCATACCTCCCCCGCATGATAAGCTCTCACAGCCTTTCCTAGAGGGAGAGAGGAGCTGAGTTACACCAGCACAGCATGTCAGCAGTGTCCCCTCAGGTAGATAGATATTCTAAGGCCATCAGCAGAATTTACTGAGTGAGGAAGAGTAGCTAAGGAGGATCATGCACTCACAGGGAACGGTTATTACAACGGCGAAGCCTGTCTCCTGGATGTTTTTCTTTCTCTTTTCAAAAAATGTTTTGGGCTGGAGAGATGGATCAGCAGTTAAGAACCTGACTACTTTTCCAGAGGTCCTGAGTTCAATTCCCAGCAACTACATGGTAGCTCACAACCAACAGTAAAGAGATAATGAGATCTGACACCCTCTTCTGGTGTGTCTGAAGACAGCTACAATATACTCATATACATAAAATAAATACATGTTTTATATATAAAGTTTCACTCTAGAGCCCAAGCTGGCCTGGAACTCTGTCACCGAAGCTGGCTTCAAAGCTGCAGTGATCCTCCTGTCTCAGTTTCCTGGATACTAGGACACAGGCAGGAGGCATGAAACCTGGCTATATGCTTTATCTCCCAACACGTGAGACTCATCATGACACACCCAGTCCTGGATAAGGTACACTAGCACTCGGCAGCAGATGCTCACACCAGCACAGAGACAGCTGTTGGGCCTTTTCTCTGTGGAGAGCCACATTCTCCCTCCAGCCTGTGACCACGGCTTCTGCCCGGTGTTCCTTTTTGTTCTCCACAGAGCAAACATGTAACCCATCCTCCTTTCCCTTCCCCAGCGTTCCCTATTTTGTTCTCAACTCCTCAGTCCCTTGAATTACATGCACACAGTCAAATACTTTCTTTTTTTAAAGCACAGCTAAAGCTTTTTTTTCCAATTTTTTTATTAGATATTTTCTTCATTTACATTTCATTTTTTAAAAAGATTTATTTATTATATGTAAGTACACTGTAGCTGTCTTCAGACACTCCAGAAGAGGGAGTCAGATCTTGTTAAGGATGGTTGTGAGCCACCATGT
>NC_034592.1:113869997-113889922 GCF_900095145.1 Mus pahari
ATCCCCTATCCCCCCCTTTGCCCTGCTCCCCTACCCACCCACTCCCACTTCTTGGCCCTGGCGTTCCCCTATACTGGGGCATATAAAGTTGGCAAGACCAAGGGGCCTCTCTTCCCAATGATGGCTGGGTGTAGGCTTCTTAAGAGTCACCCAGCCAGGTACTTTTATTTAAAGCCCAGTCCAAACTGGACAGTGGTGGCGCACGTCTTTAATCCTAGCACTGGGGAGGCAGAGGCAGGCGGATTTCTGAGTTTGGGGCCAGCCTGGTCTACAGAGTGAGTTCCAGGACAGCCAGGACTACACTCAGAAATCTGCCTGCCTCTGCCTCCCAAGTGCTGGGATTAAAGGCATGCGCCACCACGCCCGGCGAGTCTTCCCTTTCTTAACACATGGTGTCATCCACTAGTAGGTTAAGTCACTGTCACAACCACAAAGAACTGACAGCCTGGGCTGGTGAGATGGCTCAGCAGGTAAGAGCACCCGACTGCTCTTCCAAAGGTGCAGAGTTCAAATCCCAACAACCACATGGTGGCTCACAACCATCTCTAACGAGATCTGACTCCCTTTTCTGGAGTGTCTGAAGACAGCTACAGTGTATTTACATATAATAAATAAATAAAACTAAAAAAAAAAAAAAAAAAAAAAAAAAAAAAAAAGAACTGACAGCCTGAGAACACACAGTGAACATTTACAAGACCTGGAGAAGCAAAGAGGGTATGGTAAGATGTCAGGGTAGGGGCCTATTATGGGGCCCGGCCTGACAGTCAGTATAGTGTACAAAGCAGGTTTCCTGTATCTCATTATCAGTATTCCAGGAAGGGACAGACTTATGGAAGGACTCCCCTGTGCCCTGGTGACTGACACAGGCCTGCAGCGTATCCAGTGTAAATCAGTACACACTTGGTCAGCTCCTCACCTTGTCACTCTCTGCTTCGTGAGCGGGGCTCGTCTCAGCCTGCTGCAGCAGATCTACAAGATGGGCTCGCATCACAGGCTCTTGACCAATGCTTCCAATGGCAAAATGATGGAGAAACCTAGGAAAACAGACAACTGTCACATCACTGTCACTAGCCTCACTTGACATGTCCACTCATATTAGTAACGTCTTGCCTGAGTGCTAAAACATAACCCTTAGAGAGATTCTTCCTGTGATACGCAAGTGTATGTGGCAGGTGACCACCCTTTCTAGGTGTCTGTAAGAAGCTAGGATAAAGGCGTTCAGAAAGGACCAACACTGCGGACTCCTACATTTCAAAAGCAGAAACAGTAAACATCGAGCCAGATGCACACAACTCACCGGTCCAGCTCAGGAAGTTTGGCTGAGAGCAGTTTCGGGGAGCTCCAGTCCTGTGCGGGAGGGCTCAGCGCACTGAAGAGCTTCTGTGCATTGGAGTGCCTAGAACACCAAGGGCTCAGGTTAGCGCCGCACCTCCCACAGCAAACGCTCTGTACACAGCTGGTTCTGAGGCTTCCAAGCCAGAGTCGCACTGCACTGACTTAAACAAAGCCAGGTGCCAGTGCAACGGGCCTGCCCCACTCAAGGCTGGCCTTGGGTTTTTTGTTTTTTTTGACAAGGTCTCAGGTTTAATTCTGAGTTACAGTGGTTTGAAAGAGATGGCCCCTAAAAGTCTTGGGCATCTGAATACTTAGTCCCCAGTTGGTGGCTGTTGGGGAGAATAATGAAAGTGGTCTTGCTGGAAGAGGTGTGTCATCGCCCTCTCTGCTTCCTGTCTGTAGTTTAATGTGTGAGCTCTGAGCTGATGGTCTAGCCATCTGCTGCCCAACTCCACCACTGGGGATGCTCATCCCTCTGGAATTGTAATCCCAAATAAACCCCTCCTTCTGTAAACTGACTTGGTCATGGTGTTATCGCAGCATCAGAAATCTCAAAACGACATCTCTAGATTTCCTCCTCCCCCTCTACTCTTTCCAGGGTCTCCAGTACCCTAGGCTGGCCTCCAACTGGTTCCATAGGTGAATATGATGTACCCTAGGCTAGCCTCCAACTTGTTACATAGCTGAGTATGACCTTGAGTTTCTGATCTTCCTGCCTCTACCTTTCAAGTACTGGGATGATAGGAATGTGCCACCATGCCACTTATGCATGCTAGGCAGGTGCTCTCCCAACTGAGCCGCATCCTCAGCTTGGACTTCATCTGTCTGTCACTCTGTTCCTCAGCACACCTACCACCTGACAACAATGACATGACTACAGGCCCTTTCAGAAGCCAAGACCCCTCTGTTACATAATGTTGAGTCACCCCGCAGAGAGCACACCCACAAAGCTTAGGGAATTCTGCACAAACACTGGGGACAGCCACTTACAATCTCTTTTGTTCCGCAGATAATCCATCCTCTTGGATCACTTTTAAAGAAAGCCCTGAGTTATCCTGCTGTTGCCAGGGGGAGAAGACCTAAACAAAACAGAATTTAAACAAAGAACACTTTAAAGCAATAACAGGATATGGAATCCACATGGGATCTGATGACTGCTGAAAATCGACACTGTCTGTGCAGAGAAAAACATCATCACAAACAAGTTTGCTTCAAAATGACACCGGAAAGCAATTCTGTTTAGTGTTTTTCAGATCCAGAAATGCCTTTCTGGGTTCCTGTCCTCAGAAACTGTGACCTTCTACAAGTAGGAAGCCTGGAAGCGGCGTCAGGAACACTGCAGGCTGCACAAGCATGTTCCTCCCTGGTGACAGGACCAGAAGGCAGTGGTGGCCTGAGGGACAGAGGACACTTGAAGGATGCTTTAAAGGCTACGTCTAGGTTCCCAAGTGGACTGCAAGCACAAGCAGGTGGCAGGCAGGACTGCCCAGCAGGAAGGGAGAGACACAGTCTGAGAGAAGTCTTCCGGTGACTGTCCTTGTTCCTCTGTACTCTATGACTCTCATGAAGAAGGGACGCTGCTCATGAGCTGTCCCACATCCCTCGAGAAGTTTTACCAGTCACGATCCTAGCCACTGTTCTGGCTTTGACTCCGGTTTGGTCTCACCATTTAAAAAACAAATGGATTATCAAAACACCTGCAATGCCTCCATTCCTACATCATCAACACCGTTTTTAACCTTATTTTGTTGTTATTTATGCTTTTAAGAGAGTGTCTCACATAGCCCGCTGGCCTTGAACTCCTGACCCTCCTGCCTTGGCCTCCTAGGATTACAGGTTTGCACTACCACACCTGGCTTCAAATATCACTTTAATGATATCACCGTTTGCTCTTTCTAACTAAAAAACAAATCCAAACATGTACAGTTATTTGTACAGGTGTTCTGCCTATATGTTTGATAACACATGTGTGTACTGCCCTCAGAGGCCAGAAAAGGGTATTGGATCCCCTGGACTGGAGTTATAGATGGTTGTGAGCCACAGAGCAGGTGATGAAAATCAAACTACAGTCCTTTGCAAGAGTGGCCAGTGATCTTCCCCACTGAGTCATCTCTTCAGGCCCCGTACCTTTTTGGGGGACAGGGTCTTACCATGTGGCTTTAGGTGGCCTAAAATTCACTATGGAGACCAGGCTGGCCTCAAACTCATAAGAGATCCACCAGCCTCTGCCTCTCGAATGCTGGGGTTAAAGGAATAATCCACTACTGGCTTTATATCATCATTAGTTTGTTCTAAGACACTATCTTACCATTTAATTTGCTACGAGAAAAAAAAGAAAGGTAGCTATTTTGCTAATTAATAACTGGTGTTACCTCTGAGTAAAATGCTTGATATATCTTTGACTTGGGGAAAAGGGCAAGCATCAGGAAGTTGCTTGATCCGTGGAAGTGAACTGGGAGATGAGGAAGTATGGAGCTTCGGAAGTCTATGAGAAGGGCGGCCACTATGCTGGTGGAGTCCTGGAGAGAGAAGGAGGAGGAGCTTCAGGGAGAGCCATCTACAGGATCTCAGTCCCATGGTGTCAGCAGGCCCAGGCCCAGCGGCTTTTCAGTTATTTCCACAGTTGGTGTTTAATGAATTTAGAAACAGACATGCTTTCCCACCCCCACCTACAGGTGGATGCAGAGGATGACCTTGAATTTCTGAAATTTCAGTGGGTTGCTGTTCATTCTTTCGAATCTCCTCTGATGCACAAAAGCTCCCCCCCCCCCCCGAAAGGGTTTCTCTGTGTAGCCCTGGCTGTCCTGAAACTCACTCTGTAGACCAGGCTGGCCTCTAACTCAGAAATCCACCTGCCTCTGTCTCCCAAGTGCTGGGATTAAAGGCGTGCGCCACTACGACCAGTCCACAAAAGCTTTTAAAATTTATCTTTATTTCTTTGAAAAGGGTCTTGCTGTGTATCCTTGACTGATCTGGAACTCACAGTGAGCCTCCTGCTTCAGCCTCCCAAGTGCCAGGAATACAGGCAAAGGTCATCAAGCTCAGCTGGCACAGTTTGTAACAATTATTCGAGCCTGTGAGATGGCCCAGCTGGTAAAAGTGATTGCTGCCAAGCCTGACAACCTGAGTTTGATCCCTGGAGATCTACAAAGTGGAAGGAGAGAATCATGTCCCACAAGTTCTTCTCTGACTTCCACACATTTCCCACGTTAAATTTACTCCAAGGAAGAGCAATCCCAGGGTTCACAGTATGATCCAATATCCTGCAACAGTACTTGAACTAACAAAGTGCTGTGACTAAAGGCCCATGTCACCACCATGCCTGGCCTCAGGTAAAGCAAGTACTTTATCCACTGAGTCATCTCTAGACCTTCTTTTAGAGATTTATTTATTTTTTATTTATATGAGTACACTGCAGTTGTCTTCAGACACACAGTAGAAGAGTGCATTGGATCCCATTACAGATGGTTGGGAGCCACCATGTGGTTGCTAGGAACTGAACTCAGGACCTCTGGAAGAGTAGTAGTCAGTGCTCTTAATCACCGAGCCATCTCTCCAGCCTATCTCTAGCCTTCTTTAGAACTTAAATTATTATTTTTTTAAAGACATGGTATGATATTTCGTTTTTGTTTGTTTGAAACAGGGTCTATTATATAGCCCAGACTGTCGTAGAACTAGTTATGTAAATGAGACTGGCCTTGAAGTCACAGAGATCCACCTGCCTCAGCCTCTAGCGTACTGGGATTAAAGGTTTGTGCCTGGTGTGATGGTTAGTTTTTCATCTGTCAATTTGACATAATCTGGAATCACCTAGGAAGAGTCTTAATTGAGGAACTGTCATAACAAGTTGTCTGTGGGTGTGTTTATGGAGGACTGTCTTGATTAGTAACTGACGTGGGAAGACCCAGCCAGATGTGGGTAGCAACCATTCCCTGTGTGTGTATGAATGGAGACCATATGAAAAAGCCAAGTGAGCACTAGCGGACAAGCAAACAAACCAAGCAAGGATGAAGTTAGATCAGGCTGGCCTATGAACTTATTTGTGGGGACTGTCTTGATAGCTGATGTAAGGCCCAGCCCACTGGGCACCAGAGGCATCTCTTTCTAGGCAAGGGATCCTTAACAGTGTAAGAAAGGCAAAGCTAATCAACAAGGAAGCAAGCATGGATATATCCATTTATCTCTGCTCTTGTTATTTCAATTTTATGTATGAGTGTTCTATGTGAATGTCTGTCTGTGCACTATGAGTGTACACTACCAATAGAGATCAGAGGAGGACACTGTATTCCCTGGGAATTGTCATGAGCTGCCACAGGGGTGCTGGGAATAGATGTCAGGCCCTCTGGAAGAGAAGCCAGTAATTTTAACTGCTCAGCCGCCTCGTCAGGTTATTCTTTGCTCTTGACTATGGAGGGCTATCTGCTTCAAGTTCTTACCACTGTGACCTCCCTTCCTAAATGAACTGTAACCTGTTCCACCTTTACTGGCTAAGTTGCTTTTCGTCAGAGTATTTGTTACAACCACTGAAGGAAGCTAGTGCACAATGTCTTTCTCTATAGCCCAGGCTGCATGAACTTCCTATGTGGACCTGGCTGGCCTCAAGGCTATGCAATCTTCTAGCATCCGCTACTGAGTGCTACAGTTACAGTTACGGACCACTACCACATCTAGGGTGTGGAGAGCCTTTTGGGGTGCCGCTCAGACAGGAATCTGACATTGGCCATGACAAGGAAGTAAGTGCAGGCAGAAATCTGACATTAGGGCATAATAAGGAAGTAAGTTTCGGCAAGAATCTAACTTTAGGCTGTAATAGGGAAGTCGGATAAGGCAGGAATCTTAGTCTCAGGGTGCAACAGAAGAACTAGGCTTCAGGCAAGATTCAGATTTGGGGCTTGGACAAGGAAGTGGGCTCAAGTATTTAGGTCATTATGAGAAGTCCTTTTAAACAACTGGCATGGGAGTAATCACGGGTCTTTGCTTTCTGCTTTGTTAGTTTCTTATTGTACTGCTCGCCCAAAATACCTGCATATAATTAAAATGGTATAAAAAGTGGATTGGAAAAATTAAATTTGCCTTCAGTTTCAGAATTGACTGGGGGTCACACTACAATGTTGTCTGTCTTTTTTCTTTTTAATCCTCATTCCGGAGCTGGAGAACCTGTTGACTGACTGAGCAGGCTTGGTCACTAGGGCTTTGAAATATTTCGTAAGCTTAATTTACTCCTGAACACTGCTCTCAGATCTCCATGTGTGTACCGTGTGGTGTGAGTACCTCCTCCTTACCAGTAGTAAGTTAAAGAAAAATTAAAAGTTAAAATTACTTAAATCTATTCGACATTTATTTATTTATTTGTTTGTTTAATTTATTTTTTGGTTTTTTGAGACAGGGTTTCTCTGTGTAGCCTTGGCTGTCCTGGAACTCACTTTGTAGACCAGGCTGGCCTCGAACTCAGCGATCTGCCTGCCTCTGCCTCCTAAGTGCTGGGATTAAAGGTGTGCGCCACCACCGCCCGGCTTCGACATTTATTTTGATTAAAAGGATTTATTCAATTGTATATGTGTACATGTCTGCATGTGAATGCAGGTAGTAGGAGAGGCCAGAGCACAGGTGGAATCCTTTTGGAGTTAATGGTCATAGTGAGCAGCTCAACATGGGTACTTGATTCTACAGAAGAGCAGCAAGTACTTTTAACCACTGAGCCATCTCTTTAGACCCTACTTTGAATTTTGTTGTTGTTTTGTGACAACGTTTCTCTATGTATTCCTGGCTGTCCTGAAACTCCCTCCATAGACCAGGCTGGCCTCAAACTAAAGAAATCCACCTACCTCTGCCTCCTAAGTGCTGGGATCAAAGGCCTGTGACACCATTTCTGGCTAATTTTTTTGAAAATCATTAATCAATCAATCAATCAGTTAACTTTTTGTTTTTCAAGACAAGTTTTCTCTGTGTAATCTTGGCTCTCCTGGAACTCAGAAGCTGGGCAGTGGTGGCACACGCCTTTAATCCCAGCACTAGGGAGGCAGAGGTAGGTGGATCTCTTCCAGTTCAAGGCCAAGCCTGATCTACATAGTGAGTTCCAGGACAGCCAGCACTATATAGAGAGACCCTGTCTCAAAAAACCAAACCAAACCAAACCAAAAAACTACTTCCCACAAGTTAGCTAACCTTGCTATTCCAACACTGTTTTTTCATTTTGTTTTAAAGATTTAATTTACTTTATGAATTGTTGGGTGAAGTGGAAATTTCTGGAAACTGTCTTATGAGAGGATGTTTTTGCTGAAGCAGACATGTGGGAGGATGTTTTTCTGAGAACAGACATGTGGTGTTTTTCTGGAAGCAGCCTGGTGAAAGGGCTTGTGATGTTCTGCTAGAGCAGATGCTTGAGGGACATGTGATGTTTAAAGAGGATATAAGTATAACCCAACAGACAGTGGATGATGCTGGATGGCACTGGTACACCTTGCCATTCTTTACTGGTCATTGTTGGGCTTTGCTAACACTGGTCTTCACTGACAATGCTGGGTGGTATTTGTTCACCTTTCCATTCTTTGTTGGTCATCATTTGTTGTGACTTCATTGAGAGAAACACACCAAAAAAACTTCTGGTGGTGTTCTGGAAACTTCTTGCCACTTCCGCAGATTAAGGCGGATTGGCAGAGCCTTGCAGTTTCTTCTAGGTTGACCTGACATAGCTGATTTGTGAATGGTGCTTGTGAGTGGATTGAGCTGTCGCTCCCTGCTGACTCAGGTAAAATGAACTGCTGATATCTTGACAACACAGATTGGATTTGCTCCAAAGAACTCTGTGTAAACAGGTCCACACCCTCCTTTGCTCTGTTAACCTTTCCTTTCCACTACCTCTGGTGGGTGGTGGGCTAGAAGGGAGGTTTAAGAATCCTTATTAAAAGTAGGTTTTGAAAAATCTAAGCCTACAGCTGGGGGTTGATTTGGTGCTGCTATGTATTCAAATGCTAAATTAAATTCTGTGCTCCAAGATCTGGGGCCCCAAGACAAGTGAATTTTTACATACACCATCACTTGTGCAAACCTTGCACCCCAACTTAAAACTATTGGTTAAATAAAAATGGCTAAAGTCAATTACTAGAAGGAATAGGGTTAGACTGGTTTTCAGTTATCTGGCTGGGGGTCACACATAGGAGAAAAAGGAGGAGAAAGAGGAGAGGGGAGCACAGAGGAGGAGAAGACAGCGAGAACAGGAGGTCTCAATTAGTCATGATGGACCAGAAGCAGGTGTCAGAGTGAAATGCCTCCCCAGAGCACAAGACTGCTGGAGCAGAGGTAACCTAGAAAATTTCAAACAGCAAGCATTTGGGGAGCACACTTGGGAAGCTGGCCAATTGTTAGAGAATGAGATTAGGGGTAATCTCCCAGTAATTGTGCAGAGCCTAATAAATACATCATACTATGAATTTCATTCATTTGGAAGCTAGATGGAGATAAAAATACAATATGAATTTACAATGAATGTTTTGCCTGCATATATGGACCACACGTGTGCCTGATATCCATGAAAGTCAGAAGAGGACATAAGATCCCCTGGAATGGGCTGGTGAGATGGCTCAGTGGTTAAGAGCACTGACTGCTCTTCCAAAGGTTCTGAGTTCCCAGCAACCACATGGTGGCTCTTTAAAAAAAAATCTTTAAAAAATAAACAACTTAAAAAAAAAAAAGATCCTGGAACTAGAATTATTGATGGTTGTGAGTTGCCATGTGGGTGCTGGGAACTGAACCTGGATTCTTCGTTGGAGCAACAAGTCCTTTTTTTTTTTTAAAAAGATTTATTTATTTATTTTATGCATATGAGTACACTGTAGTTGTCTTATCTTCTGACACACCAGAAGAGGGCACCAGATCACATAGCAGATGGTTGTGAGCCACCATGTGGTTGCTGAATTGAACTCAGAACCTTAGGAAAAGCAATTAGTGCTCTTAACCACTGAGCCATCTCTCTAGACTCCTTAGCACTGTTTTTTAAATGACTTATACTTTCTTGATGAAAGGAGGAGGAAGAAGATGATCATGAAGAAGAAGATCATGATGATGATAATGGTTTTGTTTTTGTTGTTGCTGTTGTTTTGTTTTTGAGACAGGGTTTCTCTGTGTAGCCCTGGACATCACTCTGTTCATCACTCTGTAGACCAGGCTAGCCTCAAACTCATCCATTTGCCTCTCCCTCCCAAGTGCTGGGATCAAAAGTGTGTACCTAGCTGATGTCTGAAGACTATTTATAAAAACTATTAAAACCCCTTTAATGGAAAGATGGCTAAGTGATGTAAGAGTGCTTGCTGTGCTTCCAGAGAACCTGAGTGCAAGTTCCAGCACTCAACGTTAGGCAGTTTATAACTCCTGTAATTACAGCGCTCTGGATTCAATGGCCTCTTCTGCTTTTGCAGGAAACTACACTCATGTACATCATACACATATACAGACAAGTTAAAACAAAACAAGGAAACAAACCAGGTGGTGGCTCATGCCTTTAATCCCAGCATTCAAGAGGCAAAGGAAGGTGAATCTCTGAGTTCAAGGCCAACCTGGTCTACATCGTGAGTTCTAGGACAGCCAGAGCTACACAGAAAATCCTGTCAAAACAAACAAAAAATGAACAAAGCTCTTATCTAATAACTTCATCCAATCTGCCTAGCTGATGCTTCCAAGTTTCTAGCAGGTTTTTGCTGAAGAAAGACTTGATCATGAATTTTTCTGTTGAGCCATCCAGTCAAACCACTTTACTCCATGTTGTTTAGTTGAGGCTGAGACCAGACCAGGTAGAAGGCCCACCCCTGAACTCCACTACCGCACTGAGAGAGACCACTTTTGTTCTGGCCAGTGAGTACAGAATGGAGAAAACCTGGATCTACCACCTTCTCCCTAAGGGGATGAGTAATGCCGGTGTACATGTTCTTAGGGGGCACATCTGTGGAGAGAGAGGTTAAACTCGATGTTAAACTGTCACGGAGAAAGTGAGCAATTTTTACATCTCTGTTGTATATAGACTTCTTTCTTGTGGCTAAGGGATATGTTAGAGCACCATCAATTCCACAGGATGAACCTTCCAGCTCTGAAGGTGTGAGCCTTGGGTCTGTGTGAGGAACCACTGGAGGTCTTTTTCAGCTATTTCCTACATGTCTTTGGGATCAAAGAATTTGCCATGGGGCTGGGCTGACTCTTCCGACCAGAAGGCCTTTCTGGTTAAGCATGGAAGTGTTCTGGGAGTACACAGGCTCATTCTCCTGGCTGGCTTGCTCCAATGGCTACTGGGTTCCTGGCATTGCCACACGGTAATGGGAAAGGGAAACGGGATGCATCTCAGAGCACCCAGGCCAGGGCTGAGCGGCCACATACCCCATCATAGAAGGACACGGCATCCACGTGCTCCTTGGCAATGACGATACTTCCATGATGACGGTGAGAAAAAAGAAGGCCACCAGAGAAGAAATACACACTCCCTACAAGAAGAAGAAGCTGGTCAGAGCTGTAGAGCTACCCCTCGGGCACTAGAATGATGTGTCCTTCCTGGAAGGAGAAGAAAACAGTCTAAAGACATTTATGTTCCTTCCTTTGGTATTCAAATAATATATCCCAAAGAATTAAAATCTCCCAAGGAATCACATGCTGAGGAAGGGAAAGACTGCGGTTCTGAAAGCAGATTTCACACACCTCTGAGAACTTATCCAACAGGCAGGACAGAACAGAGCTGAGACAATGATGCAGTTCACAATGAGTGGGACAGCACCTTGGCCAGGGCTCTTTACTCAAGCATTCTCCTGCCCCTACTTGCCTTCTTTATTTACTTACTTATTTACTTATGATTTTCAAGATAAGGTTTCGCTATGTAGCCCGGCTGTCCTGGAACTCTCTGTGTAGACCAGGTTGGCCCCAAACTCAGAGATCCACTTGCCTCTGTCTTTCAAGTGCTGAGATTAAAGGTGTGTGCCACCAAGCCTGGCTTCTTGCCCACTATTCAAACCAAAACCTTCAGATAGAAAATTGAGTGTGGCAGTAGTCCACACTTATAATCCTAGGACTTGGAAAGTGAGAGCAGGAGAATTAGGGAGTTCAACATCATCTTTGGCTATACAGTAAACCAAGGCTAGCTAGTACCATATTAGAAATGAAAAAAACAACTAAAGTCTAAAAACCAGCATGTGCGTGCGCGTGCACACACACACACACACACACACACACACACACACACACCATCTCTCTAAAACAAAACCAATGAAACAGAAAACCGAAACTCTACCCTGCACAGAACCTGGAAGACAGACGTAGTATTACTGTACTCCACGATGGGTGATTTGACCTTTTTCTAATGGGATCCATCTCTATTCTCTGCTTGTCTATTTAACTGGTATGTGTGGGTAGATGGCCTAGCCTATCTTGTGTGGGAACTTGTTGTGTGTGTCTCTGAGACTCAGGGTGGGGTGGGGGAAGACAACCAGAAAACAGCCATACACCCATGTAGGCTAAACAATGGCCTTGAACAGACATGAACCTGACCACACTGCTCTTGCGACCCACTCCCTGTTTAGCAAGAGACCTTGAAGGAAGGTCAGAGAGGCTGCTACATAGTTTATTCTCTGCAAAAATGCTTACAGAGACCTTGCTACATCTCCCAAGCTGCGGTCCCTTCCTCCTACCTTTATTGGTTGTCTAAACAACCAATAAATTAAAAGTCAAATTACATAGGAGACTGTAAGAAACATTTAAAAAAAAGTTGACGCTTTCTATTAGACACTGTAAAACCTTTGCGTATGGAAAGAAATTCAAACCTTTTTATCTCCCCTGGTAAGACCTTCATGCTACAGGCTTAATCCTGTCAGTGGTAACATGTTTGTTTAGTTAGACAGAGGCTGCTGGTTCTCAGAACTTAAGTCCCCTAAATGTCCAAGGTCTTCCCTCTTTCTTTCCTTTCCCTTTCAATGACTCTAAAAATTAGCCAACCTCAGAACTGCTGTTTACTGCTCACCCCCAAGACTCCTAATGATATGCTCAGCATAATTAAGAGCTGTTTTTCTGAAGACGCCCCGCCCCCTCATTGGGTTTCATCCAATAACTGCAGTAATGGTAAATAGACACCACGATCAGGTGCACTTACACAACCTGCAGGCTGATCCTTCTGGTCTGGGGAAGCTCATATAACCTTCCAGAGCCTCAAACAGCAATGAAGCACAGACACAGCTTTTGCTTAAGAATGGGAGAAGAGCAGGAATGACTGCTCAGTGCTTGCTTGTGATTGTGGAAGCTGCTGCAGGAGGTCCACTGCCAGGAGTTGGGCTAGCCTGGGCTACACAGAAAAGACCCTGTCCCTAAAAATCTCAAAGAGTAAACAAAAATAAAACAATCCCTCAAAACAAAACCCCCACACCACCACCAACAAGCATACATATTGTCAGCTGATGTGGAGAAGCAAGATTCACATTCCTTTATTGGGTGTCGTCAAAGGAATGTCTGCTCCATTTGTGCGATTTGTTTTTTGTACCTCCCTGACCTTGTAGACCTGCATGTAAATCTTTTAGTCTTCCCCACCTGGTAAAACCTTTTTTTGCACAGAGATCCTTCCGTATTCCCAGAGCTTGACTCCTGCCCCCTCCCTATCGTTTCTTTTGTGTTTATTGTTTTAAAATTAGCCAATCTTGAAAGACTGTGAGGTTAGACCCATGCCAATCAGAACAGATACTGTGATCACCTGTGTTAGAATAAAAACCAAAGTGTGCCCTGTGAGATCTCAAACCCAGGACAAGCTCAGTCCGTGGCTCTTTCCCAAACCCCGGGCCCCTCCCCTACCCTGAAATTCTCCTTCCCTTCCCTGGCCTGATCCCTACAGAACTCAGACGTTTTGGAGCCTGGGTTGCCTCTTTTGGTTGGGAACGTCTCTCTTGCTGTCCCTCCCCTAGCTCTTCTCACAGTTGGTTTAGTCTGCCCACCATGTTCAGCTTGGACTCTGCCCGCTTTCTCCTTTACATCACTATAAAGTCTCCCTGTTTTAGTCGCTTCCGTTGGAGTAGTCACCTCCTCCTTCCTTCTAGTGTTTCATTCACTTCCTAGCCCAGTCTGGATTCTGGTCCACACACCCTTTTTTACAAAAAGAAACTGCCTTGCCAGCTTACTTTTGCTTTCTTTGCACGGTTCTTTGTGCCACCCTGAGATTATTCTTTAGAATCTAACACATTGGTGAGTTCTCCAGGTTTGGCAGAAGCACCCTAAAGAGATCATATTGCTCATCTAGGGATCAAAAAGATGCAATGCCCACAGTTACTTTACAAATACCTAACCTTTTCTTCTTCTTTCTTTTTTTTTTTAGATGTATTTATT
This sequence comes from Mus pahari, assembly GCF_900095145.1. NCBI lineage: Eukaryota > Metazoa > Chordata > Mammalia > Rodentia > Muridae > Mus > Mus pahari. The sequence goes on from NC_034592.1 coordinate 113,883,669, forward strand.
TTATGTGTATAAATGTTTGCCTGCATGTATGCATATATACCCCATGTATACCTAGTGCCCACAGACATCAGAAGAGAATCAAATATAACTGAAATTATAGACAGCTATTGACTATCATTGTGGGTGGGTTAATGCTCTAGTTCCTGCAAACATTCTTTTACATTTTTTCTTTTATTTTTCTTTTATGTGTATGAGTGTTTACCTGTATATATGTGTATGCACCACATGTGCGCAATGGCTATGGAAGCCAGAGGACCTTGAGGAGACCTTAGCAAGAGACCTTGAAGGAAGATCAGAGAGGCTGCTATATAGCTTATTTTCTGCAAACATGCTGGATGCCCTGGGACTAGAGTTTCAGATGACTGTAAGTCATCATGTGGGAGCTAGTAATTAAGCCCAAGTCCTCTGTGAGACTAAATAAGGCGGGCAAGATCAATTATGAGATTCTGACTTGCTGATTTATTTAGTGATTTACTTAAAGCATTGCTTATTTCTAAGCAAGACTCCATGTTACCTGGAACAGTGACCTGGAGAAACAGCCAGAACAATGGGTCACTGCCCTTAACAAGATGACCACAAAAGCTGAAAGCTTACAACAGCCATGAAAAAAGATGACAGCCATGCACACTTGTGTAAAATCTTTCTTGCTCGCTCACCCATCTTGTGGTTTTAGAGGACAAAATGAGCATGCAAACTGGACCCAGAACCAAGCCCTTTCAGGGGCTGTCCTGGCTTCCTTCAGGAAGCTGTGACATCTCCTGTTTGCCACTCCTAACCAGTGTCTAAGTGTTTACTCCAGAAAGACTGCCACAAGGTCAGCCAGTGCTCTTAACTGCTGGGCCATCTCTATAGCCCAACTTTCTTTTTTTAAAAGTACCTGTCACCAGTCTCCTGTGGACATAAGAGAAATGAACAGGTGCAGAGTGACGGCAGACCTTTACTGCCCAGACTATCCTGTTATAGAGGTAAAAATAACTTAGTCTCCAGAGTTTTTTGTCCCATGCATGTGAACTGCACCTCTGCTCTTCAATGTTGAAACTATCCCAAAAGAAAGGAAGGAAGGGAGGGAGGGAGAGAGAGGGGAGAGGAAGAGTGAAAGGGGAGAGGGGAGAGGGGAGAGGGGAACAACAACAGCAGTAACAGCAGCAACAAAACACTGTCGTCACCCTAGGAGAAGGAAGGAGCAAGAAGCAACCATTCACTGAGCCCTACAGGTAACAATAAACCTACATACACTTGGTCAGTTGATTTTTAACAAAGGTAATTAAATAAACGCATTTTCAACAAAGACAAGTCAAAGGAGAAAGGAAAGTCTTTTCAACAAATGGTGCTGTAAAAACTAGATATTCATATGTAAAACGAGCATTCAAAAAGATCCCTTACATTGGAAATTCTACCCTAGAATTTCCACCAGCCATAGAAGAAAATGTCATTATTCAACAGGAACAGTGAGTACTGAGGATTCCAGCACAGCTAATGCAAAATTCCTGTCTAATGAACAAAGCTTCAGAGTAAAGTCAGACATCTGGTGTGCTGGACACACCTTTAATTCTAGCATCGGGAAGCAGAGGCAGGGGATCTCTGTGAGTTCTAGGCCCGCCTGGTCTCAAAAACCAAAACAAAATAGAATCCCCAAACAAACAAAACAAAGACACAACCACAACACCTCGGTGGCAGGGCCTGATCAAGTCAATGATTATAACCATATTCTAGATGTTCAAGAACCTGGGAGAACTACATTAGCTTGGTATATAAAGAATAAGTTTTAAAAGATTAAAAATGAACTTTTACAGATGAAAAAATACAGAAATAAACAACAGATAAGGTTAGTGGCATCGTGCAAAGCACATGTCAGCACGAATCTCAGGGTCCACAAAGAGGTTCAGGGGAGGACAGTTTCCAGAACAAAGACTGTGTGTGCTGCTGCTCAAGGAGAGATGCTGAGTGGTTAGTCACTCTTGCTCCACACACACACACACACACACACACACACACACACACACACACACACACACAATCTTTCTGGTCATTCCTCTAACCATTTCAAGCTAACAGTCATTTACATAGTGTCCACACAGGATTAAATTACCTGGAGCCTGCAGTACAGAGGCCGGCTCACAGTACAGATGGTCTATGCAAGGACCATCCCACTCTATTTTTGGCACTTAAGCTTCCTCAGATTCTGATTCATGGGGTTCTAGAACAATACACAATATGAAAAAATGGACAGACACAGGTATCCTGACAAGATAGGATACAAGCTGGGCATGACACATGCCTACAGCCCAAGCACTCAGGAGGCTGCAGTGAGATCACGCTCCATGCAAGGCTAGCACTGCTGCACAATGCCTTCTAGTCTGAAGCCTGTGCCACAGGGAGAGACCCTGCCTCAAAAATCAATGAGATAGACACTATGCAACATAAAATGCTAAGAAAAAAAACATTCAAACTGCTCTTCCAGAGGTCCTGAGTTCAATTCCCAGCAACCACAGGGTGGCTCACAACCATCTGCAATAGGATCCAATGCTCTCTTCTGGCGTGTCTGAAGAGAGCTGCAGTATACTCATATAAATAAAATAAATAAATTTTAAAAAAAGAAAAAGAAATCAAAGAGAATATAAATAAACTACTGGACAAATTCTAAAAAACACAAATAGCAGCTGAATGAATAAATAAAATCAACATAGTATATGAACATGGAATTCAATAAAAATATCAAAAAACAATCAAATTAAAAATGAAAAATTCAGTAATTCAAACGAAAGGCTAGCTCTATGGAGAGTTTTACCTATAGAATGAATCAAGAGGATGACAAGAAATCAGGAAAAAATCTTGAAAACAGATCAAGAGATTGGGACATTCAGACATAATTAAAGACAAATTAATTAGAAAGCATAATCATAACCCTGGGAGACAGATCTCTGTGAGTTTGAGGCCAGTGTGGTCTATAGAGTACGATTCTGGTTGGTCAGGGCTATACTGTGAGATGCTGTCACCATCAACCAACCAACCAACCAACCAATCCAAACAAACCAATCAATCAATTAATCAATCAATATCAAAACAAAACCCAAACCAAACAATACTCTAGGAGAATGAAATCCAAAGAGCTTACCCTTCCTGTATACCTCTGTGTACAGAAGAGCTGTTATAGCCTCTATAAACAAAGGCTAGCAGTCTCAAAACAAAACCTACCTTGTAGTACTTTTAATTTTGGACTTCCTAGACTCTAGAATTGCCTAAGAGATTTATTATTTGAGTCACTGTCTTTTTTTTTTTTTTTTTTTTTTTTTTTTTGAGACAGGGTTTCTCTGTGTAGTCCTGGTACTCACTCTGTAGACCAGGTTGGCCTCAAACTCAGAAATCCGCCTGCCTCTGCCTCCCANTTAGCTTCATGTGGTCTGTGAATTGTATCTTTTTTTAAATTTTTAAAAATGTATTATTATGATTATGATTATGATTACTAATTATTTTGGCTTTTTGAGACAGGGTTTCTCTGTGTAGTCCTGGTACTCACTCTGTAGACCAGGTTGGCCTCAAACTCAGAAATCCGCCTGCCTCTGCCTCCCAAGTGCTGGGATTAAAGCATGCGCCACTACTGCCCGACTTAAGTCAATGTCTTAGGATTTTACGGTTGTGAACAAACACTATGACTAAGGTAATTCTTATAAGGACAACATTTAGTTGGGGCTGGCTTACAGGTTCAGAGGTTCAGTCCATTATCATCAAGGTAGGAGCATGGCAGTATCAAGGCAGACATGGTGCAGGAGGATCTGAGAGTTCTACATCTTCATCTGAATATGGTAGCTAGCAGAATACTGGCTTCCAGGCAGCTAGGATAAGGGTCTTACAGCCCACACCCACAGTGTCACACCTACTCCAAAAAGGCCACACCTACTCTGACAAGGCCACACTTCCAAAAAGTACCACTCCCTGGGCCAAGCATATTCAAACCACCACAGTTACCTAGTCTAAAATGTATTAGAAATCTAACTTGAGACAATATGGTATCTTCTCAAGGAAGAATTGAATAATGGAACAGAACAGAGGTGCCATAGAACAAGACTTGATTTAGGGGTTGGGGATTTAGCTCAGTGGTAGAAGGTTTGCCTAGACTGAACTTCTGAGAACCACTGGCATTTGCAGAGCAATGGGCAAAGAATTTTTGTCAAATATTGTTGCTGGGACAGGCACTTACACCTCTATACTGTAAATTGGTCTCTTATCACATACTACTTTCAAAGATCAAAGCAGAAAAAAATTTCTGACTTAGTGTTGGGTGCAAAAGAAAACACACATGCTGTGATTTTATTTGGGTTAAGTTAAAAACAGAAAATGTTTAAGGATAATGGTCCGAGGCTAATGCAAGTTTTTAGGGATTAGGTACTGGGCAGCCTGCCTGACCAAGGACACATGAAGGACAGGAATGACTGGGAAGCTGAACAGCAAGAAGTCTTATGACAGTAAAAGCCACTGGGCTAGGGAAGGGAAAAAGTACTGGACCAGAAGCAGTACAAGGAGAAATGCTCTTTCTCCTCAGCCATGAGCACTCTGAGGACAGAACCACTGTCTGGATCTCAAGATGCCTCTGCCAACTCCGAGAGCCACAGGCAAGTGTTTACCTTCAACAGAGCTCAGGATCTGACCAGTCAATACTTTAATCAAGCTTTGATCAATCACACTAAAGAGCTCAAGACACATAGTTTTAGGGATGAAACTCATCATATCCTAATTATAGGCAGATTTTAAGATACTAACAACATCTGCATTTCAGGGCCTTTTATCTTTGCAACCCCCCTTCCAAAGCCTGAGAAAGCCCTAGGCATTCTGTGTTATTTTCTTTTAAGAGACTCCCCAGCAAGATATGGTTGTACATGCCTAAGATCTCATGAGGCAGGAGCGTCTCAAGTTCAACACCTCTCTGTATTATACAGTGTGTTCAAGGCCAGTCTGGGAAACTTGGAAAGACCACATATCAAAATAAAAATTAGCAATAATAAAACAACGCAGAACATATAGCTCAGTGGAAGAGTTATTGCCTGTATGTGTAGGGCTTTTAGGACCAACCTTTAGTACCACAACAGGGGCAGGAGAGGAATAAAAGAGGGCAGGCCTTGATCCTACATGGCATAATCTTAAGCTCTATTAATCCCGTGACATTAACTCTAAACTAGTAAAATGCTTATTTAATACACGGAGCAGGAAAGTTAAAGTTTTCTGATTCTATAGAATTGTTCTATAGCACAAACTATATACACTGGAGTAGTGTGAAATCTAAGTTTTCTAGAGGGTTGAAAGAGGGTTTTGCTATCTAGCCTTGCCTTGCACTTAGTATGTGGACAGGCTGGCCTTGAAATGGTGATCCATTTACCTCAATTTTCCAAGTGTTGGGAGAACAAGAGAGCTGGATTACAAATTGTGCCACAATACCCTGCTGAAGTTTAAGATCTTAAAATGACATGACTGGGTTGGGGAGTGGCTCAGGGGTAGAGTGTTTGCATAGCATACAGAAGAACTGGAATTGTGCAGAACATAAACAATGTGACTAATAAGGACACAAACATTTCTAGCTGTACTCTTCATTATTACACAGAGACTGGATATATTAAATTTTGTTGGATAATACAATAATGCAAAATCAGTTTTCTAATGAGCCCTTTGCCGAGAAGATGCAAACACATGGGAGGCAGAGTAGGTGGATCTCCAGCTTGAGGCCACCCTGGGAGACACAAGACTCCCTCTTGCACCCAAATACCCCATACCATACCCCCTCTCCGGATGTGATCTCACTTCAAGGTTAGTACTACAGTCATACTACATGATTTTCCAGGTCTGCACCAACAGACCCGGAGAACAGAAAGGAAGGGCAGAACATCACGGGCTAAGATCGGAGCTGCGCGTGCTCGGTCTGCTTCCTCAATGGAGAAGCTAAAGCAGATCTAAGACAGGGACAGGAATGTGCCACCAGCTAAAATACTTTCAGTAAGAACAATCATCCAGAACGAGGATTTGCTTTGTGGAGGCCGAGGAATTTGTGAAGTCAGAGTTCAAAGTCCAGAACTGCTATATTCAGCAGGGAATGAACAGGACTCACATGAGAATGTTCTTTGTGGAGCTGGGCTTATACCTCGGTATTTACCTAGCACACATGAGGCCCTGGGTTAGATCCCCAGCAAATCTGTCTCTGTCTGTCTGTTTCCCTACCTACCCCCCAACACACACACACACACACACACACACACACACACACACCT
>NC_034592.1:113889972-113905395 GCF_900095145.1 Mus pahari
AAAAAAAAAAAAAAAAAAAAGGAACAGGGAAATGAAATCCACTTAAGATATTTAAGAAAATCCACATTTTCAATTAAGAAAACACTGCAGCTTACATTGAAAAGGACAAACTATGAAAAGGAAGGAGAACGCCTTCAATCCCAGCACTCGGGAGGCAGAGGCAGGCGGATTTCTGAGTTTGAGGCCAGCCTGGTCTACAAGGTGAGTTCCAGGACAGCCAGGGCTATACAGAGAAACCCTGTCTCCAAAAAATTTTTTTTTTATTTTGGCTGGGAAGTGGTGGCAGATGCTTTTAATTCCAGTCCTCTGGAGGCAGAGGCAAGTGTAGCTCTCGTGAGTTCAAGGCCAGCCTGGTCTACAGAGGTCCTACAGGACAGCCAGGGCTATACAGAGTAACCCTGCCTTGAAAAAAAAATCCATATATGAGTATTTTGTCTGTCTGTGTCTGTCTGTAAGTGCATCAGTGCATGCAAAGTACTCTTGGAGACCAGAGAGGGCATGAGATCCCCTGGGTCTGGGATTACAGACAGCTGTGAGCCATCATGTGGGTGGTAGAAATCAAACTCAGGTCCTCTGGAAGCTCACATGCTTTTACTTTTATTGTGAGATGAGACAGGCTTTACTGTGTTACCCAGGGGCTAGTCTTGAACTTGAGATCCCCTGACCGTCACCTCCCATGGCTGAGGTTAAAGGCCTGGACACCAGGCTCAGTTTGCTTCCCAGATGGGTCCTGAAGCAGAAGTTTAGGCTTTTCACGTACTCATCCTGCTTTTGAACCTGATGCTGCAGTGGTTATCCCAGGCTAGCTCTGCCTTTATACTGGGAGAGCAAGGTACAAGCAGTTAGTCCTCTAGTTTCATGAGTCCATAGAGAGCTAAGTTCCATTTTAGATCTGCCCTTGGTTCCTGTCCTGAGCCTTATCTTTACAGGGTTCAGGTGTGCCCAGCTTTAACACCGAAACACAACTGTCATCTGTGAAGGTCACACTTGAGAACCATAAAATCAAGTTCCCTGGACCCCACACAATCTGCATAACAAAAACTCAATGTTTCACTAACTTCATGACGCTGTGTTGGGCTGTATTCACAGATACCCTATGTCAGATGTCTCATGGGCCACAGGTAGGACATGCCTGGAGATGTTTCGTCTTTTAAAAAGGTTTTTCTTCTCTCTCTCTCTCTCTCTCTCTTTTTTTTTTTTTTTTTTTTTTGAGTTTCTCTGTATAGTCCTGTACTCAACTCTGTAGACCAGACTGGCTTTGAACTTAGAGATCCTCCTGGCTCTCTCTCCTGAGTGCTGGGATTAAAGGCGTGCACCACCACCATCTGGCTAAGGTTTTCTTTTAAAAAATATTTTAAATTATGTATGTTTATATTTATGTGTGGGCATGTGCACTTGAGTACAGGAGCTCTCGGAAGCCAAAGGTTTTGGATCCCCTGGAAGTAAGAGGGACTGTGAGTAGTCTGACACAGGTACTGGGAACTCAACTTGGATCCTCTGCAAGAGCAATAAGTATGCTTAACTGCTGAGCCATCTATCCAGTCCCTGCAGATGATCATGATGACATTTGCAATTTCTGAGCCCATGAGATTTAGGGCCTTCAACTGCTGCCATAAAAGGATGAATGAGATGCTTGCAACTGGGTGACTTGTGACTGAGTAAGGAAAACAGTAAGGATCACAGAAGTCAGAGAGCAGATTCAACACCAAGGCCGTTCTTGGTTGCTGAGGGTTCCAGGGAGGTAGTCCATATCCAGTAGCTAGGCATAAAATGGGGGTTTCAGTCCTATAAACAGAGGGAAGTGGTGGACGCACAACTCAGATAAGCCTGGAGATAGGCTCTTCCCTCAGAGCCTCTAAATTAAACAGTCAAGCCTGGTTGATCCTTGGTTTGGGCCACATCACAGCTTGCCTGGTGTTCTTTGTTAAGACTATTTGATTACCAGCCCTGGACGGCACCAGACTCACCATGTAGTCCAGGCTCCCCCTGACACCTGGTCAGACCGTCCTGCCTCTGCCCTCCTGATGCTGGATTAGACTCATGTGCCACCAGACCCTGTTTGCTTAGGCTTTTGACTTGCAAAACTCTGAGTTAATAATGATGTATTGTATATAGCCGGGCCTGGTGGCGCAGGCCTTTAATCCCAGCACTCGGGAGGCAGAGGCAGGTGGATTTCTGAGTTCGAGGCCAGCCTGGTCTACCAAGTGAGTTCCAGGACAGCCAGAGCTATACAGAGAAACCCTGTCTCGAAAAACCAAAAAAAAAAAAAAAAAAAAATAATGATGTATTGTTTTAAAATATGAGTGGTTGAGCCAAAGGGAAACAGCCACAGGAAAACAACACTCTTTCCAAAGAGCATGTGTACTATTAACCACACCAGTTGTGCTAACCCCTGCATATAACACAGCCAATAACACAGTCATAGACGCTTACCTTCCTCAGGCCCGGACTGTGGACTGTTGGAATAAAGATACGCTCCTTTTCCTCCTGTTAGCAACGTGCCCAAGAAACAGTCGTCCCCCTTTAAAAACATTAGCAACAATAATAAAAGGCTGGTGACGTACAGCATAAAAGTGAACAGAATCAAACTCTTATCCATTTTATCAGTACTAAAAACGCTGAGTCAGACTTAGATATACCATGTGCTTTGGCATAACAGCGATATAATCATCTGGTTCTTTGGCATAACAGAGACAATCTGAATTCTGAGTTTTGGGTGGTTTTTTGTGACAGTTTCACTGTAGCTCAGGCTGGCCCAGAACTTGCAGTGATTCTCCTGACTCAGCTTCCTGATTGTAGAGACAGACCATTGAGTACTCCCTATCACATCTGGCTTCTGTACCCTATTTGTGGTATTCTTGCTCTAGTGCACTGACGTCTGTGAAAAAGAAGTCACCTTCTCCTTGCTCTGCCATCTCAGCTTCTGTCAGGCCAATCTGGAATCGGCTTTAACTGTGCTTAATACAGGTAGCTAGTTCCCTGGTAGCGAGTGCTGACTAGAATGCACAGGCCTTAGGTTTGATCCCTCATGGAATCCCTCTCCCTTTGTTCCCATAAGCATTTCTCTTCCCCAGAGACCTAACAGGAAGTGGGAAATGTGAATAGGAGTCAAAGACAAAAAGAACAGAATCTTCTTCTGCTTAGCAGTAGGATGACATATTGTAAAAAATAGTTTTAACTTTATTTATGTATTTTACACATATGGGTGTTTTTGTATGCGTGTATGTCTGTGTAACATTTGAATGCTTGGTGCCTTTGGGGGCTGGAAGAGAGCATAGGATTCCAAGAGTAGAGTTACAGATGATTGTGAGCCACCATGTAGGTGCTAGAAACAGAGCCTGGGTCTTCAGGAAGAGCAGTCGGTGCTCTTAACTGCTGAGCCATCTCTCCAGCACCAAGATGAAATATTTTATCATTACAAGTTGCTTATATTTGGGCTATCTTACAAAACTATTTATGTGTATGAGTGCATTTATTTATTTATTTGCTTGAGTGCATGTATTTGGTGCCCAGGGAGGCCAGAAGAAGGCACTGAGTCTCCTGGATCTAGAGCTACAAACAGTTATGAGCCACCATGTGGGTGCTGGGAACCCACCCTAGGCCCTCTGCAAGAGCAGAGTGTGATGCTGACCGCTGAGCTGTCTCTCCAGCCCCATCTCCCATGCTAATAATGATTTATCACTGGAAACAACAGTGCTGCTTACCTTTGTTGCTTGCAGGCTTTTCTCAGACAATTTTATTTCATTATCTTCTACCTGTGTCCAATAGATATGAACAGTTTTGAATTTAGAGCTTCAAGGATAGAATTGTGCTGTCTCTGCCTGGTAGTCACTCGACCACATCTAGTTCTTTTAGTCCTGACATCCTGCAAAGGTACTGATGTCATCAGGGCTCAAGCTCTAGGCCAAAGTGGGTTTTCTCCAAGGACCTTAGGTCCAGCTAATAAGCCTCAGATACATGGGGATGGTGCCTGATCTCCATTTACCTTTTGCTGTAGGGGAAGATCACTTTATAATGAATGGGAATACAGTAAAATACTTCTGGCGAGTACTCTGAGACAGTGTCTTTATGTAGCCCTGACTGGCCTAGGATTCACTATGTGGACAAGGCTAGCCTCAAACTCATAGAGATCTGCCTGTCTCTGCCTACTGAATGCTGAGATTAAATGTGTGTGCCACAATGCCTGGCTTGAGTGCACTCTTATACAACAATGTTAAAGGATGACTTTGTGTTCCTCCCATAACTACATCAGAACTATAGAAACAGATTCTAAAGTAAGTTCTAAGACCTGTCTTTTAAGGGCAGGTAGGTCTTACTCTCCATCCAGGCTGCTGTAGAACTCGCTATGTAATGCTATAGAATCCTGGTGCACCTCAAACCTGGAATCCTCTTGCTTCAGCCTCCCAGTGCTGGGCCTGCATGTACTACCTTGCCTGTTTACGTCATGTAAACTGTGCTGTGCATGTTTAATCTCAAGTGACTGAGACTTAATTACTGGAAGCAAATTACATGAAAAGCTTTTAATAAAAAAAGAGTTACGTTTCAGTGCCCTCTGCAGACTCAGCTGGGACAAAATGAGACTCCCCTTTAACCTTGTCCTGTCCTAACAAGATAACCTGCAGTACCCTGAACACAGCTTAGGAAAAGGGAGACTCCAGGCTCTGTGTGTTGAAGTCACCAAGCTCCACTCACTCCTGGGAAGCATTAGGAGCTGTCTTACCAGTCCGTCTGCTCATCACCCTTCTTTCTGTGGACTTATATGCTCTCATCAAGAAATTCGTGCATCACTGCAGTACTTGAACCTTTTGTTTTGTTTCATTTTATTTTAATTTTCAAGATAGGGTTTCTCTATGTAGCTCTGGCTATGCTGGAACTTGATTTGTAGAGCAGGCTGGCCTCAAACTCACAGAAATTCATTTGCCTCTGCCTCCCCACTGCTGGGATTAAAGGCCATTGCCACACACCCAGATAGTACTTAAACTTTTAAATACAAGATTTCCTGCTAATATATTTTCTATGTTTCAAAACACTAATATGGAAATGGTAATGCAATGTAGTCCTAGGATTTGGAAGGCAGAGGCAGAAGGATCAAGAATTCAAGGCACCCCTGTCTACACAGTGAGGGTTTGTGGCCAGCCTGAGTTACACGAGACCCAGTCTAAAACAAAACAAACAAAACAATCAAACCAAACCAACAATGAAACCAAACTGCATTTCAGACCTAGCTTCGTCAAAGAAAATGAGGTTTTTCTACATGTAGAGAGATACTTAGAAAAACAGCAGCAATCACTCTGACCATAGCAGGAATCAACGTCTCAAAGTCTGTGAGCCCCTGGACAGGCAGAGCCTCGATGAAGCACTGGAACCAGTCCCTGGGTACCCATCAGCCTAGGCTACAGTGTTCTCATCTCCAGCGTGGGGGTGTTGATGTAATGTCTTCCTTGCACGACTTCACAAATAACTTAGCTTCCTTTTCTGAAGCTTTCTAAGACTATAATTGGATTCTCTTCCCTAAATAAAAGCTACATCACAATCTAACAGCCCTCCAGGGACTCCATAAGGAGGTTCCTCCTTAAAGGTCTGCCTCAGGATTTTCTGGTTAGGTCCACTGTGACCCCGTACATAATACTCACCAGCCAGGAACAGAATCTGGGGATGGCAGCTGTCAGGATGATGTAGCTGGTCTCTGGGGTAATAGTGCCATCTGTAGGAAGACCAAAGACATGTCAGTTATGTCTAGCCACCTTAGCCCATCCACCTTGCAGGCCTACTTGCACACACCTATATCACCAGGTGTTAGAGACAGCAAACTGGAAGGCATAGCCGTCTAAGTCCTTTGACCACAGACCTGGAGCCACAGGATTTGGAGTTTGCTCTGCTGGATTTGGTTTTGCTTTGGTCAAGTATTTCCTCAGTGTACCCCGATTCCTCCCTTTTGAAGTGAATGTTCTGTGCCATTGATGTTGGATGTATGTAACTTTCTTTTGATTTTACAGGAGCTTACAATTAGATAGCTTTGAGGGGCTGGAGAGATGGCTCAGCGGTTAAGAGCACTGGCTGCTCTTCTAGAGCACCGGGTTCAATTCCCAGCACCCACATGGCAGCTCACAACTGTCTCTAACTCCTGTTCCAGGAGATTGGACACCCTCACACAGACATACTTAGTTAAAACACCAATGTACATAAAATAAAAATAAATAATTTTTTTTTAAAAGAGAGATTGCTTTGAGTCTCAGAAGAGATTTAAACTTTGGACCTTTAAGCAGTATTGAGATTGAAAGACTATGAGGACTTTGAGTTGTGCTGAATGCAATTTTACATGAAAAAGGCTATGGAGGTCAGATAAAGGAGTTCTGTGGTTTCAGAATGGCTTCCATAGGCTCGTATGTTTGAATGTTTGGTCCCCAATTAGTAGAGCTATTTGGGAAGGTTTAGAAGGTGTGGCTATGTTTGGGGGGATGTGTGTGCATGCTTGTGCGCTCATGTGTGTGTGTGTGTGTTGGAGGTGTGTCGCTTCAAAAGCCCCCCTCATTTCCAGAGTTCTCTCAGTCTCCTGCTGTCAGCTCTCAGCTGTTCCCGCTGTTCTATCTTTGCTTTGTCATCATGGACATTAGCACTCTGAAACCACAACCCTAATTAAACTCTTTCTTCTATAAGTTGCCTTGGTCATAGTGTTTTGTCACAGCAAAAGAAAAGTAACTTAAGAGAGCAGGGTGATTTTACTGAGACAGATGAGGTAAACTGCCCTTTGATTGGAGCATTGAACATGTGTGAAACTCTGAAAATCTGTTAAAATCCTGGCTAGCTTTGTGTCAACTTGACACAGCTGGAGTTATCACAGAGAAAGGAGCTTTAGTTGGGGAAATGCCCCCATGAGATCCAGCTGTGGGGCATTTCCTCAATTAGTGATCAAGGGGGAAAGGCCCCTTTTGGGTGGTGCCATCTCAGGGCTGGTAGTCTTAGATTCTATAAGAGAGTGGACTGAGCAAGCCAGAGGAGGCAAGCCAGTAAAGAACAAACCTCCATGGCTTTCGCATCAGCTCCTGCTTTCTGACCTGCTTGAGTTCCAGTCCTGCATCCTTTGGTGATCAACAGCAGTATGGAAGTGTAAGCCAAATAAACCCTTTCCTTCCCAACTTGCTTCTTGGTCATGATGTTGTGCAGGAATAGAAACCCTGACTAAGACAGGAGGGTTTCCCCCAGGCATTTCAGAGTAGTAAATGAAAATTGATTTTTATGTTAAATGGTGGCCTCTTGACCATTACTGAGGCTGCAAATCTTCATACATAAATCCATCCTTCTTATTGTTTATTTTCTACTTCCATGAACAGCCTGTTTGTATTTTTGACCATGTAACTACTGAATAAAACTTTTCTTATTAATTTATAAGTACTATTCATCAATTACAATTTATACCACTTGCTTATTTTAAATAGTCTAATGTATTAATCAGTTTATGTCATCTTTGGCTTACCTTTCTCTTTAACCAAGATTCGAGATGTCAAAAAGGACTCCGAGAAGACCACAGATCCTAAGCATCCTCCTCCTCCTCCTCCCAGCAAGTCAGGAATGTCATAGACAGTCATACAAGCCTGTGTCAGTGAGAAGCAGAGCCAGGTCATTATCAGCCGAGCAATTCAGAAGTCCACAGGAAACAGGCATAATCAAAAGAATACTGACAAATCTCTAAGGACCTATGCTGAAATACACTTTGAACTGGAAGGTGCCTCAGACTTTCCAACAGGTGACGGATCCCTGATTAGAGACATGCACAGGTTGAAAGGCAGTATTTTTATAAATTCCATCCAACTGTCATCTTCCTAAGAAACAACACAGTCTTCCGTCTCTTCTTTCTTCTTTAATTTTTAAACTTGTTAAATGTTTTAAATTCAAAATTTTTTATCTATTGCTGGGCATGGTGGTGCATACCTTTAAACCCACTACTGGGGTTACACAGAGAAACACTGTCTTGATAAAACAAAAAAGAAATTTATGTGTATGTTTGTGTCTGTTTATGTGTATGTTGTGTACGTCTAAGTGCTTACAGACACCAGAAGGTGGTGTTGGATGTCCTGGAGCAGGAGTTGCACTTGTGAGTCCTCCCCCCGCCCCCGTGATGGGAGCTGTGAACTGAATCCAGGTCCTCTGCAAGAGCAGCAATGCTTTAACTGCTGACCTGTCCATCTCTCCAGCCCCACAGCCCTCACTCTTAGTTACGACTTCCCACATCCTACAGACTCCAGGCTTCTGAACCCCCACACATGTCACACCCCACAGCATCAGGTTTCTGAACCCCCACACACGTCACACCCCACAGCATCAGAGTAAAGCTTAGGCTTCAGCTCTCTCTCAGTGAGCTGGGAAAGATGTTGGGAGAGGTGTTCATTATGCTGGTGTACACATGGCTCCACGGGTATTTCTGAGTGCACAGGAGTACCTGTAAAGGATCCTTCTAGCACAGCAGAGTCTCCTCCCCTTAGCCACGGCTGTGTTTACTGTGATTCCAGATATTCAGGGACAACAGTGGTCAAAAAATATTAAAGGTCAACTCCAGAAATAAGCAGCAAATGGCTTTCAAACTGTAAGCCACTCTGGAGAGAATGATTACATTTTTTGCTAGCTCTCCATTCTGGAGAGAATGACTACACTTTATGCTCTCTCTCCCCATCTTGCTGAGGATATGAATTATCTTTTTGACCAGAGCACCCAGTAAGTATGCTACTTATCTGTTAGTCAATAGCCACCTGAATTATCAGATTGACTTGTCATAGTGCCATAATGTTCAGAGTCTAGTAGCATTTATTTTTTAAGAATTGGGACTTAATAAAGACATTTTAGCACAGATTAAAGCATAAGGTTTAAGAGGGGGAAGAGAGGCACTAAGAAAGAAAAGTCAGGCACACAGGCAATTATCTGTAAGTTTAATGAGCCATCGTAGTCGGAGCTTGGGAGACAGCAGTGCTGAGAGCCATGCAAACTGTGAAGGTTTAACTTAATGGGTTTCGGGGTGGGTGGGTAGGAACAGTATTAGCAACTGGGCTAGAACCTGTTCTTGTGATACTATTCCAGAGAATGTGGCTGTCCTCTATCTTCCTCCTAAGATGTGGCTTGAGGATACACTTAAAAGCAATGGAATAGTTTCCTTGGCAGAAGAGAATCCAAGACAAATACTAATTCTGTTGCACAATTATCAGTAATCACTCTTATGCTGGTCTACAATAAAGAAGAACAAGTGGAGCAGAAAGAAATACAAAATGTCCAGTTTAAAGAGAGAAAAGGGACATTGGAGGCTTGTACAGGAAGAAAGGATGCAGCTGTTAAGGGTATTAGTGCCATTAAAGAGAGTCCAAATCTGCCCTGGAATAAAGAGAGTGTCCTTAGAGCAAGATCCCACTTGGGAAAGGAAAAGGACTTGTCTGCTCTTCAACAGGAACAAGAAGCAAAAGCTGCTGCGAGTGTGGTCCAAGGGGGTGAGGGTGCATCCTAAGCTGGGAACAGAATTTAGCAAAGTCATCCACGTGGTTCTGCTTTAGAGTCACGAAAGATAGATACACTCCTCTGTGGCTAAGGAGAGCCACTGATGCCAAGACTGTGTGGCAGGGGAGTCCCTGCATGGAGGCCCCAGAGGTCATTGTGTGAAATGACATAAGTGAGTTTCATTAGAGACTGAACAATGTAAGTAGTGCAGGCAGAAAATTCAGAGCTTGGTGCATATGTGCAGTCCAGTATACTCCCCAGGCTGGTCGCTAACTTATAGTCTCAAGGAATTCTCTACCTCAGTCTCCCAAGTAGCTGACACTATAGTGCTATGGCACAGTGCCTGGCTTTGAATGAATTAATAACAAAAAATAACAAAAATCTAACTTGTTACAAATCACTTATTATTATACAAAACACCTTCAAAAATGATGCACAAAAATCTAAGAGAAGTCAGGGGTTAGAGGTCAGCAGGGAAATATCTGGGGCTGGACAGATGGCTTGGCAGTTAAGAGTACTGGCACAGAAGTACCTGGGTTTGATTCTCAGCATACACATGGCTGCTCACACCATCTGAAACTCTTATCTCTGAGGCTCAGCACCCTTTCTGGCCTTGTACCTACTGCACAGTAGTATGTACAGATACATGTCAGGCAAAACACCCATACATATAAAATAGAAACAAATCTAAGACATAGAAATAAAAAAATAAAAACTAAATGATTTCCAATATCTCAAATTAAAAAAAAATTTTTTAAAGATATAGTTTCACTAAGTATCCCTGGCTAGCCTGGAATCAATATGTAGACCAGGCTGGCCTAAAAACACCGAAATCAACCTGCCTCTGCCTCTTGCCTCTGCCTCCTGCCTCCTGCCTCCTGCCTCCTGCCTCCTACCTCCTGCCTCCTGCCTCCTGCCTCCTGCCTCCTGCCTCCTGCCTCTGCCTCTGCCTCCCAAGTGTTGGGATTAAAGGTGTGCACTACCACCATGAGGCTAGTTTAGACTTTTTCAAAGGGACCATATAGAGTATAAATGTTCACTACTCACAACCTTACAAACTATTCTTGTAGTGCTAAGAGCTCTGAGGTGATTTTCTACCAGGGACGGGGATACCTTTTATTAATTTTTTTGGGAGGGGGAAGAGAAGATATATTTGTACCAAGTCATCCACAGCTCCTCCGCCCAGTTGCCCATGACCAAAGCCTTCTGGAATTAACAAAGCAGACATGCATACTACAAGCAGAATCTTGGTTGCAACCGACCATTTCTCATGTTCTGTTTGACAACTCTCTTTACATCAGGGTTGTCCTGGAGAAAATGGAGCCCTTGGCTTGTGGCTGAATCTAGCCTACAAATTCTGACTTCCTCAGACCAAGTCCATGGGTTATGACACTTTACCCCAGCAACTATCCAGCCATCTGCCCACCATCCATCCATCCATCCATCCATCCATCTATCTATCTATTTATTTTGAGGCAGGGTTTCACTAAGTAGTCCTAGCTGGTGTGGAACTATGTAGACCAGGCTGGCCTCAAACTCACAGAGATCTACCTGCCTCTGCTTCCCAAGTGGTGGGATTAAAGGTATGCCATGCCTGACTCAGTTTATTTTTTATTTTTTTAATTTTTAAAAAAACTTTTTATTTATTTATTTATTTATTTATTTATTTATTTATTTATTTATTTGGTTTTTCGAGACAGGGTTTCTCTGTATAGCCCTGGCTGTCCTGGAACTCACTTGGTAGACCAGGCTGGCCTCGAACTNTATTTGGTTTTTCGAGACAGGGTTTCTCTGTATAGCCCTGGCTGTCCTGGAACTCACTTGGTAGACCAGGCTGGCCTCGAACTCAGAAATCCACCTGTCTCTGCCTCCCAAGTGTTGTGATTAAAGGCATGCGCCAGGGCTGGTGAGATGGCTCAGCAGGTAAGAGCACCTGACTGCTCTTCCAAAGGTGCAGAGTCCAAATCCCAGCATGGTGGCTCACAACCATCCTTAACGAGATCTGACTCCTTCTTCTGGAATGTCTGAAGACAGCTACAGTGTAATTACATATAATTAAAGGCATGTGCCACCACTGCCTGGCTCAGTTCATTTTAAAATCATTCCATGGTCCCAGCAGAAACTATGGAAAATTGTGCCCTGACTTCCTAATTTCACAAGATACACAGGCATCTGTGGACTGTTGTTTAATTTCCCTCTGGCGCCTGTTAAGGCAACAAGAGCAGTTAGGACATATGTTGCTCTTCTAGAAGGCCCGAGTTTGGCTCTAGCACCAACACTGGGCAGCTCACTACTGCCTGTAACTCCAGCTTCAGGTAATCTGATAGCCTCTGGTCTCCAGCACCAACACACATGTGGCATTACATACAAATAAAACTTAAAAAACAAACCACTGAAAATTTGGTTTGTTGTATTCAGTTCACAGTTCCTCACAAGGCTGTCACAGCCTCGGCTGCCTGCAGAACTTTCTAGCTATCTCTTACAACAAATCCTTTGCAGATGTCCCTCTGTAGCCATTCTCAGGCAACTGACTTGTAACAAGTCTGTTAACTGCTTACCGTTTTCACAAAGGATAAGCTATCTTCATTATTCAGAGGCACAATTCTAGAAGAAAGAGACAGTAGAGAAATACATTAAAGGATTATGGCTTCTCCTTGTTTTAAAACAGGATCTCATATAATCCAGGTTGGCCTCAAATTCACTGTGCAGTTGAGGAGTGGAGGCAGGAACACAGAGGTTTAAGGCCATCCTGGACCATATGAGACCCTTGCCTCAACAAAGGACAAACAACAAGCATTGGGTTACATGTGTATAGAATTATCACTGGAAAAGGTAATAATGTTAGTGCCTGATCCCAGTCTCCCAACTTCCCATGGGATAAAAATTGGGTACAGGGACTCAGTCAAGCCTAGGACCAAGTGTGGAATGGCACCTCTCCCCAAGTAGAATGTGCTGACACCAATAATGGTTGCAGCTATAAGAGCTCTCCCCCCGCCCCATCCCACATCCAACACCCTTATGTATCCTAGGAAGGCTGTAAACTTTCTAGGCATCAGAGGATGACCCTGAACTTCTATTCCTTTTGCCACTTCCTGAGTCATTTCAGTGACATTCAGGTCTCAAATTCCTGGTCCTCCTGTCTCTGCCTCTCGAGTGTTGAGATTCCAGGGACAATGTACCACAATTGGACAGCCTCTTTATTCCATGAAAGGAGTCACCATTATTGCACCTACCTTCCCTGGTTATTCACAGCATGTATATGAAAAGTCACCTTGGAGCTGTAGAGAAAAAGAAAACAAGCCAGGAGTCAAGTCTCGTGTTCAGGACTGAGCTAGAATCCTCTGAAATGCTTGCTTCCCCTGTATCTTCCCAGACTGCCAACGCCACTCAGTCAAGTGAATCCATGTTCTTCGTTGTTGTTGTTTCTATTTTTGAGACAGGGTCTTACTCTGCAGCTCTGGTTGTCCTACAACTCACTGTAGATCAGGCTGACTCTCAATACATAGAGATCTACCTGCCTCAGCCTCCTGAGTGCTGGGATCAAAGGCATCCCTTCTACAGCTATAGGGTCATTCTTCCTTAGCTATTTAGATGCCTTTCTCAAGATCCCAGGACATCAGCAGGTGTGAAGCCAGGATCATCATCATCATCATCATCATCTTCTTCTTCTTCTTCTTGTTTGTTTGTTTGTTTTGTTTTGCTTTTTTTCGAGACAGGGTTTCTCTGTATAGCCCCGGCTGTCCTGGAACTCACTTTGTAGACCAGGCTGGCCTCGAACTCAGAGATCCGCCTGGTTCTGCCTCCCGAGTGCTGGGATTAAAGGTGTGCGCCACCACTGCCCAGCCAGGATATTATTCTACCCATGGCCCTGCATCTGTGCTGCTTCTCAAGACTGCCTCAGCTCTTGGCTGTGCACAGACACAATACCCAATGCAGCTTGACCAGGAATAGCCCTCTCCTGGCCCAAGGCCTCCTGCTCCTCGGTGTCGACAGACTACTCTGGTCCCCTCCTTTTTAGTACCTCTGGGTCAACCTCCTAGCCCTTCTCTGAACCCAAGCAGAAGGTGCTATAGTAACTGCTATGGATCCACAGCAGGGTCAAACTTCAGGGCTGAAGAAGAGCTTTCCTGCTTTCCCCCTGGGAGACAAGGGTCTGCCTGAGACAGTCTCACCATGTAGCCTTGTCTGGCCTAGAACTTGCTCGGTAGATCAGGCTGGCCTCAAACTTGCGGAGATGCTGCCTCTCTGCCTCTCTGCCTCTGCCTGAGTGTTGAATTACAGGCATGTACAATTATGCTCAGACCTGACTTATTCTTTCTGAAAAAGTTTTTTTAAAAAAACATTTAGAGAGAGTGTGTGTGTGTGTGTGTGTGTGTGTGTGTGTGGCATTGAGCACACCACCATGCACGTATGAAGGTCAGAGGACAACTTGCAGGAATTAGTTCTCTCCTGCATGTGGGTTCTGGGAATTGAATTCAGAGTTGGCAGTGAGTACCATCTTGCCAGCCCAAGGAAATCTTTAAATTGCATGTGCTTATGTAAGCTTAATTTTATGTCTCAGCAAGAATGAGTCAGTAACGTGTGAGCTTCCTGTGTCTATTAATTGCTCCATCCTCCTTCCCCTTCTAGAAGAAGTGCTTATGTGTTAGGGACCTCAGTGAGGCGGTCTGATGGAAGAAGCAGTTATGACTTCAGTCTGAACACTAACTAGCCTGGGAGGCTCTCTCCTCCTGCCTTCCTCCAGCTAGGATGGTTCATTCAGACCCAAGAACCTGGGCATGGGCAAGAGCTGGAGTAACAGGAGGCCCAGAACGGCTGCATCAGCCTGGGTGGTAATAGAGAAGGAGGACTTACTACCACAGCGACTAAGATCTACCTGCCCAATCACTCTACAGAGCAAGCGCTCAGCTCAGAAACACACGTGGAAGGCTCCTTGTTGTGCTTAAATCAGCACAGCTTGGAAGTGAAGCACATTCTCAACTAAGGCCTTAACAACAGAGGGTGCCGGGCAGCACAGGAGGGGTGGGGGGCTTCCTTCATTTCTCCCTTTTCAAAACTGGGAGCTTTGGGAAAGGAGACCTGCAAGGAAAGCTGGAAGTCTGGCATCAACGAGTTCTGGCTCTTCCTTCACCCATGAGCTGCAGATGACAACAGAATCCCTCCTGTCATGTCGGCTGACTAACCTCTCTATCAGATGCGCCTTTCTCACTACTCAGAAACCACAGATGTACAACAACGTGGGACATGCACTAACAGGCAGTAAGGCAGAGCATGTCCAGATTTTTTTTTTTTTAAAAGATAAGGTGTCCTACTATGTGGCTCTAACTGACCTAGAGCTCGCCATGCAGCTCAGGTTGGCCACTAACTCATGCAGAGTTCCAACTGTCTCTGTCTCTGGAGTGCTGGGATTAGAGGCATATGCCACCAAGCCTGGCTCAAAGTATTCTTAAATAAACTTTCCAGTGTTGATCTTTCATGACCTTTGTATAAAACTACACACACGGTCCTCTTGGGGGGCGAAGGGTGGAGTAGACTGAGCTCATGAAAATGTAGGTAAGGACAAAGCCAGCACAGAGCTAACAGGACATACTGGGGATGTGACAGCAGGACTTCAAGAAACTTGGCTCCCTGCTGCCAGGAAGGAGAGGAGCTGAAGTAAGCTCTCTTTTATTAGTGATCTCCTGCCCCTTCTGCAACTCTGCCTTTCCGGTTCCCCTACTTCTCCGAAGCTTTGGCACCAGGCCGGTCAGGCTCCCACAGTTCCAGTACGAATCTGCCTCATATTCTAGTTTCAAAACAGACATATGTTTTCCTGATGTAGTTACTCCATATTGATCACGATGGATCTCTTTCATACATCCTATTATTTGACTTGAACATTTCTCAAAATGAGAGGTGGAATCTAAATTATAAGGGACAAGGGGATCTTAATTTTTTTTTTTTTTT
>NC_034592.1:113905405-113922046 GCF_900095145.1 Mus pahari
TTTTTTTGAGACAGGGTTTCTCTGTATAGCCCTGGCTGTCCTGGAACTCACTTTGTAGACCAGGCTGGCCTTGAACTCAGAAATCCGCCTATCTCTGCTTCCCAAGTGCTGGGATTAAAGGTGTGCGCCCCCACCGCCCAGCATGATCTTAATTTTTTAAAAATAAATTCTCATAAAAAATACCAGCTATTGCTTACCGTAGCTCTGCTTTGAATGGAGCCAACTCGGTGAGCACTAACCCGGACTCCAGAGTGTGTTCTGCTACCTCCTTGGCCTGTAAAAGCATCAACAAAGCAAACAATTACCTTTTAAGCAGCAAAGTATACGTATCTCTGATAGGAAAGGCCCTTCTAAAAGTTGGCCAGTGCCCTTCCCTTCTATGTGACTACTTTGTATACCTCAAGAGATTAAAGTGAAAGCATCAGGTTATGGGGAACAGGTAGGTGCCTGCTGGCTTCACAGGAAACGTACTTAGGCAGGGGCACACTGGCATCTGATCTGCTGGAGAGCAGCTGGTGAGCAGCTGGTGAGCAGCTGGTGAGCAGCTGGTTAGGCAGCTGGAGGGAGCGCTACATGAGCACTAGAGATGGGCCTCTTCCTCCTTCCTTCTCCTTGGCTCTGGGGAGGGACCAATGCCCTCAGTTTCTGCTAGACATTGAGAATATTCAAATAACTCAACCTACAGAAGATCAGTCAGGGAAAAAAAGGATGTGAGAACTAAAGTTGAAGGGCATCTAATGGCTTTGCAGAGCTTTCTACTATGTAGCAGCTAAAGGAGCTGAGAAAATCCACATTGTTACAAGGAATTGAGCTCAGTAGGAAGGGGATGCCAAGGAGCTGGTGACTACAGCTACAGTCTCTCTGATATCTACATCATACACAACCTTTCAACTGTCAACTGGCTTCCTTCAGGAAAGTCCTACTGGCTTTGGAAGGCATCAAGCCGTCTCTTCTCATCTTACTGGGTCAGATTTAGGAATCCAACTCAGCAGGGCAGGTTAACAGCAAAACAGCAAGGAAGAAAATGGTCAGAGAGCAAATACACCCATGCCTGCCTAGGAAAGGTAAGTCAGACTTTCCAACCCGTATTGAGCTTTAAACACTGAATCACTGGAAACCAACCACGTAGCTCAAAATAAGCTTTCATAACTTTATTAAAATTCAATGGGATAATCTGTTTTTCTTTAACTTCTAAAAGTGTCTTGTCTAAATTACTAATAAAACAATGGCTGTCCTTTAACACAATCGAGTGTTTATAAAGGCTCATAAAATGGCAGCAGCATGGCCACAGGCAGCAGCAGTTCAAGCGCTACAGGCTTGGCTACCAAGGCCCTAAGTCCCACAGAAGTGAGCACTGCACGGCATCCAAACAACAACACGGTTAGGATGGGTTACATTAAAATGATGACTACCAAAACAGAAATATGGTACTTAAATTACCTTTGCCAGACTGCAAGTTTTAGCATAACATGCAATGCCAGCCAAAACAGCCTCAATAGCAGCAGCATATATCTGGGATAAGAGCCTACTTTAAAAACAAAAAGTAATGGTTAATATAGTAGCAATAATCTTGTAAAAAGCTGTATGCCTGGGGCAGAGGAGATGGTTCAGTGGTTAAGAGCACTGGTTGCTCTTCCAAGAGGACCTGGGTTCAATTCCTAGCACCGTCACAGCAGCTCACAATTGTAACTCCAGTTCCAGGGGACAAGATGTTGTTTTGTGGTCTCCAAAGGCACTGAGCACACATGGTACACAACATACACGCAGACAAAACACTCATTCACATAAAGTAAAAAAAATATATTATTTAGGAAGAGTTCTATGCCCATAAATGGTGGTCTATAATGATGTTTACAAAGACGGAGTCTTGTATGTAAGGCAGGCTGGCCTCAAACTACCCTCCTGCCTGCCAAACTGCTGGTATTACAGGCACAGAGCACTGTGTCTGCCTCCCAAGAAATCGACATTTAGATACGTCAAGGAAAAGTGCCAAAATGGAGCTAATTGAAAACTAGAACTCTAAACTCATTTTCAAATGAAACTGTCAACTTTAACTCATAGTTCCTTAAAGTGGATGATGGGACCGTGGTCCTCTAAAGAGCAGCCAGTGCTCTCAACTGCTGAACCATCTCTTTAGACTCCGTTTTGTTGTCATTTTGTCAGGGCCTTATAGATCCCTGACTGGCACAGAACTCACAATATAGACCAGGCTAGCCTCAAACGTGAGCACTTCCGAACCCATGTCCTAAGTGCTAAGGTAGGTGTGCTACAATGCCCAGCTTGGGGGCTATTAATTTGTTATTAAATGTGTTATATAATCTGTATATCTACTTCTAGTCAGATATACTCAGTTTTACATTTTTATTGGGGAAAAAAGTTTGTCAGGCTGGAGAGATGCTCAGTGGTTATGAACACTTGCTGCTTTTGCAGAGGACCTGGGTTTGATTCCCGCACCTTCATAATGGATCACAGCCATCTTTAACTATAGTTCCAGGGGAGCTGAGGGTCTTTACTTACCTCTACAAGTGTACATGAGGTACAAATATATGCATATATCAGGCAAAGCATTCATATATTAAAATTTTAAATAAAAAGCCTGGTTGATTGGATAGAGTTTAAGAAGCCCTATTTTAACTTACTAAAAAAAAAAAAAAAAAGGAACTTTCAACTTTTAAAAAGTCATGTGTTTATCTGCTGTACTCTACTCTTCTTTAATTTTGTTTTTTTAAGACAGTGCATTACTTTACCATGTAGCCTGTGTGGTCAGGAACTCACTATATAGACCAGGCTGGCCTTGAACTCACAGAGATCCACCAGTCTCTGCCTTAAGTGTTGGGATTACAAGCATGCTTCACTATGCCCAATAAATCTTTCAAGAACAGTGACAGCAATGGGCTGGGCAGGTGGCTCAGGAGTCAAAGCACGCACTGCGCTTACAGAGGACCTCAGTTTGATCTCCACACTGTCAGATGGCTCACAACCATAACTAGCCCAGGGAATGTGACATGTCTGGCCTCTTTGGGTACTGATATTCATGTACACATAAATACCCATAAAGATACACAAATATATCTAATTAAAAATAATAAAAAAAATAAGTCTTTAAAAATGGAGCAAAATAAAACCATGAAACTAGTTAGCTCATCTGTAAAAGAACAACTTTCCCTATTTGTGAGCAAACAATAAAATCAGGGGACTTCCTGGGCCTCTGTGAGCAGGAGTGACTACCCAGACACCAGGAACCTATGAACTGATACAGACAGAGGGCCTTCCACAAACGTCACCACATTCTTGTCATGTCCTTTCCGAAGCAGACATGCTAAAGGTTTGCTGCTACTATGAACTCAGGGTAGGAATCTCAGGTGGTCAGCAAAAGAAAGGTTGAGTTCAGTTAAAAGAAACAGGGGCAGGCCAGTGTCCAAGTACAATGCCTGATTAAGGATGCCCAGGCTCTTCTCAGTTAGGACAATTACAGAGAAAAGGGGCTTTTCCACCAGACACTGAAAGGCAAGAGGATTTCTTAGCAAGGAATTGATAAGACTTCACAACACATGGATTGAAATCTCTGAGACTCTTCCAATGGTGTTAAGAGTTTGGCATCTGGGCTAACCCAGCAAACAATATCTCTGAAAGTAGAATATGTTGTCTGAGGTCACAGAAACTCACAGCAAACTTGAACTTCACTCTCAGCTTGGTGCCTCTCCTCTGTGCCACACTAGAGTCACCACTTCAGTTCCTTACCTTCTGTGGCACATCTCCATCTTATAGGCCATAGATTAGAGTGAAGACTAAAAAGCAATGAAGAATCTCAGATAACAAAATGACAAGCCAGGCGTGGTGGTGCACGCCATTAATCCCAGCACTAGGGGGGCAGAGACAGGCAGAGCGCTATGAGTTTGAGGCCAGCCTGGTCTACAGAGTGAGACCCTGTAGGATATGCTGACGAGAGAGGCAGGAGGACCAGCAGTTGAGACCAGCATGTACCATACATTTCATCCTAGAGAGTCTGCTGAGTGGTTATGAACAATTGTAGCCCCACCTACACTGGGTTCTCAGCACTCACACCAGCAGCTCACAACCACCAAGACACCCAACACACTTGTCTGGTTTCCTTGAGCACTAAACTCATGTACACACACAATTAAAATGAGGAAAAAAAGTCAGGCCTGGTGGCACAGGCCTTTAATCCCAGCACTCGGGAGGCAGAGGCAGGCGGATTTCTGAGTTCGAGGCCAGCCTGGTCTACCAAGTGAGTTCCAGGACAGCCAGGGCTATACAAAGAAACCCTGTCTCGAAAACCAAATAAATAAATAAATAAAGGAAAAAAGAGGCAAGTTCCTGGTTGTGAGGCAGGCCACAGCAGAAGGAATAGTGACGGAGAGAGGCCTGTGAGGGACACTAACCACGTGAGGGACACTAACAACATGAAGGACACTAACCACATGAGGGACACTAACCATGTGAGGGACACTAACCATGAGTTTGTTTACTTCTGAGTGAGACTAGAAAGATTTCCCCACACCATGACACTTATGTGAAGGATCTATGTTTTTTGTTGTTATTATTCTGACAGTTTTGTTTTTGAGGTAGGGGTTCGTGAGGCCTAACCCAAACCTGAAGTTGTTATGTAGCCAAGAATGATCTTAAACTCTGGCTCCTGTCTACCTCCTAACGCAAATATGGAGATATGTATGTGTGCTACCACATTGGATGGGGTGAAGTTTTATTAAGTCTAAACTTCAAGATATACAAAGACACCCCACCCCCTCACTGTCTTGGTTCAAATATCATTCAATCCAACACTGGCTAGGTACCCCGCCCCCACCCTAATTACCTCGGTTCAGGTATCACCTAATCTAATTATTAGCTAGCCCTACTTTACTTGGCCTGTCCTATAGAACACTTTAGACAATAGCTCAGTACATAAACCAAGTCACTTAATGGCCTGTTGTGTTACTGTCATCGGTCCTCACTATCACTGTGGTCTGGGGTATCTGACGTGGGCTTAGGTACACCTTAATATTAATCCCTGATGTAAGGCACCAATGGATTTTGTTCAAATGGTCCAGAATAAGGATCCTAGGCAGTGGCTAAGCAGATGGGGCATAGGAATGGAAAAAGTCAACTTTTAAATAAATGTATATTTAAAAAAAAAAAGGAAAACCTAATAAGCACATTGTGGTTAAAGCGACATATAATCTAAAAGCACAATCTTCTCCCTCCCAAATTTGAATTATGTGTGTAGGATGCCCAGAGGCCAGAAGAAGACATCAGAGCTCCTAGACCCAGAGCCACAGGTGGCTGTGATGATATGGCTACTGTGGTGACCTCTTGTCCTGACTACTTTATGTCTGCCTAGGCACTCCTCAGTGTGCCATCTCCTCAACAGCCACATTTGACTCAGCAATGTTTTTGGGACTGCCTGTGTTCCTGACCAGGGTCTATAGTACTAGCCAGAGTAACTGATATTTGTTTAGACTAAAACGTAAACTAAGATCACTAGTAGGAAGTGTGTAAGTCAGAAGTAACTGTCACGCAGCATCTGGAAAATACTGCTCAGCTCTGCAGAAAGACGTCACTCAGATTCCCCCAAACACTGATTGTAATTGTGGGGTTTGTCTTTAAAAACTATTCCCCACTGAGCTTCAGCCTCAAGAGACTCTGAGGCATGAGCAGTCCTTGGTTACCAGCTAATAAGAGAACTCATATCCTTTTTATTGGTTTAATTATCATCGTTGTCAAGAATTACTTCTAGTGGATCATCTTCAACGAGCTGGGAATTTAACTCTGGTTCTCCATAAGAGCAATATGTTCTCTTAACCACTGAGCTATCTTTCCAACCTCCCAAAATACAGCCCATTTCAGGTGCACAGGAAGATATACTGATACAAGATATCAGAGGTAGTGCCAGAGAGAATTATGATCTACTGTCCTCTCTTTATTTTCATATTTTCTGTACTGATTATATAATTTGTATTATATTTTCCCAGACAGGGACTCACTCTGTAGATGAGGCTAGCCTGGAAGTTGTGGCAATTTACCTATTTCATCTTCCTCAATGCTGAGATTCCAGGTGTGAGCTGCCACACCTGACTCCCCTGCCCTCCAATAAAAGGCAGATTAAGCGAAGCATGGTGGCTCACACCTGTAATTCTAACACCGAGTGGGAACATGCAGAAGACATCTCAGCAAGTTCCACACCAGCCTGAGCTATACCACAGGATCCTTGTAATGATTACTATTATCAACTTGACAGATCTAGAATCACTCAGGAGAAAGCTTTGGGCATGTCTCTAAGAGATTATCTAGATTAGGTTAGCTGTGTTGACTCAGCTAAATGTGAACATTAGCTCCTTGACTCCTGACTGTGGCTGCAATGAGGTCAGCCACTTCATGTTCTTCCAGCCATGAATTCTCTGCCTCAAAGACTGTACACTTGAACTATCAGGTTTATTTATCACTATTATTACTGGATGTATCCATATGGCATGTGTGTTATGGGGTGAGGAGTATGCATGTGCCACAGCACATGGATAGATGACAACTTCTTTCCTATCACCTTGCTGAAGCAGGGTCTTTCTGGCTGTTCCTGCTGCTCTGTGGTCTCTATGTTAATTGGCCCATGATTTCCAGGCAATTTCCCTGTCTCTGCCTTCTATCCTGACACAAGAATACTGGAATTATGAATGCAAGCCATGCCATCCAGGTTTTTGTGGGTTCTGGGAATAGAATTCAGGTCACCCCACTTGCTCAGAAGTGTTTTTACAAAAAAAAAAAAAAAAAGCCGGCAGTGGTGGCGCACACCCGCACACCTTTAATCCCAGCACTTGGGAGGCAGAGGCAGGCGGATTTCTGAGTTCAAGGCCAGCCTGGTCTACAAAGTGAGTTCCAGGACAGCCATGGCTATACAGAGAAAAACCCTGTCTCGAAAAAACCAAAAAGAAAGTGTTTTTACCAGTTAAGTCATTGCTGGCCCTTTTATTTTAAAAACATACTTATTTATTCATTTCTGTGTGGGAGGGTATGCAGACTGCAACCATGTTGTGTGGCAATTTCCTCCCAGATGAAATATTCCATCTTGAAGGGAATGCTCATTAAAACTTAGAATTCTATCTTTTATTTATTTATTCTTTTGTTTGTTTTTTCAGGACAGGGTTTCTCTGTGTAGCCCTGGCTATCCTAGAATTCAGTGTATAGTCCAGGCTGGTTTCAAACTCAGAGGTTCCCTGAATCTGCCTTGGAAGTCCTGGGAAGACTCAGGAAATCCTAAGCAAAGTTAAGACTCAGAAACTAAACAACTTGCTAAGTCTCAGAAGTCCCTGAAACTGAACAACTTCACAAGGCCCCTCCCTCTCTCCAGGGCTACATGAGCAGTCAAGGCTGCAGAGGAGGCTCTCTAGTCTGTTGAGCTGCTCACAAGCTGTGCAGTGAGCTTCAAGCATCACCCAAGTTGGAGCGGGCAGCCATTGCCACAATTGTGGCTGCCTTTGAGGTCATCCACACTTCCGGAAGTAACCCCCAATAAACTCACTGGTTTACCAAGCTCAACTTTTGTGGTAAAGCGAAATGTTTGTTTATGCCTCCCCAGAAACAGTGTCACACACAGGGCACTGTGTACACAGATTGGCAGTGAGCGCTCTCACCTGCTGAGACATCTTGCTGCTCCTTCCCTTTGTAATTTTTATTTTTTGGTATTTTAGTATTTTATCATGGTGACAAGGAAAGTTACTGATATTACTCTGTGTCAAGAGGAATAAAAAGCAGACAGTTATATGTAGTAAGCAGACTGTCATGTGCAGTAAGCAGATGTCATGTGTAGCCTTGTGTCACAGAAGCTTTACTGTGGTCAATCCATGGTCCCTGAACGCTTGTTTGGAGATTCTAATAGAAGCATGCACTTTGTGCAGTCTTGATTCTTACTCCTCTCCAACGGGAGAAGGAAGCTGTCATTTTACAGAGTACACAGCCTGTGCAAGAAGGGGATGACACTGACTAACACCTAACCAAAGCAGCTCTGATGCTCAACAGGAACGCTGCAGCTACATTACCTCATGCCCAGGAGTTTGATGTGATCTATAGACAATTATCTGTGGCCAATCCCTGCTGGCCATTGCAAAGAAATGGTCTAGAACTCAGCTATGCTGGGGACTCAGGTCAAGAGCTGACTTTTTAGAGCTTCAAGATCTATTTCCGATCTGTGCGTTCCTCAGTTATGTGAAGGGAGGGAATTTAGTACTAAGAAGGACCCCTCTAAAGCACATGGCTGAGACTGAGCACAGCTCTGTGCACAAGTCTGAATGTCAAGTCCAGAAAGAACTCTGCAGACCACAAGAGATATCAGACTTCCCCCAAGGAATTGCAGAAGGTTTTGGTTTATGAAAAACCCTCAATTAAGTATTTTTTTACTGTAAAATGCAGGAAGGGAAGTTATGTCATACAAATGTATGGGCACACACAGGGAGAGCAGGAGGCATTCCAGAGGGAGGAGCAGATGGCAAAGCTGGCAAGCCCTCTGGACGAGGCTCCAGACTGAGCTGTTCTGGGACTGGCTGGGCCATATACAGCAGTCTGCCTCGTAAGCAGCCACTCTCAGAAGCTGGAAACCCAAGGGGAAGCAGGAGGGCCTCAGAGAAGAGGAAAGCAATCTGGCATAAGGACTTACATTTGCTCGGTGGTCCTGGGCAGCTTCTCGTGGTCACCTGCAAAGGGAAATGCTCCGGGTTAAATACACACTCCACACGCACAGACGGCAAGCAGTACTTGCCTCTTCCCAGAGTTTTCGTGGACTTTCATTTACCCCCTGACTCTTTTTCAATTCATTTCCAGAATCTTAGGTGAATGTTTTTATACAACACACACACACACACACACACACACACACACACACACACACACACACACACATTAATGTTAAGTTTTTTTTTTTTCTTTTCTTTTTGGTTTTTCGAGACAGAGATTCTCTGTGTAGCCCTGGCTGTCCTGGAACTTAGTCTGTAGACCAGGTTGGCCTCGAACTCAGAAATTCGCCTGCCTGGGATTAAAGGCGTGTGCCACCACTGCCTGGCTGTTTTTTAATTTTCTTAATGATCTGATCTAAGTAGTCGTTCTTTCCAGAGTTTCCTGGATACTATATGAATGGCCTCTGATATCCTGACCTCTGAGAAGCAATGCTGAGAGCCATACTCAATTCAAAAGTTTCCCCCCATGTCTCTTTGGACACCCGAAGCTTCAGAGCACCCCTGCAAGCAGGGTTCCCTACTGAGCCTAGCCTTCCTGAAGTTCACTGTTGCAAGTCCTCAGCCTTGGGGTGTCCTATCACAGCCTACTCCTTCTTCTCACAAAGCAGCTAGGCAGGAGTTCAGTCATGTGATCCGAATGGAGCTCACATCCCAGCTATCCCAAACTGTCTCATTAATCTTGGCCTTTCTGACACTCAGCACAGGGGATAAACACAGCTAGACTTCAAACTATAGGTTGAACTGAAATGCATTCTGTGAGGAATGAGTTAGACAAGTTGACCCTATAGTTTTAATCGGGGAAGGAGAAATGCCCACAAGATGGAATTTTGCATAAAATAGTAAATTGTATAATAATGTCTCTTTCATAGGAAAAAACATTAGGTAAGAGCTAGTAAGATAACTATTTACAAAGACTTACCCAAATAAGGAACATGAGTAGCTCCAAAAAAGTATGTTCTTGAACAGGCCAGAGGTCCCTTTGGTGAGACACACTGAGCGACCTGAACGTTGTGGGGAGAGGAAAGAAAGATGAGTATTCTAGGAGCTGGTGAGCTGGCTCACAGGCCTGGCCATCTAAATTCAGTCCCCAGAAACCATGGAAAGATGGAAGGAGGGAACAGACTTCACAAGATTGTCCTCATCTGCATGGCACACACATACCCCGCTTCATGAACATACACACAATAATCAAACTCTTAAAAAGGAACATACTTAGACAAGTAATGCTGAAGAAATGAAAAGTAAAGAGTTAATACAACGACGTTTATTTAACTGAATCTGATTTACTTTTTTTTTTTTTCTTTCTCCGAGACAGGGTTTCTCTGTATAGCCCTGGCTGACCTGGAACTCACTCTGTAGACCAGGCTGGCCTCAAACTCAGAAATCCTCCTGTTGGGATTAAAGGTGTGTGCCACCACTGCCCGGCCTAATTTATTTTTATAGACAAAGATGACTTAATTTGATTCAAACAATAGTATTTATTTGTTTAAATTCAAATATGTGTTTTTAATTTTGGTTTCATTTGTGTGAGGGGTGCAAACAGATTACTAATAGTGTACATATGGAATTCAGAAAACAACTTTGGGGGAGTTGGTTCTCTCCTTCTACTACATGACTTGGGGAGGGGGTTCTAGCTAACTAACTGTCAATACGACATAGTCTAACACACCTGATGAGAGAGTCTCAATTGAAGGATTACCCAGATCAGGCTATTTGTGGGCGTGTCTAGAGGGGAACTGTCTTGATGAATAGATGGAAGAGACCTATCCAATGGTGGGGAGTGGCCTTAGGCAGTACAAGGAAGCTAGCTAAGCAGGCGAGGGAACCAGCTCTTCCACAGTCTACAATTCAATTGCCAGCCTGAGTTCCTGCCCCAACTTCCCTCAGTGATGGACTGTGATCTCAAAGTATAAGCCAAAAAAATCCTTTCCCTTACTAAGTTGCTTCAGTCAGTGTTTTATCACAATATCTTATCCTGCAAATAACAATAATAATAAAAATAAATTCTAAGAAGTTTAAAATATGAGTCTTATCTGGTTCTGAAGGTTATATTACCACCACCAGCCCACTCCCATCAGACAAGAGTGTTGCTATGTTGCTCAAGCTAGTCTTGAACTTGCAACTTTCCTGTCCCAACTTCCAAGTGAGGAGATTACAGATATCTGCCATAGACCTGAAGTTTTAGAAATAACACATTTGTCTTTTCACACAATACTTTTCCCTCAACTTTTGATATGCCTTGTAACTTTCTGTCAAAGCTAGATACAATAACTCTCGTAACAGGGCCTGAAAAAAAAGCAAGTCTTTAGTGAAAAATGATGTTAATCTGACTGGGTATTAAACTGTGTTTGGTATTTTTTGGAGCTTCAAGTACCATGGGCTTCCTTTTCTTGTAGCCTTGTATATGTCTCTGTGTTGAGGTTTGGTCTTACTTGGCTATTGTAACGCTAAGTGCAGGTCCCCAAGACCTGGAGTCTGCACAAAGATCTAAGTAACTCTGTCCCCAAGTTATTTCTGATTGGTAAATAAAGATGCCAACAGTCAGCCGGGCGTGGTGACGCATGACTTTAATCCCAGCACTCGGGAGGCAGAGGCAGGTGGATTTCTTTGTTCGAGGCCACCCTGGTCTACAAAGTGAGTTCCAGGACAGCCAGGGCTATACAGAGAAACCCTGTCTCAAAAAACAAAACAAAACAAAACAAACAAACAAAAAAAGATGCCAACAGTCAATAGTTGGTTAAAGAGATATAGGTAGAGTGTAGGTTTTGGGGTTGGAGGAGAATAAAGAAGAGAAGGAGGTGAAGGAGGAAGAGAAACTACCATGGGTTAGGTGAGCCACAAAAGACTGGTCAGTTGGAATTAAGAGCAGCTAAGATAAAACACAGTAAGTAATAATCTGGAGTTATTGATGGGAGGTAGATTTGAATAGCATAGCGAGTGGATATCTGCTCAGCTCTTGTGCTGTTTAAGGCTTATTGTAAATATAATGGTTGTGTGTGTCTTTTATCCGGGAACTAAATGGTCAAAGGCAGGGTATCTGGACCTGTCTCTGAGTTTCCTGAGGAACTTCTTGTATGATCTGCTGCTGCTACACTGAAGGTCTGCTGGGGTGGCGCCAAGGGAATGGGGAGGGGAGATTCTCTAACCTTACGATTGAATCTGAGTGTGCTTGTGACCTTCTTCACTAGAGGGTCTTAGCTTTTTCTTCCCTCCTTCCTAGGAAGGCTGGACTGTGAATAGATAGGGTTAGGAGAATGCCTTTGGTCTTTTTGTTTATTTTTTGTTTTGTTTTGTTTCTAGAGACAGGGTTTCTCTGTGTAGCCCCGGCTATCTTGGAACTCACTCTGTAGAACAGACTGGTCTTGAACTCAGAGATCAGCCTGCCTCTGCCTCCCGAGTGCTAAGATTAAAGGGATGCACAGCAACTGCCCAGCAAGTATGCCTTTCTTCTAAGTGGAACGGGACTGTGGTAAAATCTTTTATTCTGGAGAGGAGGCCTTTCTTACTACTCTCCTCAAATTATAAACGACTTTA
The DNA here is from genome assembly GCF_900095145.1 of Mus pahari. NCBI lineage: Eukaryota > Metazoa > Chordata > Mammalia > Rodentia > Muridae > Mus > Mus pahari. Next base: position 113,917,678 of record NC_034592.1, read on the forward strand.
TCCACCTGCCCATCATCTATGAGGAATTTTTTGTTGGCTCTTTACCATAAGAGTCTATTAGGTTTCTAGAAATTCAACCCATGAAAATGTGGCACTCCCTTTACGACTGCATACTCTATTAGGTTCTCAGCCATACGAGTCCACACCCAGATCCCAGGAGTTCATCACCATTTCCATTTGAAGGGACTGAGCATGCTCTTTGGCCTCATCTCTCCTCCAGAGCTCAGAGCGGCAGCTGGTCCTGACATCTTAGTTCTCTGAACGGGTCCAAGAATTGTTTGTTTGTAACAGTTCAGAATCATACTTCTTTTTATTATCTTTATTTTATGTTTATTTATTCATGTATGTATATCTGTGCACCACTTGCATGCCTTGTTCCTTAAGATGAGGACATCAGCTTCCTTGGAACTAGAATTATGAATGGTTGTGAGCCACCATGTGGGTGCTGGGAATCAATCCTAGGTCTTCTGGAAGGGCAGCTAGTGCTCTTAACCACTGAGCTCTCTGCCAGTCCAGAAAGACATGGCTCTTGAATGGCCCTCTGGGATTGTACCCAAAAGAGAGGCTACTTGTTATTAATGGGTGATGTCAAAACTCTGAGACTCTCCTAAGGCGAGTTAGATGGAACAGCATCCATTCTAGTTCCTGAGGGAGGGTGCCTAGCTCTTCCCACAACCTTCCAGGCAGGGCAGGGATGATATTTCTCTATGGTATTGCAATTTTTATCTACAAGTTTTTGGTTTTGTGAGCCTATGTCTTGAATAGCTGAGGGCATTTCCCTGTAGATATTACACACACACAAACACACACACACACACACACACACACACACACACACACACACACACACGATAAAGAAAGCCAGAAAACTTAATCACCATATCATTGGTCCTGAATTAATGAGACCATCTATCAAATGTCCAGGGAATTTAGATGAACTTAGTGGGTTAAGGGAAAGTATAGGTATCCTATTTTAAAAATATGGGATATATACTAGGATATATACTATACAAGTCTCTATTTTGGATTTAATACCTGAAGTCAACAAGTAATACAGAAATGCCTCTTCTCTGGACAGGATAACAGGACAGCAACATGCTATAGAACACGCATTCTGGCAGACCTCTAACCTGAGCTAGCTTGGAGGTGGCCCAAAGATTTCAAGCTTTCAGCCCTGAAATGCTAAACCATATCCACGTGAGTCTTGTGTTCTCAAAAATCCTAATTAAAAAATAACTACACCTACCATTCTAGCTTTCCTAACATTCTGCAACATTTTTAAAAGCACTTTGTTAAAAACATTTGAAAATGTTTAAAATTCTATTAAGACTGCATAGACTTTGACAATCATTAGAGTCCTATACTCAAGTGTAATGGTCCCTTTTATTTGTGCATGTGTGTATACAAGGGTTGTACAGACTCATACATGTGGGTGCAGCCACAAACATGGCTTGGTATGTGCTTAGACAGCCTTCTGAGCCTTTTCACCTTGTCTGAAACAGGCTGCTGTCTACGCCAGGCTACCCAGCCCTCAAGCCTCTAGAGCCTTCTGTCTCTACCTCCCACCTTGCGATCGGCGCACACTGGATTCATACATATCTGCTTCACCGTGTCAGGCTTTTATGTGGGCTTCAGGATCTCAACCCTGAGCTATTTCCTTGGCCCCTAATGCTTTAAAGAGTATGGCAAATGATACACATCACGTAATAATGAACAATCAGAGGGCAGGTGAGGCAGCTCAGTAGATCAAGCCTAATGACCTGAGTTCAATCCCTAGAACCCATATAAAGACAGAAGGAAAGAACTGGTTCTATAACATCCTTAGCAGTCAGGATTTAACAAATTTAGGCTTAGAATCTACTTTCAAATTCTGAAAATTTTATTTTATTGACAAAGAACCGCCTGGGAAAAGTATTTTTTTTTCAACCATTTTCCTTCAAATATTTAAAAGTTAAAACGTTTTTGGGCCAGCAAGATGGCTTAGGAGATAAAGATGGTTGCTGCAAAGCCTGGCAGCCTGAGTTTGATCCCCAGGACCCACACAGTAGAGGAGAGCATCCTGCCAATTATCATCTGAGTACCAGCGCATGCATGGTGGGTAAGTTCCATAGGCACGTGTGCGCGTGTGCGCGCGCACACACACACACACACACACACACACACACACACACACACTAAAATAACTGTAAACAAATGTTTCCAAAACCCAATACTTAAAATATACACAGTCACTTCTTTTCACTGTAAAAATACAGTGACAATTTTGGATTTTTTTTTAATATTATTTTATGTACATGAGTACACTGTCCCTGTCTTCAGACACACCAGAAGAGGACATTGGATCCCATTACAGATGGTTGTGAACCACCATGTGGTTGCTGGGATTTGAACTCAGGATCTCTGGAAGAGGAGTCAGTGCTCTTAACCACTGAGCTATCTCTCCAACCTGGATTTTTTTTTTTAAAAAAACAAAACAGAAATATTATAAGAATGTGCTTTCATTTTAATCCCAGGTGTGGGGACTGGGGCTGCTTTAGACCGTCTGCAGCAGCTGACTTTAAACTGTCTCATGCTCTAGCAGAGGCATGGTTTTGTCAGCAGCAGAGAGTTTCTGCAACTGTGTGACATTTGGAATTCTGGGAACTTTGGAAGGGTGTATATGACGGTTTTTATATGCTTGGCCCCAGGGAGTGGCACTATTAGAAGGTGTGGCCCTGTTAGAGTAGGCACTGTGGTTGTGGGCTTTAAGACCCTCATCCTAGCTGCCTAGAAGTCAGTATTCTGCTAGCAGCCTTCAGATGAAGATGTAGAACTCTCAGCTTCTTCTGCATCATGCCTGCCTGGATGCTGCCATGCTCCCATCTTGATGATAATGGACTGAACCTCTGAACCTGTAAGTCAGCCCTAATTAAATGTTGTCCTTATAAGAGTTGCCTTGAGCTGGAGAGGTGGCTCAGCGGTTAAGAGCCCTGACTGCTCTTCCAAAGGTCCTGAGTTCAAATCCCAACAACCTCATGGTGGCTCACAACCATCTGTAATGAGATGATGCCCTCTTCTGGGGTGTCTGGAAACAGCTACTGTGTACTTACATATAATAAATAAATAATAATCTTTAAAAAAAAAAAAGAGTTGCCTTGGTCATGGTGTCTGTTCACAGCATCAAAACCCTATTTAAGACAGTGTATAAATAGATGCTAGAGCCCCAAGAGGTAGGGTTGGGGGTTGGCGGCTGGTGGTTGTTCAGGTGAGTTGGTTGCGGTTTGTTAGCAGTTGTGCTCAAAGAAACAAAAGGATAGAAGATTTGTGGATCTTTCTCTCTCTCATTCCCTTCCTCCCCCTCCCCCTTTCACTCTTATCTAGTGATACAGGGTGAACCTGGGGGAATAAAATAAAAAGAACCCATAAAGTAGCAAAGACCAGCTACATAAAACAACTTCAAATTCAGGACTAAGTCAACATAATAACTGAAAGAGATTCCTTTTGGCCAGCAGCCCTTTCTTGTTATTAGTAAAAGTAACCAAGTACCAGACAGTCTGGCCACTCACCATGTGTTTGGCAAAGCTCCCTGCAGGGCCAGTGTTGCGCACCAGATGCCCTTCAGAAGGGAAGTTAAAGCTGCCAGCGCTCAGGTTGTCCCGTGTGGAGTGGTTACCAAAGAGAACAAAAGGCTGTCGATGAGGGCTAGAACAGCAAGTCAACATGTGGTCAGACAAGGCCCCAGGACTGGACCTTAGGCTCTTCTGAGTGGTGTGACCATAGGATGGGCAAAGCCCAGTCTATGTAGTGCTCTTGGCTGAACTGGAAGGGATGTCGGATGTCTCTGATTTGTCCTAGTGACCATGAGGGTTGGAACTACACCCCTGAGAAGTTTATGCTTCCTGCCTGACCTCCTTTTTGAGAAATCAGTTACAAGAGTCTGCTCTAAATAATATAATGATGCTACCCCCTTTTTTTTTTTTAAAGATTTATTTAGCCAGTGGTGGCTCATGCCTTTAATCCCAGCACTTGGGAGGCAGAGGAAGAACAACAATGTCAACCAATCAGATTCCCCAGAGCTCTCAGGGACTAAACCTCCAGCCAAAGAGTACACATGGAAAGACCCATGGTTCCAGATGCATATGTAGCAGAGGATGGCATCAATGGGAGGAGAGGCTCTTGGTTCTGGGAAGGCTTGATTCCCCAGTGTAGGGGAATGCCAGGGTGGGAAGGCAGGAGTGGGTGGGTGGGTAGGAGAGCACCCTCATAGAAGTAGGGGGAGGGGGAATAGGATAGAGGGTTTCCAGAGGGGAAACCCGGGAAAGGGGATAACATTTGAAATGTAAATAAAGAAAATATCCAATGAAAGAAAGAAAGAAAGAAAGAAAGAAAG
>NC_034592.1:113922081-113924211 GCF_900095145.1 Mus pahari
AGGAAGGAAGGAAGGAAGAAAGAAAGAAAAGAAAGAAAGAAAGAAAGAAAGAAAGAAAGAAAGAAAGAAAGAAAGAAAGAAAGAAAGAAAGAAAGCAAGCAAGCCTCTGTCTTTTGCAAGGCGCTAGTTAGGTTCTCAGTGTAATTTATCCTACAGCCCCACCCCCATCCAGTACTGCTGTTCCCTGTCTGTAGTTTTGCTTTCTTGAGCTAGATATAAAATAAAAGTCCCTTTCTTTAGAGTGAAGCTGATTATCTATAGTACTTTTAAAGCCATTTTACTATAAGAGTACAGAAAAATAAAGCAAATACAAAAGTACAAAGCACCAAGACCAATGAATCACAACTACAGATTTTCCTTTCCTTTCTCTTCTCTTCTCTTCTTTTCTTTGAGACAGGGTTTCTCAGTGTAGTTCTAGCTGTCCTGGAACTCACTCTGTAGACCAGACTGCTCTTGAACTCAGAGATCTGCCTGCCTCTGCCTCCCTATAGCTGGGACTAAAGGCCATGCGCCACCAGTGCCCGTCACAATGATGATTCCTTATTCTATAACTATAGTCAACTCACATCCTGAACATCGCTGGTCCTCATATTTGGCACCCCTGTTTTCAGTTCCATTTTCTCTATCACCATTCCCACTCCCTCCCCAGGAGGCATACCTGTTTTCAGTAATATGGCTGGAGATCATCCCATGACTGAAGTAGCTTCTGAATGGCTAAAAGGAAGCCAATATATGATGTAAGATAAAAGCTTTGAAAATAATAAAGCTTTCACATATGTGCATATGTACATGTCAAGAGAATGAGTAGTAACAGAAAGACAGAGATGTATACAAAGTATAAGAACACAGAAAGATAATGTAGATAAAATCATGAACTTGGAGTATAGCAATGAAACAAAACAGAACAAAAAATATGAAAACAGCTGTAAAAGGCAAAGAAACACAAAGCAAACCCATTCAAATACATAGTTTTTAACTACAGAAAAGAACTCTGACCAATCAACATTTACAGTTCAAATCACTAATCTTGCCACACTCTTCTCTTCTGTTAAAGGTCCCTACATTCCAATAACATTAAACATAATTGTAATATGCTAATTTAAATCAGAAATCAGGGGAATTAAAGAACACAGAAGTATAATGATAAACTTTTCATAAGAAAACAAAGAATTAATTCTTGACTTTGGATGAAGTACTGGGCTAAACTTATTAATCAAAAGTTACCATACAGGGTCTCACGCTCAATGGTTCAAAGTTTCAAAAGGGAATTTCAGTGCCTTTAAGTAGTATCTCTTGTGTATTTTTTCAGCTTGTCAATATTTCTTCCTTGCAGAATACAATAAATCACACACAATCTCTAAGAACTGTTAACATTTTGGTAAACTTTCTTCAATTTTTTTTATCATATCTGTAGACTATTACTGATTATACTGCAGTTTATTATTTGTTCTAAAATATATATACTGTTATTGAATCTCAAGATTATTACTGTGGGATATGAAGAGATGACTCAGGAGTTAAGAACATTTGTAACTCTTGCAGAGGACCCAGGTTCAAATCCCAATACACACACAGTGGCTCACAACCATCTGTAACTCCAGTTCCAGGGGGATCAAACACCCTCTTCTCATCTAGGCAGGCAATAAGAAACACGTAATGCACAGACATATATGTAGCCAAACACTCACACACATAAAATTAAAAAAAATCTTTAAAAATAAGATTGAACACAATCATGGAAATTACCTGACAGTGATTTTTGGCCTCTACATTCAAGTGGACAGATGTGTGTGCAGAATACACATGAATACATATACACACATACATCACACATATATACAAATGTATTTTTATGGCAAAAAGAAAAAAAGACATAAATAATGCAATTGTAATAAACATGGAAGAAATACTCAAAATATATAGTAAGAATTCTTTAATTTTATTTAGAATTTCTTTAGAGACAAACTATCAAAATGATGGCCTCAGATGCATTACAGGGTCAAGAACTGCCTTGAGCCGGGCGGTGGTGGCACATGCCTTTAATCCCAGCACTCGGGAGGCAGAGGCAGGCGGATTTCTGAGTTCGAGGCCAGTCTGGTCTAAGAAGTCAGTTCTAGGACAGCCAGGGCT
>NC_034592.1:113924796-113938160 GCF_900095145.1 Mus pahari
AAAAAAAAAAAAAAAAGGAAAAAAAAAGCCCTGAGTTTAAATTAGAGTGTGGAAGGGTATATGGAAGGGTTTGGAGGGAGGAAAGGGAAGAAAGAAATGGTAATTATGATTTCAAAATAAAAAAGAAAGAGAAATCTTAATATGTGCCAGAGGAGAAAAGACCTATATCCACAGGAAGAAAGACTGAGACAAAAGACTCACAAAACAATGTGAATAAGTAGATAACAGAGGAACATCATTTGAGTACTGAAGGGAAAAAAACCTCATTAACCTAGAATCTACAGAATTTTGCCTATACATTGCAAAAGCATATTTCAGAAATGTAGTTGAAGCTGGGAGTGGTGATTCTCATCTGTGGTGGTTCAAATGAGAATGGCTATAGGCTCAGATACTTGAATATTTGGTCCCCAGCTAGTAGAACTGTTTGGCAAGGACTAGGGGGAGGTATGTCACCGCGGTGGGCTTTGAGGTTTCAAAACCCCACACCATTCCCAGTGTCTCTCTGCCTCTTACATGTGACTCAGATGTGAGCGCTCAGCTACTGTCCCAGTGCTATGCCCCGCCTGCTGCCAAGCTCCTTGTCATGATGGTTATGGACTACCTATCCTCTGCAACTGTAACCCCCAATAAACTCTTCTGTAAGGTGCCTTGGTCAAGGTGTCTTCATGGCAATAGTAAGATACCCAAGATCTATTATCCCAGGGAGGTAGAAGCAGCAAGCCAATGAGTTCAGAGCTACCCCACACAATAGTGAGATCCTGTCTCCAACAAACAACAGTGGAACAAAAAACTATGTTTCTCTATTATGTTCCCTTGTGCATACTGAAGCTGAAAGATTCATCATCATAAGATTTAATTACAAACAACATTAAAGGACATCCTTAGAGGAGGAAGATGCCAAGCAGAATACTGGTCCATACATAGGAATGCAGAGCACCAGAGGAAAGTCCAAACAAATAGGTAAGATTCTTTCCTAACTATTAAGGTATTTGAGAATAATAGCAGCAATGTATAACAATATATAGAAACTGTGTGTGTGTGTGTGTGTGTGTGTATGTGTGTGTGTGTGTGTGTGTGTGTGTGTGTGTGTGTGTGTGTGTGTGTAAAATGTTCCAGGTCACCTCACAATGGTCAGGTGAGGGCTTGTTCTGTGCCACTGTGGTACAATGAAGATAGTGATAGCTTAAACCCCAGGGAGGCTCAAAGGCAAGTTCAAGATGGCTCTTCTGAGTCTTTCTGTTGAATAGTTTTTGTGACTATTCTGTTCCCTAGTTTTCAAAATAGACATTCAGTTTAGTCATGAAGGTGCCTTAGCCTGAACCAGGTAACTGGTAACTCACTACCAATGTGGGCTTGGAACAACACCACGGCACTGTGACCAAGGGGCTCAACCAGTATTCAGAGGTATATAAGTACTAACTAGCACTCTCCATAACTATTGGTTGGGGACACCACATGCTGAATAGAGAAGTGGGCATAAGAAAACTATTTGGGGTATAGGGCACTGACACCAGAGGCTTGAATACACTTGTTCTTTACAGGCATGGGAGGAATTTCTTTTATGAAACATACAACATGACTTATAGAAATGACAACCAAAACAAACCTCTACATTGGTGAATCTCGAAAAAAATTACTAAGTCAGGCATAGTAGCACATGACTTTTACTCCACCACTTGGAAGGGCAAGAGGCAGGTTTATTTCTTTAAGTTCCAGGCCAATCAGGGTCACATAGTGACCACATAATAACAACAAAAATAATAATATAACAACAATAATACATTTATCATTTTCCTTTCTTCTATTATGTTTTACTTACGTACCTCACCCGCCTGAGATTCGGAAAGTTCCAGCAGGAAAGGGATTTCTGTATCAAAGTTAGCAAAGAAGCTCGTCCACTGATGCTCAAACACCGCCAGGTCCTATTTAAAAGCAAACAAACAGAATGTCATACAAGGGAACAAGAATCATGAACTTACCTGAAATACTAGGCTATTCTATACATGGATTATTTAGTTTTTGTAATAAAGAAATCTGGGGCTGGTGAGATGGCTCAGTGGGTAAGAGCACTGACTGCTTTTCTGGAGGTCCTGAGTTCAAATCCCACCCATAATGAGACCTGACACCCTCTTCTGGTGTGTCTAAAGTCTAAAAACAGATACAGTACGTGTACTTATGTATTAAATAAATTAAATTAAAAAAAGAAATCTGAATTAGCCTGAATCTTACTTTTTTATCTGTTCATGGCTGCTAAATGAACATTTACCACTTTCTGTTTGTATGTGACAAAAAGGAGAGGGGACTATGCTCAGTACTGACCATCTGGAGAAAGTCTCTCTGGGACATGAAATAACTTTTTGTTTTTATCTCCTCCTCCTCTTCTTCCTCTTCCTCCTTGTCCACCTTCTCTTCCATTTCCTCTTCTTTCTCATTCTTTTTTTTTGAGAAAGGATATCACAATATAGTCCTAGATGGCCTGGAACTTCCTCTGAGACCAGGCTGGCCTCAAACTCACAGAGATCCACCTGCCTCTGCCTCCCAAGTACCAGGATTTTTAAGGGCAAGTATCACCATGCCTGACTACTTCTTTAATTTATAGACTCAACTTTCTGCTATTCTAAGGAAAAACAATTAACATTCTTAGTCATCAGGGAAATGCAAATCAGAATGACCCTGAGATTCCACCTTACACTTATCAGAATGGCTAAGGTCAAAAACTTCAACACAAAATGTGTCCTACCTACAAGATGTGCACGGACAAAGATGGAGCAGACACTGAGGGAATGGCCAACCAATGACTGCCCCAACTTGAGACCCAATCCATGGGCAAGAACTATTAATGATACTACTCTGTTATGCTTCCAGACAGAAGTCTAGCATAACTATTCTCTGTGAGGCTCCACACAGCAAACAGTGAAGATGCAGAGACCCACAGCCAAACATTAGACAGAGCTCAGGGAGTCTAATGGAAGGGTTTGGGGGAGGATTGAGGGGTCCAAAGAGGACAGGGACTCTACAAGAAGACCAACAGAGTCAACTAACCTGGACATTTGGGGCCTCCCAGAGACTTCATGAACTACCAACCAAAGAACATACAAGGGCTGGGCCTAGGCACCTGCACATTTGTAGCAGATGAGCAGCTTGGTCTTCGTGCAGGTCCCCTAACAACAGGAGTGGGGCCGTCCCTGAACCTATTGCCTGCCTGTGGATTCTGTTCCCCTAGCTGGATCGCCTTGTCTGGCCTCAGTGGGAGAGGAAAGGGGCAGTGGGGAGACGATACCTAGAGGAGGATCCCCTTTACAAAGGAGAAGGGGAGAGGAATGGGGGTAATATCTGCATGGGGAGGTGCTGGAGGAGAGGGGGCTGATGTTGGAATGTAAATAAAATGTAAATTTAATTAAAAAATATCTATTTTCCTTTTTTCTCATCCTTTTACTTTTATTTCCTTCTGCCCAAAGGAACTAGAAACAAAGCTCATCGTAGTATGAAACTAAATTGTGGCCTCCACACTTACTCCTCACTTAAACACACAGGAGCTCTCCAAAGAAATGGCTGGCTACACTACTCAGCTATTAAAAACAATGAATTTATGAAATTCTTGGGCAAATGGATGTATCTGGAGGATATCATCCTTAGTGAGGTAACCCAATCACAAAAAAAGTCACTAGATATGCACTCACTGGTAAGTGTATATTAGTCCAGAAACTTAGAATACCCAAGATACAATTTGCAAAATACAAGAAAACCAAGAAGGAAGACTGATGTGTGGATACTTCATTCCTCCTTAGAATAGGGAACAAAATACCCATGAAAGGATATAGGTACAGAGATAAAATTTAGAGCTAAGATGAAAGGATGGACTATCCAGAGACTACCCCACCCGGGGATCCATCCCATCATCAGCCACCAAACCCAGACACTATTGCTTATGCCAGCAAGATTTTGCTGAAGGGATCCTGATATAGTGGTCTCTTGTGAGGCCATGCCAGTGCCTGGCAAACACAGAAGTGGATGCTCACAGTCAGCTATTGGATGGAACACAGGGCCCCCAATGGAGGAGCTAGAGAAAGTACCCAAGGAGCTGAAGGGTACTGCAACCCTATAGGTGGAACAACAATATGAACTAACTAGTACCCCCCAGAGCTCATGTCTCTAGCTGCATATGTAGCAGAAGATGGCCTATTCGGCCATCATTGGGAAGAGAGGCCCCTTGGTCTTGCAAACTATATATGCCCCAGTACAGGGGAATGCCAGGGCCAAGAAGGGGGAGTCGGTGGGTAGGGCAGCAAGGGCGGGGGGGGGGTATAGGGGACATTCGGGATAGCATTTGAAATGTAAATAAAGAAAGTATCTCATAAAAAAATAAAAATAAATAAATAAATAAATAAATAAAAAGAAATGGCTGGCTATAGGTGAGAAGCAGCAATAAGTCCAGATGATGACATAATCTCTGGCAATGCTAGAGAAGGAGGGAGGGGGGGCAGAGAAGGAGCCGACTCTAATTTTCTCAGTGCAACCTCAAAGTAGATCAGTCAGTCGTAGGGAGGGACTCTTTTTCTTTTGTTTTCTAATTACTGTTTATATATATATATATAAATGACAATAAACATAATCTATTCTACTCTATTTGAAACGGTCAGTACAAAGTATAAGTGACACATCCCTGGTAACGATGACCATTTACTTACTTATTTTATAGGTTAGAGGACAATTTTGTGAGACTGGTTCTCTGCTCTGTGGATGTCAGGGAGCGAACACAGGCCCTCAGGCTTGGCAACAAGTGCTCCGACCTGCTGAGCCATCTCATTGGCCCCCACCACAAGATTTTGTTGGTTGTCTTTATTTCTTTTGAGGCAGAGTGTGTGGTCAGGGTTGGTCTGGAACTCTTTATTTAACTGGGGCTGGCCTTGAATTCAGAGCTCCAGGAGCCCGTGCATCTCCCAATGCTGGCAGAAAAGGCACGAGTTGGAAAACTACATTCTAGGGTGGACACATTTTTGTAAACAAGGCTTCAGTCGAGCACAGACACACCCAGTTTAAGGACTATCTAGAATAGCTTTTGTGAGACAGTGACACTGCTGAGCACTTACAGGAACCTAGGCAGGATGTCTAGGCAATAGGACAAGTCTGGCACCTCCCTTCCAAACTTTGATCTTTTAGAGCAATTTGCCATCTTAATCTTTCACGTTACAAGACAACTTCTGCATTGTTTTTTACTAAAGTCCAGTATAATATCCTTCCCCCTGAGGGGAAAAAATAACCAAAAGTCTTCAGGTCAAACAGCTGCTTTAGCAGGTTTTCCTCAGGGGAAGGAAGCCTCAATTCTCCCAGGTTAGGACGAGATGCTCCACTCTGATTAAAGCAAACTAAGATGTACCTTGCACTTCTTCCAGTTAAATACCTTTGGTGGATAACTGCCTAGATAATTGAACATGATTATGTTGACTACAGTTTGGCTCCTTACTTCTGAAAGCATGTTCTCCAGAGACGCAGGATCCATCCTGCTGTAGACATTCCACAGACTCAGACTCACGTCCTGCAACTGACACAGAGAGCAAAACACTGCAATCATTAAGTCAATCACTAGGAAGGTCAATTACTTCTTAGCTTCTGAGACTCAAAAATTACTATACTGGAATAAATAGTGTTACTAGAATAATAAACTGAAATTTTATTATATTATTTTTAAATTATGAATTTTGTTAACTGTATTTATTGTTAAAACAAGGCTTTATTAATTCTATTAGAATAAACCACAATTTTACTAATCTTATTTAACCCTATACAAATTAATAAATGCTTTCTCATTCAAGAAAATTATTTTCAGAATCTTCATATATCATCTGATTACATTCAATGCTGGCACATACGCATTTATACATACATATACACACTATGTTTTTTCTTTGTAATTTTAATTAAAATATGCTCATAGTTTTTTAAAAATCAAACTATAAAAAGGCTTACAATAAAAAACTTAATTCTTCAACTTTATCCTTTTAGAAAGTACATTAGTCTCATAAAAAAACTCTAAGTTTTTTTTATTTTTGTTATTTATGTCTAGATTTATTTATATAAAGATGTCTATTTCTTATAAACTTAAAAGTATTAACCTTTGAAAAGATGCAGGTCTTCTCTATTATCGTCCCACACTTTCTCTCTATACACACATTAGCTGTTTATAATATCAAATCATACAAATATTATCTCTCCAAGGTAAAGTACACTTCTATCCCGTCAGGTGTACCTACTGCTCCAATTTTTCACTAGCATTATCTTTGCTTTGGTTTGTTTGCCTTTTTTGAGACAGGGTCTATCTCACGCCATGAGCTTTGGCTGGCCTAGAGCTTCCTGTACACTTGGCTGGCCTTGAACTCATACATTCTGAGTACTGGGTTCAGCAATTCAATCCTGAACTTTAACAGTCCCACCCACTCTGCTGACTCCAGGGTTCCCAGCAGTGCCACCACTGTTCTCTCCTCGCCTGTGCAGATGTCCCTTGCAGTGCAGTGCCCACAGCACTCCGAGCCTCTCTGCACTTCCTTCTTCTAAAGCCAAAATTATCAAATATTGAGAGCAGAAGACGACACAGTCACCTCTAAGATCCAAGTAACCCACTCAGCTTTCCCCAGTCTACTGAACTTTACTATGTGAAGAAAATATTCTTTAAGAGCCCGCTTATCTATGTTTGCATCCTAGGTACTCTGATGATTTTATCTTGTTTTGGTTTGTTTTTCAAGATAAGGTCTCTCTGTGCAGCCCAGGCTAAGGAAAGCTTGCTGTCACAGTTTGAATATGAGCAAACTATGATGGGGGACAGAGGGAAGTGAAGAGATAATGAGATGGAGGTAAAGGAGGAATACTTGGAAAAATAGTGACCGTTATTAGTTACATGCTAGGCGTGTTGGCGCTTGCCTGTAACTGAGAGGCAGAAGGCAGAGGATCCTAAATGAGGGAGGGAGGCCTAGGTTACAAACCGAGACCCTGTCTCAACACACACACACACACACACACACACATGAGATAGGATCTTGCTATGGAACTCAACCAGGCATGGAACTAGTGATCTTCCTGATTCAATTTGCCCGGGATTACAGGCATACACCATGTTTAGCTAAGACAGGGATCTTAAAGATTTACAGTCTCATATGATATCTGCTACTTCCTCCACACAACCCATCCCATGGTAAAAGTCTACATCAACCCTTCAAAGGTTTTAGAGTGAGGGGATGTCTTCCCAGCCAGTCACTTTCTCACTAGCTCTGTGTCTTGGAGAATATTTGTTTGACCCCTCTGTTAGGTAAACAAAAAAAAGTACCTACCAGAGAGGATCATTGTAGGAACTGTGTGTGTGTATGTGTGTGTGTGTGTGTGTGTGTGTGTGTGTGTGTGATGTATAGAAGGCACTCTATATATGCATAGTTCAGACAAGATAGAACAAATATAACCATTTTTGTAAATGGTTTCCTTTCTGTCTGCTGTGGCCCGATTCTCTCCAATTTCCTTGGGAATTACTGTACCTTTCAAGGGAAACTCTCCAAGCCTGATTTTCACTCTGTAACTATAGTAATCCTATCTGACAGAAAGGTGAAATCCACAAAGAGCCTTAGAGAGTGTGGGGGCCTGCCAGGCAAGTCCCTGCATACTTCCTCGGGATGTTAGCCCTGTGACTTGCTTCTAAAGGTACACTATACCAGGATGTCCCCATTTCTAGTATGACAATGCTTCTCCTGCCAGGTTTTCTGTTGGGCCAGGTCATATCAGATAGGAACAGATGGATGCCTTCAGGCACTCGGTTAACATACCAGAGCACCCTCCCTAACCTGCCCTGAGGACTCTTTTTTTCCAGACTCGATCTCACCTATTAACCTCTCTCAAAAGACATTTATTGGTCATCTCCAAGATGCAAGAAATACAGAACACTGCACACTCCATCTCTTTCAAAGCCAGGCATGATGACACACACCCTTAATCCCTTAACTTAGGAAGCAGAGGCAGATGGATCTCTGGAAGTTCCAGGCCAGCCTGGTCTACATAGTGAGATCTTGGATTGGTTTGTTTAATGCACAATCACTTTGTGACAAGACCCAAACATACTAGTTTTCACACATACCTCATATTTCATGGTAAAAAATCCATCTCCTCCAATGCCTTCAAGTGCAAAGGCCTGGACAATTGGCCACTTCTCTACCACAAACATATCAAATATCTGTAAGTGACCTGGAAGAATCAACACCAATACCCATCAAATAGCACCCCGGACAGTTGGGCCCAATCTCACGTGGTTAGACAGGAGTCATTTCTTAGAGTTACCAAGATAATAGGAGGAATAGATATTGAAACTAAAAATATAAAGTGAAATTCAAGAAAAATTTAAATCACAAGCAAGTATTAAAAATTCACATCTCTCTACAGTACATTTACATTTTGTTTTTTTTTTAAAGAGTACTCTACTACAATTGATTTGTACCATTTAGTGAGTATGTTTAGTATGTTTATTAACAAACCAAAAGATGGCTCTTTTATCTAAAGCCAGCCAATCAGCTTTCTCAAGGGAAAACTACCAAACCAAAACCTTTTTCTTTCTTTCTTTCCTTTCTTTTTTTCTGTGTAGCTCTGTCCTGGAACTCACTTTGTAGACCAGACTTGCTTGAGCTCAGAAATCCGCCTGCCTCTGCCTCCTGAGTACTGGGATTAAAGGCGTGCGCCACCACTGCCCGGCTCAAAAAGTTTCTTTTCTGGTCAGGTGTAATGGCATTCTCCTTTAATAGCAGCACCTGGGAGATGGAGGCAGGTGGATCTCTGGAGTTTGAGCGCAGCCTGGTCTACATAGCCAGCTACACAGTGAGATCCTGTATCAAAACAAAACAAAAATAAGCCTTCTTTTTGTAAAAATAATTTCAATATTTAGGGTTTTTTTTTCCTTCCTACAATATCAGCACTGATAAACTTGTTGATTCACCCCTGTATTCTACATTGAATTTCCCTTTAAATCAGTGGTTCTCAACCTTCCTAATGTTGACCCCTTTTTGGATATTTGGCAGTTCCTCACGTTATAGTGACCTCTAACATAAGTTTATGGTTATTTATTAACTTATTTTGTTGTTACTTCATAACTGTAACTTTGCTATTGTTATGAATGGTAATATAAATACCTGAAATGCAGGACATAATGATATGCAACCTCCAAAGGGGTCACAACCCACAGGTTAAGAACTGCTACTGTAAACATTTTTTTTTTTTTTTTGCTTGCCTGCTTGTTTGAAACAAGGTCTCTATGTAGCCTTAGCTGGCCTGGAACTCACTATGTAGACCATAATTGGCCTCATCCTTATACAGAGCTATCTACTTCTGCCTCTCAAGTGTGAATGGGATTAAAGGTATACGCTAAAAAGATTTATCTTATTTTAATTATGTATGTGTGTGTGAGGGCACCCATGAAGTCAGATCCCCTGGAACTGGAGTCACAAGTAGTTGTGAGCTGCCTGATATAGCTGGTGAGAACTGAATTCAGGTCCTCTAAAAGACCAGTATATGCCTTTAGCCATCTCTCTAGCTCCATAAGCCTATTTTTATTTATTTATTTATTTATTAAATATTTATTTATTTATTATATGTAAGTACACTGTAGCTGTCTTCAGACACTCCAGAAGAGGGAGTCAGATCTTGTTACAGATGGTTATGAGCCACCATGTGGTTGTTGGGATTTGAACTCCGGACCTTTGGAAGAGCAGTCGGGTGCTCTTACCCACTGAGCCATCCCACCAGCCCCATAAGCCTACTTTTAAAATTATAATTTTCTATTATAAAGACACATTATATCTATAAGTAATAAGTAATAGAGACTAGATGTTAATTGTGCTAAATCCCTCATCAGTTCTCCTTGACCACAGATAGCTTAGAATGTTATTGTGGTAACTTCACAGTTGTGAACAAGGAGCTTGTATAAGAGAGTTCCTAAATTTCATTCTGTTTGATCCTTTTCCTCAGTGAAAACAGGCCAAATGGTTTTCCAGCCAAATATCTATCAGGAAAGAGGAACATTCAATCCTCATACCATCCAAGCAAGCAACATTCTTAGTTTTTTTAAAGATTGATTGATTGATGTTTTTTTAAAGATTGATTGATTGATTGATGTATACAATGTTCTGCTTGCACATATGCCTGCAACCAGTAGAGGGCACCAGATATGAGTCACCATGTGGTTGCTGGGAATTGAACTCAGGATCTCTGGAAGAGCAGCCAGCACTCGTAGCTTAACTACCTCTTTAGCCCCCAAACAAGGTTCTTACATGGCTTGCCGTCAGATACTCACCTTGGGAGCTATAAGGAATACCAATTCTACTACAGTCTCGAACCATGTCCACAAAGCTGGAAATCTTAAATTCTTCCGCTGCTTCCTCATCTTCATACTAAGGGAAATTAAAAGAAAAATGGACTCTAATGAGATACATCACTTAAAGTTCACATTATCTATGTATATTCTTAGGGACTGTATCTCCCCCCTCTTCCCAACACACACAGTCTCTCTGTGTAACAGTCCCAGCTGTCCTGGAACTCTCTCTGTAGACCAGGCTGGCCTCAAATTCATAGAGATCCACCTGCCTCTGCTTCCCAAGTGCTGGGATTAAAGGCATGAGCCAGCACCACCAGCCTCAGGGACTGTCTTAAATGTCATTTATAAAGAACTATTCCCAACTAGGGAAGGATGGCTTCCTATTTGTTGGTCAAAAATAGTCTCCAATTCTGCATCTCATAAACAAAAATCAACTCAAAATGGATTGTGACTTAAATGGAAGAGATAAAACCTATTCCTCCAAGTGTTCCAAATAATCACATGGAAAGAAATGTTCTTAATCAATACTGGGTAGAAATTGCCATGACATTCATTACAGGCAGAAAAATCTCAATTTGCTTTCTAGTCATATTCTTCAAAAGGACCCAGAGGGAAACAGAAATAGAGAGACACCAAGAAACCCAGATAAAAATGTCACAAAATTTAGGACAATTCTAACCTTTGCAGGCATGTCAGGTCTTTTGACACTGTAATCCAACTCTGCCAACTATAAAGTTTAGACTCACTCAAAAAATTGCCCAATCGCTAGGCAATGGTGGCGCATGCCTTTAATCCCAGCACTTGGGAGGCAGAAGCAGGCGGATTTCTGAGTTCTAGGCCAGCCTGGTCTACAAAATGAGCTCCAGGACAGCCAGGACTATACAGAGAAACCCTGTCTCGAAAAAACAAAACAAAACAAAAAACAAAAAATTGCCCAATCAACAGAATAATATTCTACAAGGCTGACAGAATGTCCCTTTAATCCCAGCCCTTGGGAGGGAGAAGTAGGCAGATGTCTGAATTGCCGGCCAGTCAAGGCTACACAGTGAGACCCTGTCTCAAACAAAATAAACAAAAATAAAACATACAGTAAGATCCCATAACCATTTAAGTAAACCTTCAAGTTTGTGTTGAGCAACATTTACAGCTATTCCTGCCTGCAGTGCCCTCAGGCTGCAGGCTGGAAAGCCTGTAAGAGCAGTCTCTGAGCAGTCGTCCTGCAGACAGACAGACATACAGACAGACAGACAGACAGACGGAGGCTGGAGAAGGAGAGGCAGGACGGGAGAGGGGGCTCAGAAACCAGTGAAAGCCCTGCCGTCTCCTTCAGGCAGACAACCCAGCGCCTCACAGCAGAGGGCGTTCCACTTGGATATTCACGTTTGTGCACGCATGCTCAGACACAGGATCTGCATGTTTTTAAAGGGGCTTCTGTTCCAAACCAACCTTTCCTGAAAGAAGCCCCTATCCTGTCTTCTCTCCTCACCTCATTCTCCGTCATGCAGTGGAAATGCAGGTTCCTCCAGTGTGCCACGTACGGCAAAAGATAGCAGTAGTTGACGGGATTACAGTACAGATGGACACTATCTGATTTAATCAATAAAATCACATCTGCAAGAAGAAAAAAGCAAAACACCAAATTGTCAGAAGCCTTTCCTTCAGTTTCTGCTCGGGAAATTAGTAACTCCACCTTAAACACAAGACAGTAGTCAAGCAAGTCAGCGTCTGCATGGCCAGGCCCTGGGTCCATTTCTAGTATAACAAACAAACAACAAAACTTCAAAAGCAAAACATACAGCTATTTCAGAAACAATGTAACAAAAGTCTAAATGGGTAATTATTTAATCAAGCGATAGTCAGGCGTGGACAGTAAGGATTTTCTATTGCCTCTGCAATGCTCCCCCTATGGTGGCTTTCCAAATATGACAGTGTAAGCCCAAAATAAGTCAAAAGAGCAGAGTTCATTCCTGAAACTGCACTGCAAAGTTCAACAGTCAGAGCTGGGGTACCAGGCTTGGCCGTGTTACTCATTTACTGACTGGTAACACATTGGCTACATTCCCCGAGATAAAGCCTTGGTTACACACACACTCAGCAAGCAACCTGTCACCCGCAGCCCATTTCATTTTTTTTTTTAAGACAGGGTCTCACTAAGTTGCTTCAACTGACCTTGAACTCAATATATAGCTCAGGGAGCCATTGAACTTGCAGTCCTCCTGCCTCAGCCTCCCAATCAGCTATGATTTCAGGGCTGTGCCACTAGGATTGGCTACATATGTATGTATGTATGTATGTATGTATGCATTTTTTAGACTATCTAGCCCTTGCTGACCTGGAATTCACTGTGTAAACAGGCTGGCCTTGAATTTACAGCAATCCTCCTGCCTTTTCTCCTAAGTGCTGGGATTACAGGCAAGCATCACCACACCTGGCTTCACAATGCACTATCAATGAGGAGATAAGTATCAAATGGAAATACCATGACTACTCAATCAAGAAACAGCATCAATATGTCAGGGACTCTACACTAAAACCAGTACCTAAAATCCGTGTGCAGAGGGTCATTTGACTCCAAGCAACTGTGAGCCTGGACATTGCGTGTCAGTTTTAGGACAGCTGCTGTGTACAGCAGTGAGCTCTGCACACAGGAAGAGGCTGGGAGGAAGGAAACACAGGCAAGCGAGCGAAGTTCTGGAAACATACCAACAGATTACAGGTTGAGACAGCGATCAACAGTGATGACTCCCCAAGTTTACAGGGAAACTCAGGCAAATCCAAGAGCCATGAGACAGGAAATGGAATGGGGCAGAAATATTAAAGTAGCCTGAGTGTCAAAAATGAACACAGTCATAATTCCAAAAGAGAAATGGGCTTTGCTCAATGGCTCCGATGATGGCAGGGCCACTAGGCCTCTTTCTAACAAGGTCATGCTAGGAACTGGCGGAGTGAGAAAAGTACAGAGAGAAGAAAAGTCTCTCTCTCTCTCTCTCTCTCTCTCTCTCTCTCTCTCTCTCTCTCTCTCTCTCTC
>NC_034592.1:113939086-113947799 GCF_900095145.1 Mus pahari
GGCACGTGCTGAGGACCACAGCACAAGTTAAAGGAAGCCTCTCTGATCTACAGAGACACCCTGTATCAAAAGCAAAATTAAACTCAAGTAAGGTAGCAGCAGGAGAGTGAGAAGGGAGACGCAGGAGAACTAGCAAGGGAAAGGAGGGAGGGGACAGGATGAGATGGTAGGGTCGGACAATGCTGACACGAGCTTTAAATCACAGAATTCTGAGTTTGAGGCCAGCCTAGTCTACACAGCTTATTCCAGGATAGCCAGAGCTCGATAAAGAGAAACTGTCTCAATAAATTAAAATAAATAATAAATTTAAAATTATGTAAAGTGTTTAAAAAATATCTTTGAAAAGTAAGTACCTCATGTTGGCCTTTTCTACACACAGTGAGGCTAAGGAGGAAGCAAGCTGGCTGTGGTGGCCTACTCCCTTCATCCCAGCACTCAGAGGCATCTCTGAGCTCCATCTCTGTGAGTGTGATGCCAGTATCGTCTACACAGGTTCCAGGGCAGCGAGAACTGCATTGTGAAACTCTGCCTCAAACCCAAACCTAGAAGCATAAATCTGCTGATCTTAACTTTCTAACTGTGAGGATTTAAAATGAGTTTATTAATTTGAAGTAAAATGCTTATTTGCTATGTATCCCCTGTGTAAAATTAAAGGGTAAAAGCATATCTTTGGGAATTTAAACACACTCTTTATTTTTAGTACGAAAATGTCCTTGCAATCATGAAATGTGTAGCAACTGAAAACTTCCAAAATACATTCTTTCCAACCACTACATGTAAGGGAAGATATTTTATTTTATATTTGAGATTTTTGTTTTGTTTTATTTTATTCATATGGGTATTGTACTTGCATATATGTCTGTGTATTACTTGTGTGCCTGGTAGCTGCAGAGAGGCCAGGAGAGGGGGGTTCTGATCTCCTCAGACTCAAGCCAGACAGTTGTGAGTCATTGCTTGTGCATAGGGAATTGGATCCAGCCCTCTGGAAGAACAGCCAGTGCTCTTAACTACTGAGCAATCTCCCCAGACCCCTGAAAGAAAGGTCATTTTATTTTATTCAAGGCAGGGTCTTTCTATCCTAGCCCTGTCTCGGAATCTACTAGGTAGACCAGACAAGCCTTAACGGCACATAGATCACACCAGGCTCTGCCTCCCAAGTGGTGGGATTAAAAGCTTGAAGCCCTTTTCCTGGCCAAGAAATTTAAAGGCAAAATCTGAAACAAACAAACAAACAATACATTGAAAAACAATTGATGGTGTCTCCTACTAACATTAGAAGCTACATCCATAAAGTCTCACCAATATGACTGCCCAAATAGCTAAACAAGGACACCTCCAATGGACATGTCAAAGTGGGCAGAGAAAAACCCATGAAGCCTCAACCCTACACAAAGAACTGTGGCAAGTGAGAAAGCTGGGAGTGGGAGAGCACAACTGGCTGTCCAGTGACAAATAGTCAGCCCTGAGAACATACACACAAATAGTATTATATGGACTGAGAAGATTATATATATTTATAATATTTAGAACAGTGGCTCTCTGCCTTCCTAACGCTGTGATCCTTTAACACAGTTCCCCATGTTGTGGTGACCGCAACCATAACATTATTATTGTTGCTCTTTCACAACTGTTATTTGTCACAATGTAAATGTTTTTTGGAGACAGAAGGTTTCCAAAGGGGTCACGACCCACAGGCTGAGAAACATGAAGGAAAGGTTAGGAAAATGTGTTACAATGTATTATAATGTCAAAACCTAAAAAGAAAAGGACCTGATGAAGATCACAGTGGTGGCTCTTGCATGTAAACCAGCACCCAAGAGGCTGAGAAGCACCTGCATCTGAAGCCAGCCTGATACAGAGTGAGAGCAAACCTCAGACAGGAAGGTAAGGGAAATGAAAGGATGCTAACTCAAAGTCTCCTTTTTCTGAGATCTTAATAAAAAGAACAGCTCTAACTAAACTATATGGATAGTATTGGGGTCTTTACCAAGGTAAAATTTCCAAAGATGGTACAACTCAGAACTACTGACAGTTAATAAGAAAACTCTTCATTGAGTGACAGACTTTCTTGTTTATTTTGTGGTGATTAGCAGCAGCCCTGGTGTCCACTAGATGCCAGTAGTACCACAGCCTGAGCCATAGCCATCAAAACTGTCTTCAGACATTGCTAAATGTCCCCCAAGGGACAAAACAGCCCCCCATCTGAGACCACACTACTCAAGTGAGATCATCTGACATCGAATGTTTGCTTTCATGGTCTCCCAGCTGCCTTGCAAGTGCCTTGTCTCTTGTCCACTTTTACTTGTTTGTTCTATGTCTCCTGACTCATCTCGCAGACAATTTATAATGCTAAGTACACGATATGAGAAGTAGCTCCCAGGCAACAGCCCACAGGAGCATCAACGCATGCAGTGTCTCCAAGCCAGAGAAGGCAGACTGCAGGCAGAAAGCCTGCATTGTATTAAAGTCACACAAAAAACAATTCCCAAAGACAGCAGGACAATAGCCCCTTGTTCCTCAGCTAAAGATCCACATAAAACCTTCTTTCTCACAGAGCGGCTTACAAGAGCCGTCCATCTTTGCCTCAAAGCAGGGAGTGCTTTCACTGGCAACAGCACACATGAACCTTCCATGAAAAGGAGCAGCAGGCAGTCCTAAGAAAAACTAGTACCCTGTCAAGAGCAAAGCCAAACACCAATGTCTTCTTTTTGTCTCAAAGATGATTTACTCAATAAATGTATTCTGAAAACTGTTGCTAATAGTCCGTTATCCAGTGCATGACCAATAGGAATATTCTATTTTAATAGGCCAACAAGGAAATGCTATTTTTCACTATTAAAAAGATAAAATGTCTTGGGAGGCAGAGGCAGGTGGATTTCTGAGTTTGAGGCCAGCCTGGTCTACAAAGTGAGTTCCAGGACAACCAGGGTTATACAGAGAAACCCTGTCTCAAAAAACAACAAAAAAAAAAATCTTACCTGGTATAATCCTAGCTACTTGGGAGGCTGAGGCCAGAGGGTTGCCAATTTTAAGACTAATCAGGGGACCACACATTGTTCAAACAGTAAAACAAAATAAGGCAAGAATTTAGTGGAGCTTTGAACTATTTAAATTCTGCTTATACTTTCCTAATAAAAGATCAAAAGCAGGGTGCTGAGTCTTTAATCCCAGTACTAAGAAGGTAGAGGCAGGTAGATCTCAAGAGTTCAAGGCCAGCCTGGTCTACACAATGAGTTTCAAGCCAGTTAAAGCTATATGAGACTCTCTCTCAAAACAAATAAACAATAACAAAAACCCAAAACCACAGAAACAGAAACAAAAAATCATGAACTGGGGCTTTCCAGATGGCTCAGCAGTTAAAAGTACTTGCTATTCTTCTAGAGGACCTGAGTTTGATTCTCAACACCTGAATGGTGATTTACAACCATCTGTAACTCCAGTTCCAGGAGATCTGATGCCATCTACTAGGCTCCAAAGGCACCAAGCATTCGAGCACACACGCACACACACACACACACACACACACACACACACGGTACACATACATACATGTAAGCAAAATAATACAATACAGTAAAATTAAAATTAAAACAATTTTTACAAAAAGATCATGAATTAACTATCCAAAGAAATAAATGACTCTCTCCTACCATTTGCTAATATAATACAGACTTACCATCTAGAATTTCTTCAGAAAATCCCGTTTTCTCAAAATCAGTGGTATTTTGACTGTACAAGCCAAACAGCAGGTAATTTGCCAGCTCTCTACAGCCTTCATTGTATCTGCTGTCAATTCCTGCAAAGCAAAGAAGGCTGGGATTAGCTGGCCTATACTGTGGAATACAGTAAGAGCCAATGATTTGCCTGTTTAGTAAAGCCTTGATGGCCAAACCAGGTTTGTGCTAAAACTAAATGAACAACCCCTTGTGAGAGAAACGGGCTGAGGCATAAGGTACCTTCCTTGGATCTTAAGATCTACACAGGTTGGAGGATTAAGCAACAAGATTACTAAGGCTGTTAATTCTGAAAAGCATTTTTTCTTTCAGTTTTTACTTTATACGTATAGGTGTTTAACCATGTTTATTCCATGTGTATGTATACCATGTGTGCCTGGTGTTCAAGAAGGCCAGAAGAACACCCCATGATCTATCAGATCCCCTAGAATTAGAGTTACAGATGGTTATGAGTCACTATGTGGGTGCTGGGTCCTCTGGAAGAACACCAAGTGCTTTTATCTATGGAACCACCTCCAGCCCATATGAAGCAATTCTTACAGGCAAAAGGAACCAGAAAATATGGTGTTCTATGGATTTACTATAGATCTTAGAATATTTTGTTAGCCTAAGAACAGATTTCAAAGAGATCCTCATGAAAAATGTCTATGATCAACTAAAAACAAGTTAAAGCGGTTCGAAAAAGAGGAGGACAAGTGGACAGACTAACACCCACTGGCCCTTCCCAAATGTCAGAAGCAGTGCTTAGACTGCACTGTAAGGGTGGTGCAGTGATACACACTCCTGCAGATGACATTCACTAAGGTTAGTCTAGAAAGGCTGGACCAGAGACAAAAGGAAGTTACACGACACTGTCTTTACTTCTGCCTCCAATGACTTTGCCATCCGAGGACTACAGCTATTGACAGGATGGAAGGATCAGAGGCAAGCAACTGCTCTCTATGTGATTTTGAAAAGAAAAGGTTGGGCTGGTGAGATGGCTCAGTGGGTAAGAGCACCTCCAAAGGTCCTGAGTTCAAATCCCAGCAACCACATGGTGGCTCACAAACATTCGTAACAAGATCTGATGCCCTCTTCTGGAGTGTCTGAAGATGGCTACCGTGTACTTACATATAATAAATAAATAAATCTAAAAAAATAAAAAAGAAAAAGAAAAAGAAAAAGAAAAAGAAAAAGAAAAGAAAAGAAAAGAAAAGAAAAGAAAAGAAAAGAAAAGAAAAGAAAGGGTTGTAGCAGGCACAGTGGTGCCAGGACTTTAATACTAGTACTAGGGAGGCAGAAGCAGGCAAATCTCTGAGTTTGAGGCTAGCCTGGTCTACAGAGCAAGTTTCAGGACAGTCAAAGGCGTGCAGGCTTGTGGCAGGAGCTCCCTCTCTATCTCACTAACACCCCTCTTACTATTCACCCTCATTAAGATGGGACAGATGTCACAGGAATGAAAACTGGGAAGATGCTAGTCCGTAATGCACTTACATGACAGCATCACCAGTATCTTCCGGAGGTCAAGACTACAGACTTATTCTTAGAGCACTGACCTAGGATGCAGAGGATCCCGTCAGGTTGAGACTTGCTGCTCCGGGTCAGGACACTTTGAACCTGGCGGAGTCGGCTGCAGCTGTAACAGAACAGAGTTTCTTGAGTGTGGTAGTGTGGGAGTTCCTTAAAGGCACGTGCAAGAGGACCGGTTTTGTTAGGTAAGGAGAGTGGTACCTATCTCTTTAATCACAACTTTACCCTTCTTTCCATGCTCTGAAAGAGATTTAGTGTAAGTGGTCTAAAGACTGTCTGGACAACTGATTATAAAAACTGTCAGTAGCTCGGGCTCAATGGAAGATGGCACCAAGGTCCCATTCATAATCAGTCAGCTGATGCCAACAAGTTCCAATGCCTTTTTACTTTTGCTGATTCTCAAAGAAGAGTTTCTACACTGCTCTTGCCTAAATTTAGCCTTTCTCAGTTTGTCTCAGAAGCAAAAACAAAACTGTGATGGTTTGTATATTCTTCGACCAGGGAGTGAACCCTAACTAATACAAAAACCAAAAACTGACATAAAGGCCTAAATAAACTGTTCTAATTATCCCACACAAATGCCGTATAGACTTCCAGCACAGAGGACACCTTCTTTTTAGAGAGTTATTACTCCTTTGGTAGCAGGGCTATTCCTTGCACTCAGGCAAAGTGTAAGGAGACATACATATATTCCTAAACAATACAATTCTATGGACTCTACTGCCTTTTTGTCTCCCTCTGTTCCCTCTCAATAACCCCAAAGATGAATATCCAATTCCATGGTCAAACCTGATTCTTTCCCACCACCTCCATGTCTAATTCTCACCCCACAAACATTTTTAACTGTTCAATAATACCATTAACCATTAGTGATGCAAACTACACTACTTTGAGATTCCATCTTACCATAGTCATAATGTCTGTCATAAGAAACAAGTGAAAAGCACTGAAGAGGACATGGGGAAAGAGCGACCCCTATCTACTAGCTGGTAGGGACATACGTATGGTAGGGTCTAAACTGCTACAGACACTATAGAAATCAGTATGTAGAGGAGTAAGGCTAAAAACAGAACTACCATATGGCCTAACTATCATGAGAATATATACACAAAGGACTCCATATCCTACAACAGAAATACTTGCACATCTATATTTATTGCTGTGTATTTAAAATAGGTAGGAAATAGAATCAGCTTAAATGTCCATCAACCGATGGATAAAGAAAATGTAATACATATGTAATACATATATGCATCAGAATTTATTCATCTGTAAAGAAAAATTAAATTATGAAGATTCAGAAAAACAGATAGAGCTGGAAAATATTATAGCAAGATAATTTAAACCCAGAAAGATCCTGCATGCCCTCTATGGGTTGGAGAGACATCTCAGCAATTAAGAGCACTGATTGCTCTTCTGAAGGACCAGGGTTCAATTCCCACCACCCATAGGGAATTCACAACTGTCTGTAATTCCAGTTCTAGGAGATCTGACACCCTCACACAGATAGATATGGAGGCCGAACATAAATGTACATATTTAGCCAGGCGTGGTGGCGCACGCCTTTAATCCCAGCACTCAGGAGGCAGAGGCAGGCGGATTTCTGAGTTCAAGGCCAGCCTGGTCTACATAGTGAGTTCCAGGACAGCCAGGGCTACACAGAGAAACCCTGTCTCGAACCCCCCCCCAAAAAAAGTACATATTTTTTTTAATTTTTAAAAATAATAAAGTCAATTATGTGTGTATTCATGCAGGTGCCCACAAGGCCAGAGGCACTGGATGCCCCTGGAGCTGAGTTAAAGATGGTTATGGAACCAAACTCAGGCCCTCTTCAAGAGAACCATTGCTCTAGCCCTAGCTTCAGGTTTTTAGATTTCTATATTTTACTTATAATGTTTATAAGGTCAAGAAGCCAGAAAGGGCTCACTAGAGGGAGAGGGAAAAATGACTTAACTGGGGACAGTAGCACACAGGTGCTCTGAGAGAAGAGGGGAGGACACTGGAGGTAAAGGTTATGCAGGAAGTGGGAGGGTTTGAGGGAAGAGAAAGAAGTAAGGTGGGTTAGTCAAAACTAAGGATTTATAGCCGGGCAGTGGTGGTGCATGCCTTTAATCCCAGCTCTCCAGAAGCAGAGGCAGTCAGATCTCTATGAGTTCAAGGCTAGCCTGGTCTACAAAGCAAGTTCTAGGACATCCAGGGATTCACCGAGAAACTCTGTCTTGAAAAAACAAAACAAAACAAAACTGAGGATTTATAAAAATGCCTCATGGAAGCCTACTATTATGTCACTACACAACATGATTTAAGGCTGGAGGGATGACACAATAATTAGGAGTACTTCCAGAAGACCAGAGTTCAGCTCCCAAGACCTAGGTCCAGTCCAGCACCATATCAGCAACTTATACCTCCTTGTAACTCCAGTCCCAGCAAATCCAATGCCCTCCTCTGGTCTCCCTGAGCACCCTCACACACACCTGTACTATAAACCTGGCCAAAATCCCTAAGGAAAACGACTACTGCCCTTTCTTGAATAGAAGTCATCAAACCGCCTTCTAAATACTCATGTCTATACCCACAGTGTTATGATCTTTTTTTTTTTTTTTTGGATATTTTCTTTATTTACATGTCAAATGTTATTCTTTTCTGCTTTCCCCTCCGAAAAACACCCTCCCTCTATCCTTTCCCCCCTCCCCCTGCTCACCAACCCACCCACTCCGGCTTCCTAGCCCTGGCATTCCCCTACACTGGGGCATATAGCCTTCATAGGACAAAGGGCCTCTCCTCCCACTGATGTCTGACTAGGTCATCCTCTGCTGCATATGCAGCTGGAGTCATGAGTCCCACCATGTGTTTTCTTTGATTGGTGGTTTAGTCCCAGGGAGCTCTGGGGGTACTGGTTAGTTCAAGTTGTTGTTCCTCCTATGGGGCTGCAACCCCCTACAGCTCCTTGGGTCCTTTCTCTAGCTCCTTCATTGGGGATCCTATGCTCAGTACAATGGATGGCTGTGAGCATCCATTTCTGTTTTTGTCAGGTACTGGCAGAGCCGCTCAGGAGACAGCTATATCAGGCTCCAGTCAGCAAGCTCTTGTTGGCATCTGCAATAGTGTCTGGGTTTGGTGATTGTAAATGAGATGGATCCCCAGGCAAGTCAGTCTCTAAATGGTCATTTCTTCACTCCACACTGTCTCTGTAACTCCTTCCATGGGTGTTTTGTTCCCCCACTTCTAAGATGGATAGAAGTGTCCACACTATGGTCTTCCTTCTTCTTGAGTTTCATGTAGTTTGTGAATTTAATCTTGGGTATTCCGAGCTTCTGGGCTAATATCCACTTATCAGTGAGTCCATATCATGTGTGTTCTTTTGTGATTGGGTTACCTCACTCTGGATGATATCCTCCAGATCCATCCATTTGCCTAAGAATTTCATGAATTCATTGTTTTTAATAGCTGAGTAGTACTCCATTGTGTAA
>NC_034592.1:113948059-113956749 GCF_900095145.1 Mus pahari
CTCGCCAGCATCTGCTGTCACCTGAGTTTTTCATCTTAGCCATTCTGACTGGCGTGTTACAATCTTGACATGATACCGAGCCGCACTGTTCTCAACCTTGTTTAGAGAAGCTTCTATCTGCAGTGGACAGTGGTTAATGTATAGGCTCACGGCTACTCGAAGTGCTGACAACGCAAGTGACTGTGACACTAAATGGGACACTCTTTGAATCACCACCTCCTCTTCCATTACCCCGCCCCCACCTTCACCGCCTCCTTCACCTCCATCTCCATCACCACCTCCACCACCACCACACCTACCTTCACCAACACCTCTTCCTCCACCTTTACCACCCCCACCGTCACTACCGCTTCTTCAATCACCCCACCCCCACCCCACCTCCTCTTCCATCTCCACCTCTACCTACACCTTCACTACCACCCACTACCACCTCATCTTCCACCACCACCACCACCTCCACACCTGCTCCTCGACCACCACCAGCACCAAGGCTGTCACAGAGGAGAAGGAAGACAGAGTGTAAGAGCTGGAGGACAGGGAGGAGTAAGTGCTTCTTCAGAAAGGACTCAGCCACAGCACTGGCCAACTCAGTCAGTGTGGTTACCTGCAGGAGATCAAGCCAGTCGAAATTCCAACATGGACAGGGAAAGTTCATGAGTCCCCATCCTAGCTGAAGAGCTACTGGCAGCTGATGGTTGCTAGGAGAAGAGTTTTGGGGTGTGGTCACCCAGCATAGTACAAATACTAATTCTCCTCAAATTAACATGCAGGCTTAACACAATTCCTATTAAATGCCAAAACCTTTATGGACATAGAAATGTTTATTCTGAAATATGTGGGGGCTGGTGGGATGACAGGGTTCCAGGCTAGGAAGGGCTATATTAGTTAGACCCTGTTTCAAGGATACTATTCTTTTACTTTCTCTGTAGTTTTTATAATAAAAATTAGGGGCTATGGGGAAGGGGCTTGTTATGGAATAACAAGGTTTTAGAAGCAACAGCATAAAGATAATTTTAAATATTGAATGAACGTCTTTCCCTGCCTGTCCCTGCACATTTTCTTTTTACCAGGATTGATCCTGCAGTCATTTCCCCTCTAGAAGGACTCTGCAAGTCGGACCTTTGGCCCATTTTCTGTGAAGGACAGTATGCTGACTGCCTGCCAAGTTACCAAGAGCTCTTTGGTTTGCAAACTTATAACCAGCCACTGACAAAGAGCATGACCAGATCATGTGATCAAGACACAAAAGTGTTTCCCCGGCAACTGTTGCTGGAAGCCAAGACAATACTGAAAATAGGAGACTTTTTCCTACTTGTACCCTGTCCAGTCCAAATACAGTGGGAACACAAGATGTAAGAAAAGGGTCTTTTTCCTTAAGTAGAACATTATCCTGATTAATATTTTATCAAATGGTTAAAACTAAATTTGGGTTTTTTTCCTTCTTGTACATTTTCTTGATTCTCAAATTTAATCTTTAACCAGAATATAGTCTGTCACTGAACCATGAAGCATTACAGTTACTTAATTATTTACTTTGGGGGCTGAGTGAGACAGGGTTTCTCTATGTTCTGGCTCCCCTGGAATTCACTCAGTAGACCAGGCTGGCCCCGAATTCACAAAGATCCACCTGCCTCTGCCTCCAGAGTGTTGAGATTAAAGGTGTGTGTGCCATCAACACCCAACTTTTTTATTTTTATTTTTATTTTATTTTATTTTATTTTATTTTGCTTTGTTTTTTGAGACAGGGTTTGTGTCCTAACTGTCCTGGAACTCACTCTGTAGACTAGGTTGCCCTTAAACTCAGAGAGATCTACCTGCCTCTGGCTCCTGCATGCTGGGATTAAAGGTGTGCACCACCACTGCCTGGCTAATTATTTACTTTTAACAAAAAGAAAACACATGAATATCCCTGATGTGTTCAAAGAAAAGCACCCTATTCCCATCCAGCACCCAGAATTAATCACAGTTGGCATCTGGGCATATCTGCTTATATTCATATTAGTGTTTCTTGACTGTATGTGTAATATATTACTGTACTTTCATAAATAATAAATAGAACATTTATATAAAACTGAAGTTTTCATTGATCCTTATACTCAAAGGTCATATATATGATAGCTTGTTATGTGTCTACATTTCGTACACCCCAAATTCCAGTAGTAACACTGCCATGTAGCTCACAGTACCCGAGCAAGGCTGGTACATCCTGGAGAGGCCTATATTTGCCCACAACTTAGAGTTTCACCTTTAAAGGTGTGTAAAGGAGGCTGTCGTCATTAGAAGTCATGTGTGGGTGTGCTGGTTACTTTTATATCAACTTGACATAAGCCAGAACACTGGAAAGAAGGGAACCTCAACTGAGAAAATACCTCCTTACATAAGACTGGACTGCAGGCAAGCCTGTAGGGCATTTTTTAAAAGTTAGCTATTAATGTGGGAGGGCTGAGCCCATGGTGGCTGGGGTCACCTTTGGTCTGATGGTCCTGAGTGCTGTAAGAAAGCAGATTAAGTAAGTCATAAGGAGCAAGCCAGTAAGCAGCACTCCTCCATGTTTCTGCCCTGTTTGAGTTGCTGCCCTGACTTCCCTCAATATTGACAGTGACAACCCAGTAAACCCTTTCCTCCCCAGGCTGCTTTTAGTCATGGGGTTTCAGCACAGCAATAGTAACCCTAATACAAGGGCTAAAGGCACTTACCATTAAATCTGAGTGAAGAAAATAACAGAGTCTCCCAAGTTGTCCTCTGACTACCATATATGCACCTGGAGCAAATGCCCCCCCCAACCAACCAAATAATAGATAAATGTAAATAGCAACAACAAACTTATGAAAAAGCTGAGAATATAGCTCAATGGTAGAACTTCTGCCTGGCTCTGGATACAATCCTTAGTCCTGAAACACACACACACACACACACACACACACACACACACACGCATGCACGCACACATGCATGTACACACACACATACATACACGCACGTGCACTCGCACACAGGCACACTCGCGTACACACTCCAGTGTTTTCAGACTGGTGATACAGCTCCATGGTAAGCATTTACACAGTGTTATTATAAGCACTATTATTTCTTCCTGGGTCTCCCTGGGTTTAGAATGAGTTTGAGCATGAGAGATGACAATGCCATCACCCATGGGCACACCACAGAGAACCGGCTCAAAGATAGGAGTGGAGCCCTTGGCCTTCTCAGGTTGACAGCTGTTGTACTTTAAGTTTTTGGAGGGTGAAGAGAACCAGAGACTGCCACTGTGGCTGCAGAAAGCTCCAGTGGCATCAATGTGGCTGTCATCGCCCTCCCAGAGTGTAGAGCACACGCCTCTAGAAAAGCAGCCTACACCTGTGTTCTTGAGAGAACACAGCCCATGAGCTGCGCATTCCTCCCAAGGCACAGAAGTCCCTGCACCATCTCTTTCTACTCACTGGTCTTCCTCATGTCACCAATTAAATTAGAAAAGAGACTGTAAGCTATCTAAACTAGCATCTAATGACACAGCACTAAAAAGACATTGAACCAATGGCATGTCTTAGTTTTGTTTTGTTTTTGTTTTTCATGAAATTCGAATCAGTCAGCAGCCTTGAAAAATCCTTCACACAGGTTTGGTTTTTTCTTTTGGAAATCTCAGGTTACAAGTGCTGTTTTCTTTTTGTATGCCAGGTGTGCTCGGGAGTCTGTGGTGGCTAGGAGAGGGGAGCAGATCATCTCTTGGAGCTGGATCCAAACCCTGTCCTCTACAAGAATAGTGAGTGCTCTTAACTGGCCACTGAGGTGTCTCTTCAGCCCCTCCATTCACAGGAGAGCCTTTGTTAGAAGTGCTATGAAAACAGCTGTAACATATGAAGGGACCCATTATTACTGTGGTGGTTTGAGTACGCTTGGCCCACAGAAGTGGCCCATTAGGAGGTGTGGCCTTGTGGGAAAAGGTGTGGCCTTGTTGGAGGTACTGTGTCACTGTGTAGGCAGGCTTTGAACACTCCTAGTGCTCAAGCTCCTCCCAGTGTAGAAGAGGGGCTCCCCTTACTGAACAGAGGACCAAACCATATTCACAAGTGGAATAAATGAACTGTTGGACACAGCTCATCAGCAAAGTGCTTACCTAGCACCCCAAAACGAAGCTCTGGGATTGTTCTCAAGCACTGGCTTGATTGCCAGTGCCATAAGAAAACAAACACAATAAAGTGTGGAATCCACATATGGACACATAGGAATGTGCACCGAATAATTCAACTTTTCTGTACTTCTGAAGTTCTTCACATTACAATGTTGGAGGGATTGCAGCGGGAATAATAAAGGCCGCCGTATCTGCATCAATCTAGACTGCAGGGATTGACGAGAATGAGCTCCCTATAGGACTGAGGAAGGTTGACAAGACGTGGCCTTTGCAGTAAAATAGCCACCATTTACTTCCCTTGGCAAAATTAAGAAGCTTGAAGGAAAGGTAGAGGCACAAGAATCCAGTGCAATGTGATTCTCATTCTACAAAGCTATCTTGCTGCAGCAGAAACAGAGCTGTCATTGATAACACCCCATTTTACTTAGGTTAGCAACAGGCCAGCTTCCTCTGCTCCTAGAGCTATCTGACTAATGAGGAAGATTCAGAAGCCTCTGGGAAGGCTCTTGTAAGGGAACTGATTTAACTAAGAGGACTAGCCTCCCACTTTCTCCTCTTACCTGAAAGACACAGTGGCCAGGGTTCCTACAGTCATTTTTGTGACCATGAAGATATTGTAAAGATAAAAGCCACTTGCTAGTGTCACCAAAGGAAAGTATAGGCGTAGCTTGGCTCCTTGTTAACTTTATACCAGAAAAGGCCTCTCGTCCCCTGGAAGACATCTTTTGCAACAGAGAATAAACGCTAACATCATTTTTCCTAAGATTATCTTACTAGCTAAATGTAGTTCCTAATAGACCACCTAATCTAAAAAGGTTAAAAACTCATGCTCAGTTGACATTTATGTCTATACAGAGTTCATCAACTTGTATTAATACTAGGTTCAAGAACGCCAGAAAATAAGTCATCATAAACAAGAAGTGCTACCCAGAGGTCTGCTCAGTGTACTCAGATATTTTCCACACTGTTCCTTCTCTTTGGCCAGCTGTGAGCACTGCTCTCACCTCCTGCTCTCTGTCAAATCAGTGCCACAGGCACTCAAGCGACAAGCATCCAGTTGTCCTCCCCTCATCCTTGACTGTTGCAAGCGTGTCAAATCCAAACAATGTGGAGGCCTAGATTAGATCTCAGAATAGAGAAAGTTCATTTAGGGAAATAAGGTCTGGACTCCAGGTAAGCAAGTTTACTAATTATACTAAAGCTCTATACCACACTGATGCCTCCATTGTTAGAAATGCACGCTGGTTCTCAATTACAATTCATCTATAAATCTAAAGTTACTTTGAAACTGAAGTTTTTGGTTTTTTTTTTTTTTTTTTTTGGTTTTTTCGAGACAGGGTTTCGCTGTATAGCCCTGGCTGTCCCAGAACTCACTCTGTAGACCAGGCTGGCCTTGAACTCAGAAATCCGCCTGCCTCTGCCTCCCAAGTGCTGGGATTAAAGGCGTGCACCACCACGCCCGGCGAAACTGAAGTTTTTTAAAAAGCATGCTAAGGGCACAGTAGATGGCTCAGGGAGCTAAGGTACTTGCCACCCTGAGTTAGATTCCCCAGGCCCTACATGGTGAATGAAACAAGAGACCCTACTCCCTCTAGTTGTCCTCGATTGCCATTCCCTACACACACACACACACACACACACACACACACACACACACACCACGAACATAATTAAAAATTATAACATGATAAAAAATAAAACCAGGTGTGGTAGCACACACCTTCAATTCCAACACCCAGAAGGCCTATTTCTCAAAAAGAAATAAACTAAATATGCTACCTTTTCTTCAAAAGAGGGCTTTAAATCAAAGGTACTAGTTTTTAAGTACCCAAACTATATTACTTCCTTCTTAATTTTAATTTTTTTCTACTGATACATTCATTTGTGTGTGCTATATGTTGCATGTGGTGGCATGTGTATCACATGGGGTGTGTGTGTGTGTGTGTGTGTGTGTGTGTGTATGTGTGTGTGTAGTCCTGGACCTGGTTTTTTTCTGTCTACCTTGTGGGTCCTAGGAATTGAACTCAGATTCTCAGGCTGGGTTGTAAGTGCCTTTACGTGCTGAGCTATTTCTCCGGAACCTTTAAAAATCCTCTTTAGGGTAAGCCCAACAGTTTAAATTGTGTAAGATCTCTCACATTTACTCCCTCTTCGGGTAAGGGCACAAAAGCTAGGAAACGCTGCCATGTAACGCACTAGTGATGTCACAGAACACTGTCACCCCAGCCATAAGCACAAAGGTAAACAGTGCAGCCACTGCCTCTGGGCACAACTAAAGCTGTTACAAGTCTTAACAACCTTTCTGCTTCTACTAAATCACAGCAAGCTTCCCAGTTGCAGCCAAGCAACTGAGGACTCTGAAGGTTTTCTTGTTGTTGTTCGTCTGACACACCCTAGGTTGATCCTCAACTGAGGTTGTTCTGATATATAACTGAAGTTCTTTGTGAACTTCTGAAGTTCTGCAAGAGACCCTACACAGAAAAAATACTTTAAAGTAGGACAGTCTATTTCAGCAAGATTTCCATCAATTCCTTAGTATTAATCCTTATAAACTAGGTTATACTTTGGTTAAGGAAAAATTCTAGGGCCAGAAAGATGGCTAAGCAGGTAAAGGTGTTTGTTGTTAAACACGTTACCCTGAATTCAATCCCAGAGATTCACATGGTAGGAGACAACTTACTCCAGACAAATTGAAAATCTCCCTCTCTACGTCTCCCCCCCCCCCCCATGTAATTTAAAAACAAAATTTTGGGGCTAGAGAGATGACTCAGTGGACTGCTCTTCCAGAGGTCCTGAGTTCAATTCCCCCAGCAACCACATGGTGGCTCACAACCATCTGTAATAGTATCCGATGCCCTCTTCTGGTGTGTCTGAAGACAGTGACAGTGTACTCACATACATGAAATCAATCAATCAATCAATCATACAGAAGAAAAATTGAGACAAGGCCTCACTATGCAGCCCTAGCTGGTCTGAAATACGCAATGAAGATCACTCTGGTCCCAAACTCAAGAGAAATGTGCCTGCTTCCACTTCCCAAATGCTGGGGCTAAAGGAGTGGCCCACCATTTGAGACCACATTTTTTTATTCAGGTAGGTCAGCAGCTAAGAACCCGAGATGAGCTTGAGAGGACCTGGGTTTGATTCTCAGTACCCTCAGGGTAGTTCACAACCCTCTGCAGCTCCAATTCCAGGAGATTCAATGCCCTTCTGACCTTTGCAGACATTGTGCACACTGTACATGGACACACATGCAGTCAAAACATCCAGACACAAAGTAAAATGAAAAATCTAATTAAAAATTCAAATTAAAATGTTTTATTCTATTCTAAAACCCAGTAACATTTTGCTTCTTTCTCATGCTCATCTTGGGTTCCAGGGTGATTTGGAGCAACAACAGCCACCATTCAGAAGGAAAGAGAAAAACAAATCCATGGTGGAAGCTTCTACCGCCAAGGACTGCAGCACTATTCTTATGTACATTTTATTAACCAAGAGCAATGTACAAGCCAACTTAAAAGGGGAAAAGCAGCTTTAATTCTACATTCTTGGGGGACAGAAACCAAAATTACCTGATAGCATGATTATGGTCATACCTTAGAAAGGAGCCTCGAACTCTGAGCAATACTATGTTCACCTCTGATCTCTATTCTCCATCTGTGAGCATGTCCTCCTACAGAAGAGGACCATGCAAATCCAAGTACTAACTATGGTCTCCAGGATCATGACTTCTTCACTAGTTAAGCCTGCCTCTTTCATCAGTCAGGAATGAGAGAGCACAGAGACCAAATGTAGCTGAGAGGAAGAGCTGAACACAAACCTGATAGGAACCCTCAAAATGTCAAAAAATACAAGGCAGTAGCAGAAAGGGCGGGCGGCAGGCACGGTGTCAGAGCTTGAAATGTCAGCCACTGCCAGCACAAGGCAGGAGGATCAATCAAGCTCAAAGCCAGCCTGAAAAACAGATTTAGATTCATTTCAAAAGCACTAGGGGCATAAGAAGGGAAGACTTTAATAGATAAGAAAAGCATGTTCAACCACGGGGAGGTAGGGAAATGAGGAGACCCTTCACCAAGATTCCTTTATCAAAGGCCTCCTGTTAAACGACTGTGTATTAAGGCAAGTTTCAGCCAAACCATTTTATGCAAAATTCAAAGTTTAGTTATGGCTAATAAAGTCAGCCAACATGCTTCTTTTTCCTGAGACAGGGTTTCTCTGTGTAGCCCTGGCTGTCCTAGAATTTACTCTGTAGACCAGGCTGGCCTCAAACTCACAGATCTGCCTGCCTCCCCAGTGCTGAGATTAAAAGCATGAGCTACCATGACCTGGTGATTTTTTTTTTTATGTATGTATGTCTGCATGCTTGCCTGTGTAAGTATATATTGCATGTTTGCAGGTGCCAGAAGAGGACACTGGATCCCCTAGCCCTATATATATCTTTTTAACATTCTTTAAGAAAGTAAAGAGTTGGGCTGGTGAGATGGCTCAGTGGGTAAGAGCACCCGACTGCTCTTCCAAAGGTCCAGAGTTCAAATCCCAGCAACCACATGGTGGCTCACAACTA
>NC_034592.1:113956939-113966002 GCF_900095145.1 Mus pahari
AAAAGAAAGTAAAGAGTTCTCAGCAATGTGGAGGCAGAGGCAGACACATCTCTGTGAGTTCAAGGCCAGTCTGGTCTTCTAGGCCATGGATGAGAGACCTGTCTCAAAAAAAAAAAAAAATCAAAGAGAAAAAAAGAGAGAGAAAAGAAAAGAAAGTAAAGAGGCAGAGTGATGGCTCAGTGTGTAAAAGTGCTTTATGTGCAAGCCTGATGACCAAGCTTGATTGCCAGATTCACTGCAGAAGGGGAATGAGCTCATGGAAATTACCCTCTTGACCTCTACATACATGCCTTGGGGCCAACATGTCTGCACCTCTCTTTCAACACACACACACACACACACACACACACACACAAAACCTGCTAATAATAAATAATAAAAAAATTAAAAATCAAATAAATAAGCCAGATGTGGTATGTACTGCTGTAATCCCAACATTCTGGTGACAGAGGCAGGGAAATCAACACAAGTTCAAGATGAGCTCAGTCAGCACAGCAAGTTCTAGGCCAGTCAGGGCTCCATAGCAAGACCCTGGAGAGAGAGAGACAGACAGACAGACAGACAGACAGACACAAGAGACAGAGATGGTAGGAAGTATTCTGGGGATGAATTTTTATGATAAAGTTGCTTCTCCACATCCAAGGCTCAAAATATTCAAAGCAAGAGTCAGCAAAATAGCTCAGTGGATAAAGGAGTTTGTCACCAAGACTGATTTAATGAATTGGATCCCTGAGGCAAACATTCACACATGATGGAAGGAAAGGAAAGATGAAAGGGTAAAATTATCCTCTGACCGTTACATGTGCTCTGTGACACACACTTTCACAGACACACACACATACCTTTGGTTAAACAAATAAAAATGTCAGGCTGGAGATGGCCCAGCAGTTAAGAGCATGTACCTCTCTTGTAGAGGACCTGAGATCAGGTCCCAGCACCTATGTCAGGGGAGCCACAACTGCCTGTAACTCCAGTTCTAGAGAATCTGACGCCCTCTTCTGGACCCACTGAGAATCTGCATTCACCTGTGCTTTCCTGTATACACAGTACACTCACAGAAATAAATCTAAACTGAACTACTTTAAAATACAATTCTTTTTAAAATTTAAACAAAGATTCCTGAGCTTATGATGGGGATACAGTTCAGAGGCAGAGCACCTGGCTATCATGTTCAAGGCTCTGAGTTCCATCCCCAGCACCACACCAAACAAATGTGGCACTGGACACACACACAGGCAGACAGGCAGATAGGCAGACACACACACACATCCCTCCAGAGAGGCTTATTGCCAGGCTGCTCAAAGTTCTAATGCATCCTGTTTAATTTTCATACAAAGCTGAAATACTTTCAAACAGTGATCCTCTCTGGCAGAAGGACTGAGAGAGGATGGAGACTGTTCCCACGAGCAGCTACGCACTACAAACTGTAGACCCCAGAAAGAATTCCTGTCCGGGACAGAGAAATCCATACAGTGTCAAGGTAGAAGCAAACCACGTCTCCCAAATGCATTGTTCCGTTACTATCTAATTGCTTTCTTCCTTCATGGCTTAATCATTCAATAGACACATCTCCAGAGTATGTGAAAGAGTCCTGGGAAACGAAGAACGAGAATTAGTTTGGGGGCCAGCAGGATGGTTCAGTGGGTAAAGGCACTTGGCTGCCAAGAGACCTGACTGAGTCCAATCCTGGTGACCCACATAGGAGAAAGGGAAGAAAAGACTCCTGGCAAGATATCCTCTGACCTTCATACACACAGTGGCAAGCACGGTGAGTCAGTCTGTCTGTCTGTCTGTCTGTCTGTCTGTCTGTCTGTCTCTCTCTCTCTCTCTCTCTCTCTCTCACACACACACACACACACACACACAATACATACACACACACAAAACACATACATACACACACAATACATACATCTACACACACACACAATTTAAAAATAAAAAAGAAGCCAAGCAAAGTGGCTCATGTCTTTCCCAGCACTGAGAAGCAAGTGGATCTATGAGTTCAAAACCAGTCAGGCCTACAAAGTGAGCCTCTGTCTAAAAAAAAAGTAAGTTTTCACTCTTCATAGTTTTGATCCAATTAAAACAAACAACACCCCCCTAAACAAACAAATAAAAGACAACAAAACTCTACAAAACACAAGGGTAGATGTGCTATAGCACTGGTCGAGCAAAAGCAATGTATTGGGATTTGACCCTCAATACTGGAGAGAGAGAGAGAGAGAGAGAGAGAGAGAACACAATACAATACTCAATCAAGAACACAGAAAAAGCGGCCAGACACGGTGGCACAGCCTCAGCATTCAGGAGGCAGAGGCAGGTGGATCTCTTCGGGTTCAAGGTCAGCCTGGTCTACACAGTGAGACCCGGTCTCAATTAAAAAAAAAAAGGACAGAAAATAGGAAAAGGCCATTCTAACATTAGTTGACAACCCCCACTCAAGGGAACAATAGCATATTTGCTTTGCCAAATGGCTGCAAGTAAGCAAACAAAAAAGGCCTCTTCTGGTTTAATGACAGGTTAGCTGTACCCAAACCCCAATGACTCCTCCCTTCCCTTTCTTATAGGTTCCTACTGCAACACCTCCATCACTCCAACCTCCGCGTTTCGCTGGCAGCCCCATACCAGCTCCGTCACAAACAAAGCCCAGACTATCAAGGTCAGCCCCAAAGACAGAGAACAGAATTGGAAACAGATCTTCTGTATGGAAAAGGGCAGGGCGGCCCTCCCTAATATCAACTCCCCTCCCAGTCCACCGGCACTCCTGGATTCTATCAAGAACCTAGTGTCAGCCGCTCTGGGGGGTTCCGAGCCTCCTTTTCCCCTCTCCATCCAGTTTCCTTTTTCTTCCTCCGCCCCCCAATGACCTTCAAGCCCCTGAAACAGGTGCTCCCCAAGGGGAAGGGGTTGGATGCAGTGGCCAGGGACAGGTGAGGGGAGTTCCCTGTACATGCAGGAGACTGGAAACTCTACAATCGAGCGGCAGTCTGGGGCAAAGGGTCTGGACACCTAGGAGCAAAGGGGTTCACGCGGCAGTTTCTGGGGCTCCACTCGCGTGAATACAGGGCCTCTAGCGGTGGGCTGTCGGTGGGGAAGGTTTAAGGGAAAACCGGTCCGTGGGGTGGGGATGTCACAATGGGGTCTTCCCGGAAACCGCGGTGGGTCGTCGAGCTACAGACATAGCAGGGTCCCTCCAGAAGGCCGTCTGTCCCCGGGCAAACGTTCTTCAAGGAGCCGTTTGAAACAATCCTCCGCAAGGAAGCCATATCAGACCACGCCCTGCCGCCCGAGGCGTAGCCGCCCCAAGGCGCATCCCGGGCCACCCTCGGCGGTCTCGACGCGGCATACCTGACGGAGGCCGCCCCACGGCCAAAGGTGCCAGCGAAGCGCGCGCGGGACAGCCCCAGCTGCTGGGAGGCGAACGAGTCCATGGAGGCTGGCGGCGGAGGACCTGGGGACCGCGGAGGGTCGCTGGGGCCGGCACCGCTGCGGGCCAGCGGCAGGGCGGAGCGAGGGTGCGCCAAGGGGGCGGGGCCGGCGCGCGCGGGCACGTGGGGGCGGGGCGGGAGCGCGCGCAGCGGGGGCGTCAGTGTGAGTCCGGCCCAGTGCTGCACTGTGCTGCGGAGGAGCCAGACGGACTTGGGGTGCGGGCCGCGAGGCGCAGGCTCCGGGACACCACACCTCCGGGACCTAAGGTCTCTCAGCGTCGTGAGGGTTCTGTGGGAGCTACAGCCACGCTCGCGGACGCGCCCGGGGCGGGGTCTCGCTCCTGCGAGGGCCGGACTAGACCTTCAGGTCTGTACTTGGCTTTATCTCTAGGTGTCCTGGACCGCTGCCTGGGCACAGTTATCTGTTTCACATCAGTTGCATATCCATCCTTGAAACGTTCCGCCCCTTAGCGATGCGGCCTGTTGAGAGCACTGGCATCACAGTATCCCGGGAGACACCTGCCTTTGCAGTTCAGATTCTGGATAGAATTGTTTCCAGCTGTGGGTCGGTGGGCCGGAAAATCTCAGAGCTCAAGTTCCTTCCTGCATCAAGTGGAGGGTTGCTCACGTCCTTTATATACAAGGTCTACTTAAGCATCACAAATCGATCTTGTCAAGATGTCCTACGTGTCCTAAATTCATCTTTTCATGGTAAATTATAACAACACAAGTCTACATTCCCTGCTACAATGATCGGTCTTTGAATTATTTATAAATAGTACTGGCTGAAAAATCCTCCTTCCACTCATAAAGATTTTAATAATCCCCAAGGTATCTCTTGCAGGTTTGACTGAAGATTTGAAAAAAAAAAGAAAACTACTTATTTTTATACTTAAAGAAAAATAAAATTTTGCCTTCAGACCCAAGTCGTGAATGTGTAACCATTGTTTAGAGGTAACCAACACAGAATCTGAAAATCAGCCAATCAGAGACAGCCTCTCTTCAGGGGCTTCCAAATCAGCCAGTTATCAACAGCTTCTGAAAGCCAGCTAATCGTTGACAGCAGCCCAATCAGCAGCACAATGACTAGGCTTCGGAATGAAAGAGCCTTTCTTAGCTGCTTTGTTCTGTAGACCACTGGTAACAGCCAGGAGACTGTAAATTGCTAAACAGTCAATTTATTGGAACACCTCGAGCTTCTACGGACCCAAACATTATATACATCTCC
Organism: Mus pahari; assembly: GCF_900095145.1. Taxonomy (NCBI): domain Eukaryota; kingdom Metazoa; phylum Chordata; class Mammalia; order Rodentia; family Muridae; genus Mus; species Mus pahari. Next base: position 113,961,599 of record NC_034592.1, read on the forward strand.
GGCTCTGTTAATCTATTCTGAGAATACAGCTTTTCGCTACAAGCAAATGTGATATTCACCTTCCTCCCGCCTCCATTTGCTATGTTTTATGTAGCCTAGGCTGACCTTGAACCCCTGATCCTCTTGCTTCAACCTCCTAAATTCTGAGCTTACAGGCCTGCACCATCATGTCCAGATGGAAGGCTACTACAGTTTGTAGCACAGAACAAAATTGTGTGCCTTTGGATGCTTGGCCAATGCCTTGGCATGCAGATATCACATCTTTTGTATTCATTTATCAGTTAACGCATAGAGGCTTGTTTCCACACTTTCTGTGCCTCAGCTTAATGCCAATATAACCAAATACAACACAAGTTTTTGTGTAGACATATTTTTAATTCTCCTGTATATGTAGAAGTGTACTGCTTGATTATACTGAAACTCTGTGTTTAATAATTTGAGGCAGCTTTTTGTTTTCCAAAAAAAGCTGCACCATTTATATTCACATTACCTAGGTGAGAGGGTTCCAATCGTTCCACGTGATCCCAAACATTTACTATCTATTGGATCGTAGTCATCTTACTGGATATGAGGCTGTAGTTTCCTTATGTTTCCACATTTTTTCATGTGCTACTGGAGAGAAATAGTGTAAATGAGAATTCCTGAAATGAAGCTGTGTCTGCAAAATGGATTGAAAACTGATCTTACTGGCAAGGTGAAACAAGTTCACGTTTCCAGGCCTAGGAACAAACACCCATCCCACTTCTTCTCTCCAAATGTTTTCTTAATTGTCTCTTAACTGAATATAGAATATAGAAATTGCTGTTATCTGAACCAAGGTGCATAAGTTGCAAAAATACATAACCAGTTGTCTGTTCTGCCCTAATTAACTACATGCAGCTGACCACTCCTTTGTCCCCTTACCCCTCTGAATGCCGGACCTAACGTCTAGGAAAATGAATTAAGAACCTTGAAGCCAGGTGCCCTGGATACGGCCCAGTCTCCAAGGGGTGCTCCCTTCCTTAACCCGTAATGTCAGAATACAACTGAATAACACTGCAGCTCCCCCTCTGTTCCCCCCTCAGTTTATGTTCCCATTCTTGAAAAACATTGTACAGTCTCCCTTCAAGACAAAGTTTACATCCTGAACTGGCCGCCTTTCTGAGCACTCAGAAAATAAGGCTTTCGTTTTTAAGCTTCTGTATCTGAAGTGAGTTTCCTCAGCTTCCACCCTGAACCCAACATAAGGAGAAGTGACCAGATGTGCCAATGTTTACTGAATCATAGTCTGTAGCCAATGAGCGGCTAGATAGGGGTGTGGAAAGAGCATGCCTGAAAGAAAACCTGAAGAGACAAGCGTCAGGAGAAGTATTTGGATCGCTCTTCCAAATGCACAGATGAATTGAAGAGAATTGTGCCTCATGATTCTTTTTTTCTTTGAGACAGGTTTCTCTGTGTAGCCCTGGCTGTCCTGGAACTTGCTTTGTAGGTTAGGCTGGCCTGGATCTCAGAGATCCACCAGCCTCTGCCTCCCAAGTGCTGGGATTAAAATAGGACACCATACCCTAACAATTGTGTCCCATGTAAATGCTCATCGAAAGGTGACTTCAGCTGAGGAGTTCAATAATCAAGTAGCTAGGATGGCCCATTCTGTGACAGTCAGCCTCTTTCCCCAGCCATTCCTGTCATTGCCCAACTCCCCGGATCCCAAACAGCCGTTCAAATTTCCAGAAATGAGCTCACCCTGGACTACAGGAGGATTTCTAGGAGATAAAAGCCAAGAGTCCTCTGGAACTTGTGAAACCAGATCCCATCTGCCAAAAGGAATCACCTTCCTTACCGCTGGCAGAGGGACTTATGGCTCCATTGGCATATGCCTGTAGATGCATATCAAAGTACATGCTGGCCTCCAGGCTCCCTCAGCATCCCAAGTACCTATTATGTATTTCATAGTTCACACTAGCACATTAGCATCCTAGGTGTTCTCATCTGCTCAGACTTCCTTCCTCCCAGATACCCATTTGTTCTCTTTATAATGACAAGGTTTCCCCACTGCCCCTGCTAGTCTACGTTTTCTCTGTTCACTATTCCCTGCTATTCTTCATTCTCTCACAGATAACCCCGGCCATGCCCAGTCTTTTGGTCATATTCAGTCTACTTCTTTCTCTCTGCTTTGGACTCTTCCAGATGCCTCTGACTGTTCTCTCATATCTACAATTAAAACTTTAACAATATCATGGAGTGGTCATATCAGCAATTTCTTTACAGTGTTATTGGAGACATGGAAGTTATGTATGAGCTCAACAATATGGATTTGCTCTCACCAAGGCTGGCCTGCTACAGTTGCTGCTGAGTGTCAAATCTGCCAGCAGCAAAGACTAACACTTAGCCTCTGATAAGGAACTGGGTGACCAGCCAGTGACCTGCTCGATCGGTCAACTTTGGATAACTTTCCTTTATGGGAAATCAATGCTTTTTCCTTACTGGAAAAGATACTTATTCTAGTTGTGAATTTGCTGTTCCTGCATGTAATGCTTCTGCTAGAACACCATCATCCATGTACTTATAGAATGCCTTATCCACAGCCATGCTATTCCACACAGCACTGCTGACCATGGAACTCACTTCACGGCCAGAGATATGGGACAGTGGGCTCTATGCTCATAGAATCCATCATCTTATCATGTTCCCCACCATCCTGAAACAGCTGACATGATAGAATGGTGTAAAGGCCTTTTGAAGATACAGTTACACTAACAATTAGGGCAACCTTTGGAAGACACAATTACAGTGCTAATTAGCTGGCAGTATCCCTGAGTGCCTGGGCAGGGTTCTTTAGAAAGCAGTATATGCCTTGAGTCAACATCCAAGTTCTACTGGCCTAGAAGTTCTGGTTCCAGAGGAGTGTTCCTGCCTGGAGACAAGCAAACATTCCATTGATCCAGAAGCTCAGACTTCCCCCTAGACACTTTAGGTTTCTGATACCCTTAAGCCAAAAAGCTAAGAAAGGAATAACAGTGTTAGGGTGGGTGACTGATCCAAACTACCAAGGGGAAATTGGATTGCTTCTTCAAGATGGAGGTAAGGAAGATTATAGTGCAGGAGATCCTTTAGGGTGTCTCGTGTTGTTACCATGTCCTGTGGTTAAAGTCAGTTGGAAACTAGAATAACTCAATCCAGGCAGGATGACAAAGGGTCAGAACACTCCAGGGGTAAAAATATGTGTCACTCAGGTAAAGACCTGGAACCTGCTAAGGTCTTTCCTGAGGGTAGAGGAAACACAGAATAAATAGTAGAAGAAGATAGCTATAAATATCAGTGGAGGTCACATGACCAGTTGCAGAAACAAGGATTGTAATTGACGCAAGAATTTCTATGACAGTCCATTAAGAAAAAAAAATATATATATATACACACACACACAAACACAATCAAGCAGATATTTGTGTTTTCTTTTCTCTATCATGTAATATAATACCAATTGAGACATACTGAAGGTTGTGTTGGAAATCTATATTATATATATAATTTTATTTAGAAGACTAAGCATTTCTCAAGGTACTTTGTAACCTATTTGAAATTAATGATGTTTGTGGTTATATGTAGGATAGTTATATCAGTGTTGTATAGAATGGCAAATTGATTATTGTCCTATGGAAATTAAGCACAACATAAAAAGGTGTGATTGTATTCTTGTTGACAAGGGGTAGACTTCTGGAATCAACTAAAACACAAGCTGCTGGAAACTCATGAGGAATTTTTCTTAATCAGATTATGTGAAGCAGAAGACCCACTTAAATCTGAACCAATGCAGGGACAAAAAAATGGAGCAGAGACTGAAGGAAAGGCCATCCAGAGATTGTTCCATCTAGGGACCCATCCCATGTGCAGACCACCAAACCATGACACTATTGCTGATGCCAAGATGTGCTTGGAGACAGGAGTCCTGGTATAGCTGTCCTCTGAGAGGCTCTGCCAGCACCTGACTGACCGATGCAGATACTCACAGCCAACCACTGGATTGAGCCCTGGGACTCCAGTGGAAGAGTTAGAGGAAGGACTGAAGGAGCTGAAGGGGACTGTAACCCCATAGGAAGAACAACAACCCCCAGAGCTCCCAGGGACTAAACCACCAACCAAAGAGCGCACATAGGCTGGTCCATGGCTCTGGCCACAGATGTAGCAGAGGATAAGCCTTATCTGGCATCAGTGGGAGGGGAGATGCTTGGTCCTGTGGAGATTTGATGCCCTACAGAAGGGGGATGCTAGCGGGGTGAGGCAGGAGTAGGTGGGTGGGTAGGGGAGCACCCTCTTAGAGGCAAAGGGGTGGGGGATAGAGTGAGGGGTTCATGCAGGGAAAACCAGGAAAGGGGACAACATTTGAAATGTATATTTAAAAGAAAAAGGAGGAGGAGGAGGAGGAGG
>NC_034592.1:113966078-113971054 GCF_900095145.1 Mus pahari
GAGGAGAAGGAGGAGGAGAAGAAGAAGAAGAAGAAGAAGAAGAAGAAGAAGAAGAAGAAGAAGAAGAAGAAGAAGAAGAAGAAGAAGAAGAAACCAGAAGGCTCTGCTAATTGGCCAGAGTTCACAGAAGTAACAAGAAGCCACTGGAAAATCATAAGAGGTTTTTTGGCAAGTTACTTTCTATGAAGCCACGGCAAGTGAAGATTTGCTACACAGGGTAAGGCTAACCAATGCCAGAGCCTCTTCCTGACATCTGTGGGGTCATATTTATATACTTTCTAAACATTACACATCCTCTCACGTATCTGCTTCAGCAAAACATTCTTTCACCTGTCTGCCCCAGCAAAACAATATGGCATAACTGAGTTTCCAAGGAAACAAATTTCCACTTCAACCCTGCCTCTGTTCATTCTCTCACTTCTGTCTCTTTAGAGACACCTGACTAGTGCACCCGACTTCTGTTCATTTCTAATGGTTCTACTTTTATTATGTTTATTAGTTTTTATTTCTTTAGATAGTCTGGCCTCCAACTTGCAGGAATCCTTTTGCTTCAGCCTCTCAAATGATAGGATTACAGGTGTGAGCCACCACATCCAGCCTTATAATGGCTCTTATTAAAATATCCATGTATATCGCCAAGTGTACTTTAGTAGCAAACAGGAACAGGGCTACAGGCATCCAACACTAAAAACACATGCTTGGGGCTGGGAGAGATGACTTGGTAGTTTAGAGTACTTATTACTCTTCCAGAGGGCTCAGATTGGATTCCCAGCACCCATAAGGCAGCTCTAAACCCTCTGTAGCTCCAGCTCCAGGGGATCCAATGCCCTTTTCTGGCCTCCACAACGGCACACATCTGATATACAGATAGATATACATAGTAGCAAAACACCATACACATAAAATGAAATTTAAGACGTTACGTTTATGGGGATAGATAGTTGAGTGGCTAAGAGCATTGGCTACAGCTAGCAAGCCTGCATGGACCTGAGCTCAGCCCTCTGCACATGAAACAATTGTGTAGCTTGGTCTTCATGTTGGACTCCTAACAGTGGGAGCAGGGGCTGTCTCTGACCCCACTGCCTGCCTTCCAGACTCTTTCCTTCTACTGGGCTGCCTCAATAGAAGATGGACCTAGTCTTAGTGCCTTAGTCCATAAGTTCTGAAGTGCCAAGGCTGGTTAAAATTCATGGAGGTCTCCCCTTTTCTGAAGAGAAAGGGAGGAGGAGTTGGAGTTGGGGCAGAGAAAGGACTGGGAAGAGAGGAGGGAGGAAAAGCTGCAGCTGGGATGCAAAGTTAATTAATTAGCTAATTAATTAATAAGCAAATGAAGAGCATGGTCACTTTTTCAGAGGAGTAGAGTTCAATTCCCAGCAACCACATGGTAGTTTACAACCCTCTGGAATTCCCATTCCAGGAAATCCAACATCCTCTTCTGGTCTCCACAGGCACCAGGCCTGCAATTACTATACAGACCCCATGCAACCCAAGCACTAATACATATAAGATAAAAAATGTTTAAATCACATTTTTATTAAAAAATATAAGAGTCTGCTTGCTAGTGTTCAACTCTATTTCACAATTTTATACAATCCTGGGTTCCATGATGAGAGAATAATTCTGCGCATGATCTATATTCATCCTTCTACATTAATGAATATAATCAAGATAATCCCCCATAAGCAAGCTCAGAGGTCCATCTCCCAAATGATTTTAGATTCTGTCATATTGACAATTAACCCAACTATCAGAACTCCTTAGTAATCTTTTGTTTGTTTGTTTGTTTTTCGAGACAGGGTTTCTCTGTGTAGCCCTGGCTGTCCTGGAACTTACTCTGTAGACCAGGCTGGCCTCGAACTCAGAAATCCGCCTGCCTCTGCCTCCCGAGTGCTGGGATTAAAGGCGTGCGCCACCACACCTGGCCTTAGTAATCTTAATAACCCTCTTTTTGTGGTCAAATACATTCAAGAACATACATTGGAACTAGAGACAGTAGGAAAACAGCCTAGTCTGGTTTCAAGTTCATGCACAGTTAGGCAAACTATGTCCCCAGACTGAACTTTTAGGGAAAATTACCTAAAATCATGTCTATGCATGACTGGGCATATATAAGATTACAATCAAATGCATCATGAGAAAGGACATGCACAGCAAACAAACGCTTATGTAATGCAAGCCTGTCAATCAAGACAAACGCCACCTCCTCATCTTGGACCTGGGATGCCCCAGGAAATAAGTAGGGTACTAAGGTTCAGATAACTCACCACTTTCTTGGAACATATACTTCCTGTACTTTTTAGTTTGCTTACGAATAAAATCCGTTCCCGTCCTCCTTTTTTGTGTGCACACTTTCAATTCTTTGAATAAGACACCAAGACCCTGGAAGTACCCATGCAGACTGCAGCTAGAAACAAACCTGCTAAAGTACTTTTAACCCCACAAGGGGTGTGTCTATCGTTCCCAACTACTGACAAAGTGGCAGAGTGGCACACGAGGCAAGATAATCAGAAGTCCAAGGCCATCTTCAACTACATAATAGTTTCAAACCCACCTGGACTACACAGACAGGGTGTGGGGAAGACAAAAACAAGAGAAAAGAAGAGGAAAGAAAAGAAAAAGAACAAGAATCTCTAATAACAGGAAGAATGGAAAATACTTTTGTGAATGAAATGTTTCCCATCATTCTTAAGCATTTTCTTCATACCTTAAGTGTACTAGCTAGATATCTTTTGGCATAACCAATACACATTTGGCATGGATAATACAGATGTAGGTTCCTTAAAAAAATACCAGATAGGTTTCACCTGTCCTGAGAAGCACCAACAGCTGCACTGTGTAAACAGTCTGGTTTGAAGTCCTGAGCAGTTTGGGTCCAGTCTTAGGCAGGCAGCCCCTGGGTGTAGAGCATGCCAAACAGAAGCTGTCCTACTTCACTTTGTGTTGCTGTGATAAACACCATGACTAAAAGCAGCTAATGGAAGAAAGGCTTTAGTTCACCTTGTAGCTCACCAGTCCACCATGAAGGGAACTCAAGCAGGAACAGAGGCTGGAACCATGACAGAGGCCATGGAGGAGGGCTGCTTACTGACTTGCTCAGCCCAGGGGTAGCACTGCCTACAGTGGGCTGGGAACCCTGTAATCAACCATTAATCAAGACACTTCCACTCAGACTTGTCCACTGGATAATCTGATGGAGGCATTTTCTTTTTTTTTTTTTCTTTCCTTTTTTTTGAGACAGGATTTCTCTGTATAGCCCTGGCCATCCGGAACTCTCTCTGTAGGCCATGCTGGCCTTGACTTCACCAAGATACATCTGCCTCTGCCTCCCAAGTGCTGGGATTAAAGGCATGCGCCACCACTGCAGGGCTGGCGTTTTCTCTGTTGAGATTCCTTCTTCTCAGATGACTCTGGCTTGTATCAAGCTGATAAACACTAACAAGCACAGAAGGTCAGGGTGCTTTTTACCATTGTTGAGACAGGAACTCATGTAGCCCAGACTGACCTCTCAGACTTGCTAGTGTAACTCGGAGTGACTTTAAAATTCTTTATCCTTCTGCCTCTGTCTTCCAAGTGCTGGGAATACAGACCATGTGCTACCATACCCAGTTTATGAGGCAACGGAAATCAAACCCAGGGCTTCATGCATGTGAGGGAGCAGTCTTCCAACTAACCTACATACCCAGACCCTAGGGAACTTGCTTGCTTGCCTGTTTGCCTGCTTGCTTGTGAGACAGGTTTCTTTATACTCCAGGTTGGCCTTGAATTCACTTTGTAGCTAAGGATACATAAATTCTTGATTGCCCTGCATCCAATTCTCAAGTGGTTGGATTATAGGCAGGTACCACCACATCTGACTTACTTCACCAGATTTCTAATAACATCTAGTTTCATGGATGCCACAGTGACAGGGTTGTTGGGAGAGAGGCTTCTTCTCCCCTACAGAGTGAACTCTTGCAAATATCTTTTGTAGCCAGCTGTTTCATTATTTATAACTTGGTTATAAAATTCCTTACAGATATAGCATATGTTAATTTTCATTGTAACATAGTGGAATGGTAGCCATATCTGAGTTATTTCACTTTTGTGCCTATTGAACATTTATCCATTAGAATTGCTCAGCACTAACATAAAGAGTCTGTATACCAAACAAATTCTAGGAAACAAACTTGAAAAGTGCTCTCTCTATTTCTCTCTGTCTCCTTTTCTTTCCCTTCTCCCCCTGTTCCTTCCACAACCCACCCACCCCCACTGCCTCCCTTTTCTAGATAGCGTTTGTCTATGTAGCACAGGCTGACCTTGAACTTGAACTTCCATCTTCCAGACTTGGCCTAATGAGTGATGTGGCTATAGGAATGCTCCATTATGTCTGGCCATGTTGCATCATCTGAGACCATGCATGTAATCCATCTAATGAGGATTCCTAAAAATAATCTTTTTATAGAGGCATAATTTCCTCATCACAGAATGCGTTATGAAAATGTATAGCTCATTTTTATTGATAGATTTCAACTATTGCCCTCTTCCCCCAAATGAGAACTATGCAGTCAAACCCATGACCACCTTCCAGTGCAGGCAAGTGATTTTAATGTCTATAGATTAGTCTGTTCTTGAATTCTGTAAAATTGGAACCACTATAATGATTTTAAGGGTTATTTGTTTTGTTATATGTACATCAATGGTTTGTTTACTTTTATGGATATGAACAAGTAGTTTTCTATAAGTTAGATATAGCATATTCTTATGTTAGCTGGCAGATAATTAAATTGTCTTCAGTTCGATGCTATCAAGTATGTATAATTCTTTTTAAGATTTTTTTTTAAAAAGCTTTATTTATTCATTATATGTAATTACACACATAGCTGTCTTCAGACACTCCAGAAGAGGGTGTCAGATCTTGTTACAGATGGTTATGAGCCACCATGTGGTTGCTGGGATTTGAACTCAGGACCTTTGGAAGAGCAATCGGGTGCTCTTAC
>NC_034592.1:113971134-114024895 GCF_900095145.1 Mus pahari
ACACTCCAGAAGAGGGCGTCAGATCTTGTTACGGATGGTTATGAGCCACCATGTGGTTGCTGGGATTTGAACTCTGGACCTTTGGAAGAGCAGTTGGGTGCTCTTACCCACTGAGCCATCTCACCAGCCCTCTTTTTAAGATTTTTATTAGATTTATTCATTTTATTTTATGTGTATTTTGTCTGCATGTATGCCTAAGCACCATGTGTGTGTTGGATGCCCATGGAGGTCAGAATTGGGCATCAGATGCCCTTGGGACTGAGGTTAGGGATGGCTGTGTACTACTATGTGGGTGCTAGGAATCGAACCCAAGTCCTCTACAAAAGCAAGCAGTGCTCCTAACCACTGAGCCATCTCTCTAGCCCTGTGTGGATAACTCTTATGAACAGTCACTGTAACCCTTTATATGTTTTTACTTTTCTTTGGTTACCTGTTCTGTCTGTTCCTTCCTACCCCAGGCTTATTCATATTTGCTTTTGCTTTTGTTTTATTTTGTGGTAGTGGAATCCATGGCATTGTACATGTTAGATAAGCACTCTACCACTGAGCTGTACCCTCAGTCCCATGCCTGTGGTTTTGCTCTCTGTCATTCAACTGCCTATAGTCAACTATAGTACAGAAACGTTAAATGGAAAATTACAGAAATAGAACTAAGGATGTAAATCAGTTGCCTGGCATGTATGAGACACTGAGCTTGATTGCTAGCCATATGAACCTTGTGTTGTAATATACATTCATATTTCCAGTGTTCAGGAAGTAAAAGCAGGACGATCAGAAGTTCAAGGTCATCCTCAGCTATATATAGCAAGTTTGTGGTCAGTCTCATGTGATATGAGACCCTGTCTCAGTTCAACAAAAACAAGAAATAAAACAAATTAAAAAAGAAAAAGTAAAGGCAGAAAGGAGAGAGGGAAAGGAAAGAGGAGGGGGGAAGAAGGAAAAGCCAAGAAATTGATGATTCATGTGGTTTAAATTGCAAGGCATTCTGGGTAGCCTGATAAAGTATTACTTTATCTCTCTGGAACTGTAATCTCAAGTAAACGCTTTCATAAGTCACTTCTAGTCATGGTGTTTAATCAATTGGTTGGCAATTGATGTAGGAGGGCCTAGCTACTCTGCGTGGTGCTTTCTCTGGGCACGCAGGCCTGAGTCGTATGAGAAGGGTAGCTGAATGTCATCTGGGAAACAAAGCAGCAAGCACTGTTCCTCCATGTTTTCTACTTTAAGATCCTGCCTTGAGTTCCTGCCTTCATGAGTCCCTTGATGGTAGTCTGGAAAGTGTAAGATGAAATAGGGAACTTAACCCAAGAACAGACCCAAGTAACAAGGAAAATAAATTAAGTTTTATCCCCAGGATGCTTTTAGTCATGGTATTTTAACATAGTAACAGAATATCAAACTAGGATACAACTATAAATATGAATCATTGCACACACATGCACACATGCTTGCCCACACACAGACACACACCCAGGCAGGCGGTTATCTCAAGATGGACAACTCTGTAATAGCATGCTCATTTCAGTCACCCACGGGATCTGGGATCTCTTCCACCTGCCCTCTTCCCAGCTGAGGTCACACCTGCCCTTTCTTCCCAGATGAAGTCATACTTTCTCTCCCCAGGTGAGGTCATACCTTCTCTCTCTTCCCAAATGTGGTCATACTTGCCTGCCCTCTCTTCCAAACATACACTGAGGTGTCCTTTCCTGCTTCTTTTCTTTCGTTGGTCCTGTCTTTGTCTCTCTTCCTGACATGCAATCTTGGAATCATTCAGAAGATGACATGCTGAAGATTCTCCATCCCAGGCTCTGCTAACAGGGAACTTAACTCAAGGATAGACCCAAGTAACAGGAAAAATAGTTTCTTTCTGATAATCTGGTAATTAGGTAATGCTTAGTCTCCCTCTGCGGTGGATTAGATTACTCTCCTCATTTCTTCACACTTCTTGGGTATACATCACTCATTTCTACTACACTGATGGATCGTGGCTAAAAGAACTAGTTTGGCAATGAACTGTTAGTGGATATGTTGTAAGAAGTTTTAAAAGTGTCTGTGTGTGGCCAGTGAGATAGCTCAGTGGGTGAAAACACTTGCAGAACTAGCCTGGCAACCTGAGTTTGATTCCCAGAACCCACATAAAGCTGAAGGAGGGAGCCAACTCAACTAAGTTGCTTGACCTCCACATGCACCCAATGCACCCCTCCCAAGTACATCATCATGCATACACATACACAAATAATAATAATAATAATAATAATAATAATAATAATAATAATAATAATATAATTTGAGAATTAAGATTAAAAATAGAATCTAAGTGTGTGGCTTGCCTAGGCTCTTACTGTTCTCTGTCACAGTAAGAGCATATCACAATAGCTGCTGGTCCTGGAATGAGGGAACTTGTGAAATGGAGTTGAATACCTCCTGTGGCCTAAAATTAAGAGCAAGAGATTCCGGTTAAAACCAGAATAATTACAAACCTAAGAATTTGGCCAGATGTGGTGGCACATGCCTTTAATCCCAGTATATAGAAGGCAGAGGCAGGGGAATCTCTGTGAGTTGAGGCCAGCCTGGTCTACATAGTGAAACCACCCCACCACCACCACCACCACCAAACAAAACTAAGAATCAAAGCTATGGGTAAAATATTGAAACTTGTGATAAGATAGAATTTTGAGGAAGGAGGGAAGAAAAAAATGAAAAGATCATTTTTAACTTCCAGCTCAAGTTAAATGGTTGGGTTCTCAGCACCTACAGGGCAGCTCACAATCATCGTAATTTCAGTCCAGAGAATCTGATAGATGTCCTCTGCAGGCACCAGTATGCACATGGTATATATACATACATACAAGCAAAATGTACATAAAATAAAAATAAAACATGAAAAGAACAACAGACAGAGGAAAGGAAATTGTTCCACCTTTTTTTTTTACACTAAAGATTACCCTCAAATATGATGTAGTCCCCCTGCCTCTGCTCCTCAGGAGTACATGTACATAGCGCCACATCTTGATACAGATGTGTATTAGAACTTAGGCATTCTGGCAACAGATGGATTCATAATCCACTGATGGGCACACTAAGGGGAATGGAGGAAACTGGTCTGGTTACAGTAAGTGGGTTGTTTGGGGACATGCTTTTTAGTGTAATATTTTGCTATGGCCCCTTTTCTCCCACTCTCTCTGCTTCTCCACCATCTTGAGATGGGCAGCTTTGCTCCGTTGCATGTTCCCATGATGCATCCCTCCACTGCATGCTCCCCATGATCCTTTGCTCCACTGCATGCTCCCCATGATCCTTTGCTCCATTGCATGTTCCCATGATGCTTTGCTCCATCACATGCTCCCCATGATGATGATCTGCCTCGCCAGAGATCTACAAGCAATGGAGCCAAAGGAAAATCTTTTTGTTTTGTTTTTACTTGATTCCCTCAGGTATTTTGTCACCAGTAGAGTAGTGACACAGAAGCTTCATGGTAATACTGCCACAAAAGGAGTAAAAGCTATTTTTTAAAAAAATCTATTTGTGTGTGTGAGACACAGAGAAGTTAAACAAGAAGGAATGCTGTACTGGCTGGTTTTATGTGTCAACTTGACACAAGCTGGAGTTAGCACAGAGAAAGGAGCCTCCCTTGAGGAAATGCCTCCATGAGATCCAGCTGTAAGGCATTTTCTCAATTAGTGATCAAGGGGGGAGAGCCCACTGTGGGTGGGGCCATCCCTGGGCTAATCTTGGGTTCTATAAGAAAGCAAACTGAGCAAGCCAAGGGAAGCAAGCCTGTAAGCAGCATTCCTCAATGGCTTCTGTATCTACTCCTGCCCCCAAGTTTCTATGCTGTGTGAGTTCCTGTCCTGACTTCCTTTGCTGATGAACACCAATTGGAAGTGTAAGCTGAATAAACCCTTTCCCCCTGCCCCCAACTTGTTTCTTGGTCATCATGTTTTGTGCAGGAATAGAAACCCTAAGACAAATGCCAAAGTAAGGAGGTTGAATCCCAGTTAGAAGGGGGAAAAATAGTCATGGGAGGCAGAGGGAGGGGGGGATCTGTGTAGGAGAAGGGAGAGTAAGGGGAATGGGGGGGGTCTGAATTAGTGAACAGCCAGTTTAGAGACCCATCCATCCCATGGACAGGCACCAATCCCTCACACTATTTTTGTTTGTTTGTTTTGTTTTTGTTTTTTGAGACAGGGTTTCTCTGTGTAGCCCTGGCTGTCCTAGAACTCACTCTGTAGATCAGGCTGGCCTTGAACTCAGAAATCCACCTGCCTCTGCCTCCCAAGTGCTGGGATTAAAGGCTGTTTTTTTTAAAAAATTATTTATTTATTTCATTTATATGAGTACACTGTAGTCTGTCTTCAGATATTCCAGAAGAGAGCATCAGATCCCATTACAGATGGTTGTGAGCCACTATGTGGTTGCTGGGAATTGAACTCAGGACCTCTAGAAGAGCAGTCAGTGGTCTAAACCTCTGAGCCACCTCTTCAGCCCCTATCCCTCACACTATTAATGATGCTATGTTGTGTTTGCAGACAGGAGCCTAGCCTAGCTGCCCTCTGAGAGGCTCTACCTAGCAGCTGACTGAGACAGGTGTAGATACCCACAGATAAACATTGGATAGAGGTCGAGGACCCCTATGGAAGAGTTAGGGGAAGGATTGCAGGCCCTCAAGGAGATGGCAACCCCCACAGGAAGACCAACAGTGTCAACTAACCTGGACTCCTGGGAATTCCCAGAGACAGAGCCACCAATGGAAGAGCATACATGGACTGGTTCAAGGCCCTTGGCACATAAGTAGCAGAGGGCTACCTTGTCTGGCCTCAGTGGGAGAGGATGCAGATAATTTATGCACCAGGTTGGGAGATATTGTGGCGGGGGTGGGGGGAGCTTACCTCTCAGAGGCAAAGGGGAGGGCAGATGGGGGAGGAACTCTGGGAAGGGTTTGAGGGGCAGCATTTGGTATGGAGAGAGAGAGAGAGAGAGAGAGAGAGAGAGAGAGAGAGAGAGAGAGAGAGAGAGNGAGAGAGAGAGAGAGAATGTGTGTGTGTGTGTGTGTGTGTGCACACGCGCATGTGTCTGTGTGTGCACAATCTGTATGTAGGTGCCTATAAGGCTGTAAGTCAGGGTTTGGATCCTCTAGAGCTGGAGTTATAGACAGTGTGAATCACCTAATGGAGGTTTTGGTCCTCTGCAAGAACAGCAAGTTAGACTCAAACCTTTGGTTTAGGGATATTGAGATGGCTCAGTGGGTAAAGGCGATTACTACCAAGCCTGACAGAGTGAGTCCCTGGGGCTCACATGATCAAAGGAGGGAATGGACAGGTTGTTCTCTGACTTCCCCATGTGCTTACATATATACACATATAGTAAATGTAATAAAAGAAAATAAACTTGGAGTGCTTTGACTTGGACTTGTACCAGTAGAAGAGTACTGGCCTAGCTCACATGATGCCCTGGTTTCTACTTGGAAAGTACTGCATAAGACACAAAACAGTGACCATGTCATCCATGATATGGGAGATGCATGATTAGCAGTCTTTACAGAACAAATATTCAGATGTTTGGGGTTTTATACCATCTCATTCTCTCTCTCTCTCTCTCTCTCTCTCTCTCTCTCTCTCTCTCTCTGTTTTTTGAGACAAGGTTTCTCTGTGTAGCTCTAGCTGTCTTGGAACTCACTCTGTAGACCGGGCTGGCCTCAAACTCAGAAATCTGCCTGTCTCTGCCTCCCAAGTGCTGGGATTAAAGGTGTGTGCCGCCACGCCTGGCTCCATCTCATTCTCTTATTTCAGATGACTGAAAACAGGTAAGTTAATTGACTGACTGATTGAATGATTGATGGATGGATGGATGGATGGATGGATGGATGGATGGATGGATGGATTGATTGACTGACAGTCGCCTTCTTGCTAACATCGATAGTTCATGAGACCCTTTGTTTCTTGACTGAGCTGGATCTGATGACTGAGCTTCTCATTGGCTTCTGTTTGCCCTGTGGTCTTGAGTCCTTGTACTACCTCTCCACCCCAGGGCCCTAAGAACGATGGCAGGAATGCATTGAGGGTGGATCATTGCTTGGCCAATCAATATTGGTTTTCCCGAGTTTACTTGGGGCTGACTTACTCAGTGACCTCCTTCCAGAATCTCAAATCTGTAGTGGAGCAGAGGCATCCTGCCCTTGAAAGGGTTGTCAAATTCTCAAACTGCCTCTCCTCCAGGACTGAGTCTAGAACAGAGAAACTTGGGCCAGTGTGTTCCATGTTCTTTCTCCACTACCTCTAACCACTTTTTTTCTCCATAATACTTTTGGATAAAGGCTTGAACATTTTAAAACATGCTATGGAAGAAATAATGCAAACTGAGCTGGATGTAGCAGTGTGGAGACCTCACCTATCATATCCGATGCTCTGAGTTTGGCTGCAGTGTTTCAAAACAAACTATAAATATATGTGTTCATATAAAAAGAGAGGCTGGAGAGATGAGATGACTCATTAATGGAGAGCACTTACTGGTCTCAAAGAGGACCTGGGTTGGGTTCTCAGCACCCACAGGGCAGCTCACAATCATCTGTAATTTCAATCCAGAGGGTCTGATAGATGACCTCTGCAGGCACCAGCACGCACATGGTATATATACATACACACAAACAAAATGTACATAAAATAAAGATAAATGCATCTTAAAGTAATAATATTAATAATAATAGAAAAGAAATGTTCCTGTTTGACAGCTCCTCATATGTTATATGATAGATTAAGGGATTCAGAAAATATTTATATATAGTTAGAATTGTTGCTTTACAATCTATTGATTTTTTCCAGTAAAAGTTAATTTTGAGTTTGGGCATATGGCTAGGTAGTTGAGCATTTGTCTGGTAATCTATGGTCCTAGCTTCAATTCTAATAACTACATAAGTAAATAAGCAAACAAACCCCTCAAATTTGAATGTCCACACTGAAGAAAATTTCTCTTTGTATATCTTATTTGATACATGGAATCTTCCCTTGGTACCATCATAACAGGAGAGATGAATTGCTGTAGACATGGAGGTGTGCTGGTTAGATCTTTTTTCCAGGAAGGATGAATGTGATGAGCAAGGAAGGTCTAGCTGGCAATTTTCAGGGTCTGCCTCCACTACATAGGGAAAAGGTCCTACTGAGAGGTAGCCTACATTTAATGACCAAATCATGTGGAGAGGGCTAGTTGCTTGGAGTCAATGTAGAATACACTCATGGGCACATATTCAAAAGCTGCTTTCTAAGCTGGAAAAGGAACCATTCTATGAATCCCCCAAATCCCTCTCTGCAGTTTGCCTTCTGCTCCCTTCTTTTCTACAAAATGTGCTGAACCCCTCAAATGTCTCAGGACTTGATTCAGGGGACTCATTATGTGGCATCCATACTTTGAGGTGAACACAAAAGTCCTTATCTGGACAATGAACAGTTTGTTATTCAGCCTCAAAGAGAAAGAAAATTCTGTCTGTTACTCTTGAGTTGCTGTGAAGAAAAAAGCCTGACAAAGCTAGCTTATAGCAGGAAAAATTTGTGTATTGAGTTTAGAGGTGTGATAGACTGGCTTACAAGGTGTGCAGCAAAGTGGTAAGAAGAAGGGGTGGGGCAAGTTGGAGCTCCCCAAGATATATCCCCAGTATCACCTACTTCCTTTAACCAGCCCCAGTATCCACAGTTCCATAACCTTTAACAGTCCATTCGAACCTTGAGTCACTCTCACAATTGTTTCTCATTCCAACCACGTTGATAAGATTAATCACTCCATTAAGGCAACATGGATAAGCCTGTTGGACGTTATGCTAAATGAAATAAGCCTCTTAAAAAGTATGAATACAAGCCAGGCGTTATGGCGCATGCCTTTAGTCCCAGCACTTGGGAGGCAGAGGCAGGCGGATTTCTGAGTTCGAGGCCAGCCTGGTCTACAGAGTTCCAGAACAGCCAGGGCTACACAGAGAAGCCCTGTCTCAAAAAACCAAAATAAAAAGATGAATACAATACGTTTGTACAAATATAAATGTTGTAGTCAGGTTGGTTGTGTGTGTGCGTGTGTGACATGACCTTGTTAGTGTGGGTCTATGCACATATGCCTTCAGGGGCATTTGGGTGAAAGTGCAGATGAAAGCCCAAGGACATTGAGTATCCTTTCCCAATTGCTCTAGATTTATGTCGTTTATTTTTTTAAAAATGAGCTAGTGATGTCTATTTTATTTACTTATTTATTTATTTGTCTGTGTGTCTGTCACATAGTACAGGTTCCCAAGAAGGCAGTCGAGGGGTGGTGGGAACTGAAGACTAATACATGTTCTTTTTTATTAAACACCCCCATGCATGTTCTTAACCACCAAGCCATCTCTCCGGCCTGCCCCACCCCCTTTAAATTCGTATATGTATATATATGTGTGTCATAAGTGTGCAGGTGCCCATAGAGAGAGTAGGATTCTCTGGAGCTGGAGTTACAGGTAGCTGGGAGCCTCCCTTGACTTTTTACCTGAGTTCTGGGTCTGAACTCAGGTCTTCATGCTTCTGTAGAAGGCACTTATCAATTGTCACAAAGGTTCTTTTGTTGTTATTGTTAGGGTTTTTGCTGTGCCTGGTGGCATCTTCTTGTATTCCCAGCATTCACGGGGCAGGGCAGGTACAGAGGAGGCTGAAGGGGCCAAGAGGTGATGGCTTGGGGCAGGGGCAGCAGTGGCAGCAGGGGCAGCAGCTGTCAGATCTCTATTTCAAGCTGGCCCAATCTATAGACCAGCCAGGAATAGTTAAGAATTCTCCTCTATTCATGCTACGGAGGCCCCCAGCCTTAGGAACAGAAGCATTACACAGTTCTTAGCCTCTCCTGTGTAAAGACAGCCATTGTTGGACAAGCCAACTGTCATGTACACTGATCTAATAAGTGTCGGCGATATATATGTGGTATCTGGTCCTGACCCACTAGAGAATCCTGACTAACCCACCATGTTCTATTAACAGCAGTCTTACTCACCTGGCTTTTTCTTCTTAAGAAAACAGGTTTAGGCTGGGTGTGGTGGTGCACGCCTTTATTCCTGGCACTTTGGAGGCAAAGAATAGTGCATCTCTGGGAGTTCCAGACTAGCCAGGACTATATAGTGAATGAGACCCTGTCTTAAAAAGAGTAAAAAAAAAAAAAAAAAAAAAGCCAGGCCTGGTGGCACAGGCCTTTAATCCCAGCACTCGGGAGGCAGAGGCAGGCGGATTTCTGAGTTCGAGGCCAGCCTGGTCTACCAAGTGAGTTCCAGGACAGCCAGAGCTATACAGAGAAACCCTGTCTCGAAAAACCAAAAAAAAAAAAAAAAAAAAAAAGTCTATATAAAATATATAGACACACACAAATACATATAGAAAAGTAACTGTACCTCTGCTGATTCTTTTGATGGTTTTCACCCCAGAAGCAACAGGCTAATTATATCACATATCAGAGATATAAAGGTGGGACCATGCAGGCTTGTGTAAGAATGCATCATGACATTTGCACTGTGATACAATCTTCTAGTGACACATTCCTCAGACTGTCATTAAACAACCCATGGCAGCAAAAAGGCGGGAACAGTTAGACAGCTGAGGGGAGCAAGGGTCTCCAAAGTCAGTTTCTTAAACCCCAGGGAAGGAGAAGGCCCCACTAGGAAATGAGAGTGAGGGAGACTCTGCCCTATTTCTACTGTCTCCCTCTTTTTTTTTTTTTTTTTTTTTTTTTTTGCTTTAGCAGACATTTTGTCCTTGGGCTCCTGCTCTGTCTTGTGGAATATCCTTTGTGTCATAAAATTCAAGGGTATTAGAGTTGGACAACTGGCAGAGCAGATGGAAGGACCTCAGCCCTAGAGGACAAGTCTGGTAAGATCACACTGACTGTCACGTGCCTGGCAAAGGAATCTGGACACATTTGTCACTTTTAGGGAGAGGAGCTACAATCTAAACAGTCACATGAAGCCATGGTGAGATGTTCTTAGAACCTGGAATTGTTTTCTATTTTGGTTAACCCAAGGGTCTGTCAATTTTATCTTTTTGAAGAACCAGCTTTTAGATTCATTGATTTTTTTTTGTATTGTTTCCTTGTATTTCATTAATTTATGCTCTGATTTTTTTTTATTATTTCTTGTAGTCAACTGGGTTCTGATTTGTTTTGTATCATTAAGTCATTTATCTATGTCCTGCCTTTTTATTTTTACTTTTTATTGATTCTTTGTGAACTTCACATCATACACTTCAATCCCACTCATCTCCCCATCCCTTCATATCCTCTCTTTACCTTTGCAATTTCTCCCAGTAAAGAAAAAAACAAATAAGTCTCATGGCGTATTGCAGAGTTTACCCTTTTGCCCAAATAGCATTGCAATGAGTCATTGGTCTGGTTCAAGGCCTCTGGCTTCTGCTACACTATTAATACTGGATCCTGTTGGCACTCACTCTGATATCCTGTTGTTACCCTGTGTCATGTAGATCCTGCAGCTTGGTTCTGTAGGACAGGCCCCTTCATATGCTCCAACAGTCTATTGATGGGTAGATGTTGGGGTGCGCCAGCTCAAACCCCGGATCTGGGCCTGGGTGGTAGCTGGGTTGGCCAGCCTGCCAGCTCTTCTGTGCCCACACCACTAGGGCCACGCTCTCCCACAATCATGTCCTCCAGCCAGTTCACCGTTGAGGTGCAGGGCCAGCTCTCTTCTGCTGATGCCATCAGGGCCAGCTCTCCCAGGCTGCCCAGGTGAAGGCAAGGCTAGTTCTGTGCATCCCTTAGACATTCAGCATGGCCCCAGGAGGCAGCCCAGACCAGGGACTTCCTCATGGCCTTTGGTGGTAACATGTGCCGTGGATATCAACACAAATCCCAGCTGCTGCAGAACCACAGACCCAGACCTGGTTTTGGCAGCAGCATGGGCAGGACCTCGCCATGGCCTCAGGTGGCAGTGTAGGCTGCTCACATTACCACCTTTGTAATCCAGCTCTGCCTCTCTCTATAGTACATTAGTCATTCACGTCTCTTTCTCCTCTCCACTACATACTATTCACTGAAGTGGCACCTTGGCCTCTGGGTATTTCCCACCATGGCTGTGTGCCTCTTTCTGATTTTTCTGCTTTAGGCATTTAGAGCTGCAAATTTCCCTTGTAGGACGGTTTTCAGTGTATCTCCGAGGATTTGTTGTATTTTCCTTTTCATTCAGTTCCAGGAAAACTTTTTCTTTCTTTCTTGATTTCTTCTTTGATCTAGTCATCATTTAGTAATGAATTGTTTAATATTCGTGAGTTTTTGTATTTAACTAGAAATTTGTCTGCTGTCAATTTTAAGTTTTATTGCAATGTAGTCAGATAGTATACATGGAGTTATTTCATTTATTTGAATTTGTAAAGATTTGTTTTATTTCCCAGGATACAGTCTATTTTAGAAAACTTCCGTATGCTGTGGAGTAGAATGTGTGTTCTTTGGTGTTTGGGTGGAATAGTCTATAGATATCCGCTATGTTCATTGGATAGATGATGTCATTTCCCCTTTTGTTCTATTATTTTTGAGACTGTAATACAATTACATTATTTCTCCCTTCCATTTCCTCCCTCCATACTCCCCCATACATCCTGCCTTGTTCTCTTTCAAATTCATGGGCTCTTTTTCCACTAATTGGTTGTATGTATCTATGCACATTCATATATATTCCTACATATAACTAGCTCAGTCTGTATAATGTTCCTGCTTTCAGGGCTGAGCATGGTTTGGGTTGTGCTCTCCCCCAGGGAAGACTTTCTCCCACTCCCAGCATTCCTCGGTTGCCTGGAGTTCTTTGGATAGGGTTGAGGGCCTGGTGGACTTTCCCTGACTCTCTTTCTCATATTTACCCTTGTTCAGCTCATGTTTAGGCAGACATATTGGTGAGACTTCATGGGTGCAGTTTATGATGTTCCTAGGAGACACAGTCTCACAGAAAACTCCCTGTTTCATCTTACAATCTTCCTGTCCACTCTCTGCAGTGTTCCCTGAGCCTTAGGTATGGATGTTGGTTTTTGGGTGTATCTATCCATTGAGACTGGGCTGCAGAACTCTGTATTTGGACTGGTTGTGGTTTTCTGTGATGGTCTCTGTGGCAACGAGAAGTTTCCTTGATGAGGACTTAGGACTGCACTTACCTGTGTGTGGATATGAATAAGGATGTGTATTTAGAATAGAGTTAGGGATCATGTTGGTTTAATAAAGTAGTAGTTGTAGGTTCTCCTCCAAGAGTCGTGACTTTACCGGCCCTGGGTAGTGGGTTAGGTTTCCCAATGCCAAGTGTGATCTCTCTCTCTCATTGAGTGGATCCTAAGTCTGATTAGAAAGATGTTAGTTACTGCTGAGGTATTCATGCCACTACTGAACCCTTACTGGGCCATGGTGGTAGATATTGTGATTCATACGCATGATAGCTAGGTAGCATGGTTGATTTCTTCCTTCCTTTGGGAGGCTTCATAGAGTCTTCTGGTAACATGAAAACTAGTCCTTAAGGAGGAGGCATTCAGGTCAGTTACAGCTGAGGAGTCTCTGAGCCCCATGTCTGAAATGCAATGTGTTTTAGCAGTAAGTGACTTCCACCTCTGGGGAGGGGGGCGCTGGTACCCAAAGTCAATAGCAACAGGCTCTATGTTTTGGGGGTCTCTTGGACAACCCTGACCAACAACTCAAAGAAGGCTGCTCGTGCCTGGTGTTGGGGGTTTTGTTAGCTGGCCTTTCACTCTTGGATGAAACATTGTCAGTCCATAGGAGAAAATTTCATTTAAGCTTTACTTATGCAGAGACTTGCTGTATGATAGTTCTTTATAGGTAAATAGTTAATAGTGTGATTCCTTCCGACTATTTCCAGTCATCCTTACTGTTATTTTACCTCCTTTATTCATCTGTATTTTTCTCTCTGTGTGTCCCTGATTATACTCCTCCTTTTCCTCATTCCCTCTGTCAGATGACTGGCACCCTGCTAGCCCCCTCTCTACTGTTCTCTGGGCAATGGTCCCCTCTTACTGTCTGATTTCTGCAGTTAGTGTCATTTAATTCTGATATCTGTCTATTTTTTTTTGTCCAGATATCTATTGGAGATAGGAGAATACTGAAATCATCTACTGTTGATAGCTCAATGTTAATCTGTGTCTTTAAATCTAGTAGTACATTTTTAAAAATGAAATTGGGTGTCCAGAGTTTAGGCCCTGTTCGTGGAGGATAGTATGTCTTCTAGGTTAACTGACCCCTTGGTTAGAATGAAGTGCTACACTTTATCTCTTCTGACTAGTTTTAGTTTGAAGTCTACTTTGTCAGATATTAGGGCAGCAATGAATGCCTTTTTGTTCTGGCCCATCTGACTGGAGAACTTTTGTCCATTCTTTTACTCTAAGACAGTGCCCGTCTTTAAAGCTAAGATGTATTTTTTAATGGGCAATAAGACATATGGATGTTGTTTAAATTTTTATTCAGTCAGCCTGTGTCTTTTCGGGTGAGGGGGCTTCCCTGCATGTCCCTGGCTGTCCAGGTACTTGCTGTACAGACCAAGCAGACCTCGGACACAGAGACCCGCCTGCCTCTGTCTCAGCCAGTGTCTTTTGATTGGGAAATTGAGGGCATTAGTAAAGTTGTTAATGGCATGTGTGTTAACTGCAGTCTCTATGTTGACGACTGTGTTGTGTTCTCAGTGGTATTTTGTGTTTTAGTAGTTATGGCTTCCTGTTTCTTTCTGCAGTCTCGCGGCCATGCTCATCCCTGTCTTTAGTCCAAAATATTGTTTCCTATGTTTTCTTTGGGCTTGGTTTGTTGGATATAAAATTTGGGGGCAGTGTATAACATGGAAAGTTTTTCTTTCTCTTTCACCTGTGGCAGTTTTATTGAGTATATGAGTTTAGAACAGCCAGTCTTTGGGACTTGGGATTCATTGTTCCTTCCTCGCCTGGCTTTCAGAAACAGGTGTTATTCTGATGAGTTCCCCCCAGGGGTGACTTGAGTCTTTCCTTGCAGCTTTCAATACACCTTTTTGGGTTTTTTTTGTTTTTTGTTTTTTTGTTATCCTTAGTGTTTTAACTATGATACAGTGGAAATACTGTTTTCTGGTCTTGTCTATTTGGTATTCTGCAATTCTGCATGCTTCTTATGTCTGTATGAGTGTGTCTTTCCTTGGTTTACGGGAAAGTTTCTTCTATGATTTTGTCTATGTGACTGACTTGGTACCCTCTCTCTCACCATGCCTATCGTTTGTAGGTTTGGTCTTTCCACAGTGTCCCTCATTCCTAGTGTGTTCTTTTCCTGTGGGTTTCTTTTTCACAATCTTTGCCTATTTTGTTTAGATCTTTATCTTCACATCCTGATATTCTACCTTCTGCTCAACCCATTCTACTAGTAAGGCTTCCCTTGGAGTTTTGTAGCTGGGCTATTGTTCGCCTCTCCCTACCTAGTCAGCTACGGAACACAGCCACAGGCATGTTATGGAGCCCCAGGAGCTCCACAAACAAACAAGCAAATAAACCAACAACCATTATGCCTTATCTGACACTTGACTTTGTCATGCAGCTCTTTATACCTGTCCTTTTTAAGACCCATTAAAACTAAGTGTTGGGCTGGTGAGATGGCTCAGTGGGTAAGAGCACCCAACTGCTCTTCCGAAGGTCCAGAGTTCAAATCCCAGCAACCACATGGTGGCTCACAAACATCCGAAACAAGATCTGACACCCTCTTTGGGTGTGTCTGAAGATAGCTACAATGTACTTACATATAATAAATAAATAAATAAAATCTAAAAAAACAAACAAACAAAAAAACCTAAGTGTTAATAACAATACTACTTGTACTAAAAACACTTTTAAAAATTTTGTAATTTATAAAATATTAATCATATTACTAGAATCCCTTACTATATACAGGATCAAACTATTATAAAACACCATCAAATACTGAGTTGGCAAATTTTAAAAATAAAAAGGGAGGTATATACATCCACCTATATCCCCACACACTATGCTATGTTTAATTATGCTAACTTTATTTTATTTTTGTTTCATTTTATTCTATTTCCCCTTCATTGTGTCTCCTCTTCGGCCTTCCTTGTAACTTGGCCTCTCTGGGTCTGTAGTCTGTAGTATAATTACCTTTTACTTTACAATCATGCACTTTTACTTTACCTACTTTATAGGTAATATCTACTTATCAGTGAGCGCATACCAAGTGTGTCTTTTTGGGTTCCCTCACTCAGGATGATCTTTTTCTAGTTCCATCCATTTGCCTGCAAATTTCATGATGTCATTTGGTTTTTTCCCCCTTGGGAATAGCTAGGTTTATTATTAATGTACCATCAATAAACATAAGACCCAATAGCTCCCTGCCCCAACAAGGAAGTTGAAAAAACATGAACAAAAAGAGCCTATGCTAGCTATGCTAGGAAACCCTGTGACATGCCGTCTCTGCTTTGGTACCCAGAGAAGAGTGTGAGACTCTTCAAAGCTTCCAAAGCTTCGGGGAGTCCAGGGTCACATTTGGTGGAGTCCTCGGGGTGCTGCTTTGTAGAACCCGATGGGTACAGTGTACTTTTCCCAACGCTTTTGCCGGATGCTCATTAAAGTAATTCATAGCCAAAGTCTGACCCAGAGCTTCTGACAATTGGAGACTGAGAAGTATGGTCCCTTTACTCCAGCTCAGATGTGTGGGCCTCGGACAGCCACTGGAGCTCCATCTCACCCCTTAGATATAGGAACCAAAGCCTAATGTCTTCTTTGGTCATTGTGAGTGACTCAGCCAAGGCCTCTAGAGTCTCCTCATTAGGGTTGGGGTCTGTCTCAAAGTTCTGTATTAACTCCATGAACTGCTCAAGGGTGAACACAGAGTTGCTATCTGTGGAAGACAGACTTGGAGTTGACTCCATCTCAGTTTCTTCTATTATGGCTGCGGCTCACTTGAGTTCCCTTCTTCAGTTTTGATGTTATTTGTTTTTAACAGGTGAATTATTTTCCATTGTAGAAATGTACCACATTTTCTTTATCCATTCTTCATTTGAGAGACATCTGGGTTCTTTACAGTTTCTGGCTATTATGAATAAAGCTGCTATTAACATAGTTGGGGAAATGTTCTTGTGGTATGCTGGGGCATCTTTTGGGATATGCCCAGGAGTGGTATAGGTGGGTCTTGAGGTAGGTTAGTTATTAATAAATTTTGTGGATGGATTTGGGGCAGGTGGTGTTGGGAACAGGAGGACCAGGTTGGGGTGGGGGGCATTTCACGGGCAAGGTGGAAAGTTAGTGCAATGGAAACAATGAAAGTAACCCTGGCAAAAGCTCCTGGTAATGGGGGGCAGGGAGCCTGAGCGGCCATCTTCTGTTACCAGGCAAGGTCTCTTATGGGTTACTAATGCAGCCATAAGACCTTGAGCCTATAGTTTGTCCCTGCCTGCAGAGTGTTCTGGGACCAGAGTCTAGCAGAATTGTCTTCAGAGAGACCAGAGAGACTTCATGTAACAACAAATGGGAGCAGATGTAGAGTTCCACAGCCAAACATTAGGTGGATCTCAGAGATTCTTGTGAGGAGGAACGGAATGATTGAGGGAATCAGGGGGGCCAGGGACACCACAAGAACAAGATCCACAGAGTCAACTGACCAGGACTCATGGGACCTCATGGAGATCGGGGAACCTGTAGGAATCTGACCTGAGTCCTCTGTATATAAGGTATGTCTGAGTAGCTTGATGTCCTAAAGGAATGCTAGCAGTCAGCGTGGGGGCTGTCCCTGACTCTCTTGCCTGCTTGTGGGACGCTTTTCCTCTTACTAGGTTGCCTTGTCCAGCCTTGATGTGATGGTGTGTGCCTGGCTTATTATAGCTGGTTTGTGCAGTGTTGGGTTGATGTCCCTAGGAGGGAGGTGGAGCAGGGAAGGATCTGGAGAAAAGAGGGGTAGGGTGGGGGAGGGGAGACTGGGGAGAAGGGGAGGGAGGGGAAATAGGATGTAACTTATGAT
The DNA here is from genome assembly GCF_900095145.1 of Mus pahari. NCBI lineage: Eukaryota > Metazoa > Chordata > Mammalia > Rodentia > Muridae > Mus > Mus pahari. Next base: position 113,988,097 of record NC_034592.1, read on the forward strand.
AGAAAAATTAAAAAAATAAAAAAACCACATTAACCAATATCAATTTTTTTCTTCACATTTAAGGATAATGGTTTTTCTGCTGCACCAAAGCATCCTTCCCTAGAGGAGACACTGCCTAAATAAAGTTAATGCTTAGTGAAAAGAACTAAGAACTGATAGCGGGAAAGGACCTGATGTTAACATGGGGCGAGGTTATGTTTTTGTCTTTCCAGAATATGAACAAAGTCCCAGATGGCTCCTGATAGCCTCGTGGAGCCGACTGGACCATGAAACAGCTGAAAGTAGACGACAAGCCACTCCATCAAGAGGAGATCTCCTCAGGGAGAGTAAACTGATACCTTGGGGGAGACAACAAGACTCAGCAGTTCTCAGCCTGTGTGTTGCAACCCCTTTAGCAAGCCTCTATCTCCAAAAGTATTTACATTACAACTCACAACAGCAGCAGAGCACAGTTATGAAGTAGCAATGAAAATAATTTTATGGTTGGTGGTCACTACAACATGAGGAACCGTGTTAAAGGGTCACAGCATTAGGAGGTTGAGAACCACCGGTCTAGATCCTCAAGCCTAGACTTTGCAAAAACAGCAAGGCTACAATATACTGACCCAAAAATGATGTCATTATGCTTACTGACTGTATTGCATGTTAACGCTCAGCATGTCAATGCAGAATCCACATGCCTTTTGTCAGGGTATGGGGTAAAAGGCACAGTGTTATGGGATCCAGTGTGGTGGTGGTTTGTCATGCTTAGGGTTGTTTTTATCCTTTAAGACCAGTTGTCTGGACAAAAGAAGGTATACAAATGTTTAGTCACACAAATGGGGAATATATTGGGGTGGGTTAACCTAATTGATCAGTCCAAATGCAATGATATGGAAGCATTCTCTAGAAGGTCTGATAGTGGAAGCTATAGTTGTGTGAAGATAAAAAGGGAATATCCAAGGAACTGTTTACCAATGTTGGTTGGATGGTACCTAGAACAATGTTATCTTTTGCCAATGGTTTAGAAAATAGCCTCTGGCTTCACTTGGTGCATGGCAGGCACCAAGAAGAATCTTTTAGTATCAGAGGAGACCCATCTTTTCCTGGGCTCTTCCAAAGAAGTTTATATGGCATAAGAGTCACCATAAACACTATGCAGAAATAACAGGGGGCAATATAGAATCCACCCATATGCAGAGGGCTCCCCTAACATTCCCGCCAATGCTTTAAGTGTACTTATATTCCTCCTTATTTTATTATTATTATTATTATTATTATTATTATTATTATTATTTGGTTTTTCGAGACAGGGTTTCTCTGTGTAGCCCTGGCTGTCCTGGAACTCACTCTGTAGACCAGGCTGGCCTCGAACTCAGCAATTCACCTGCCTCTGCCTCCCAAGTGCCGGGATTAAAGGCGTGTGCCACCATGCCCGGCTATTCCTCCTTATTTTTATCCAGTCTATTAACACCCTTCCCTCTGGTGAACAACTGCCTTTGGGATAACCTCTACCACCCTTCCTGCAGGTTATACAAATTTATGTGGGATAGGCCATATTACACCTATCTCACTCAGCAAAGCTTTGCAATCAATCAATAGAATTAAAAGAACTCTCCTTGAGAATTGTGATGATTTTTTGTTATCTACTGGATCTTGTCATGCCTGTAGTCACAATTGCTTTTTTATTGCCTATGCCAGGAATAGTTACTGGAATACAGAAAGTGGTCTCAAAAATGGTCTCTGTTTTAGTAAAACTATTATTGTCCCGGCAAAGATACTATCAGGAATCGATCAAACAATGGGTGAATTGAGGACCTCAGTTTTGCAATATAGAGCTACTATAGATTATTTGTTGCTCAAGCATAATCCTTGTTAACAATTTCCTGGCATGCGTTGCTTTGATGGGTCAGGTTTTTCCCCATACCATTGCTAATCAAATTAATGATTTGCATAAAGAGATAGGCAAAGTCTCTCAAGTGACCTTCGAATGACCAGCAGAGTTAAGAGGAATTTCCCCTCTCCCTGGTCCTCTGTTAGCTAGTCTTACAATTCTTTTATGCTTTGTTTATAATCAGCTAGCCATGGAGACAATGCATTCAAACATGGTCTCTATTACAGCTATTACTTTTTCTTTTTAAAAAAGTTAGGAATGGGGATATGCAGAAGGCACAGCTCAGAAAAAGCATTAGGAAATCCAGAATTGTTAAACACACAGACTCTCTTCTTCAAGGGAAGGAAATGACTCTTCACTCAGGAGTCTAAAGCTTTATTGTGACTGTCACATGGACACCTTTCCCCAAAGTTTTACTCTGCTTAAATGTGTAAGGAAAATAAAACACCTGATCAGACTCTAGAAGGTTTTGACCCAGCACTGGCTAAAGTGGTGCTGACCTGATTCATTCTTCACCTCATACAGGTAGTTTCCATGATAACCATGATGGTTGTAGGGACCCCAACACGTTATTGGGTATTTCAATCCCATTTTCATTTCGGATTGTGTCCTCTTCATGGTTTCTAGCTCCTGAATGAATTTCATTCTTGAGTCCTGGATTGTCTTCATCATTTCCATCAGCCTCGTTTGCAAATTCTCACTCCGGCATTATCCTCCATAAGCTCTTCCTTTGCTATTTCATTGATCTGTTTCTTTCTGTCTTCTTTAAACTCCTTGAATTCTTTGAGGAGGCTTATGATTGGTTTTATTGTTCTTGTTGGTCTGTTTTGTTGTTGTGGTGGTGGTTTGGTTTTGGCTCTTTAAGACAGGATTTCTCTGTCTAATAGCCCTGGATGTCCTAGACTCACTTTGTAGACAGGCTGACCTCTAACTCAGAGAGACCCGTCTCGTTAAAAGATGTTTGTCATAATACACCAGCTTAATGATTGTTCTTTAAAATTTTACGTGCTGAGGTTGATATATGTATTCCAATTGGCAAACATTTCTATAAGACTGCTGGGTTTTGGGGAGCAGATACAGGCTTGATCCTTCATACTGTTTGTATTTTTGCAGTGAGATCTTAATTCTGGGTCTGGCTAGACCCTGAGTAAGGTTATGGGGATCTGACTGACTGAAGTGGTTGCATGTTTAAAGTTAACAGACAAGCATTATATTCAAGAAATGGTCAAAACCACAAGGAAAAACTTAACAATCAGAAAGGCAAGACAAGCCTAGTGAAATAAAGACTAAGTATTTTAAACTTGGCTTTGGAGGTACACACCTGTGATCCTGACACTCAAGAGACTGAGGCAGGAGATTCATGAATTTGAAGCCAGGTGGGACTACACAGTGAGTTACAGGTAAATAAATAATTTTTTTCTGACATAGGAGAAAAAAGAATTATTAACTAGAAAAAAATTGCAAAATTATGATTGCCTGCTTTCAGAGATTTTGAACTCTAAATAAAAGCAAAACTTTGTACACTGGAATTTACCCAGGTTAGACACTCCCGAGGAATGATATTCCTTTGTCACAGTCTATTTAATTAATGCACAATGACTGAAGTGGCAGTTTTATGACTCTATAAAGTTACAGTTTAAATTTAGAAATTAAAGGTCCTATGATTTTATAGTCTTATGATGTAGTTAGAGGGCAATATTTTATTGTACCATAGAAATTTCACTGGCCTTGAGTCATACCTAGGGAATGTCCTTGAAATTCCTTCCATTAACTCCAGTCTATACTCCTTTGTGCACCCCTGAGCTCGGTTTTTCTTTCTTTAAATTTCAAATGTTATCCCCTTTCCTTGTTTTCCCTCTGAAAAAACCCCCTTCCCATGCCCTAACCCCCTGCTCACTAAGCCACCCACTCCTGCTTCCCTGTCCTGGCATTCCCCTACACTGGAGCATCGGAGCTCAGTTTTTCTTAGCTCAAATCAACCAGCTTCTTTTGGCCCTGATTGTTCCCTCCTCTAAGAGTTACATTGAATTTTGATAAGTATTCATAATTTCTGATTCATAATCTGATAAGTTTGATTTTTTATTTTAGTAATTTAATTTAAAACAATTTTTATTTTATGTGCATAGATGTTTTGCCTTCATGTATGTCTCTGTGCCACTTGCATGCCTGGTGACAGTGGAGGTCAGAAGAGGATATTCAATCTGAAGTTACAGTTGTGAGCCACAGTGTGGGTGCTGGGAACAGAATCTCTGAAAAGCATTCAGTGCTCTTAACCAATGAGCTGCTTCTCCACTCCCCATACTGATTGCTTTCAGTTTTCTGAGTTTTCCTAAGGAAATGGGGATAAGTGAATAAATAGGAGGTCATGGGGGGTGTGCTATGGGGCACTCTAGAAAGGCTCAGAAATACCATGTAGCTGTGATATCAGAGATGCAAGCTGGCAGGCAGCTGGAAGGCATAGTGAAACGGTTCATTCCTCCTCTACCTGGGCAGAGAACTGGAGTCTGCCCACTGGGAAGATTTGTTCCCCGGGCTCTAAGCTTAGGGAACTCAGGAACAGCTGGGAGCAGAGCTACGGAGTAGATATGGGGGAGCCAAGTCAGTTTACAATCTGAACTGAAACCTTCTATTAAATCTCAGCTCAGCGGGTAGATTAATGGAATAGAACTGAAGACACAGAAATGAACCCACACACCTATTGTCACTTGATCTTTGACAAAGGAGCTAAAATGATCCAGTGGCAAAAAGACAGTATTTTCAACAAATGGTGCTGGTTCAACTGGCAGTCAATATGTAGAAGAATGCAAATTGATCCATTCTTATCTCGCTGTACGAAGTCCAAGAGGATCAAATACCTCCACATAAAACCAGATACACTAAATCTAATAGAAGAGAAAGTGGGGAAGAGCCTCAAGCACATGGGCACAGGGGAAAAGTTCCTGAACAGAACACCAATAGCCTGTACTCTAAGATCAAGAACTGACAAATGGGACCTCACAAAATTGCAAAGCTTCTATAAGGCAAAGGACACTGTCAATAGGACAAAATGGCAATCAACAGATTGGGAAAAGATCTTTACCAACCCTACATCTGATAGAGGGCTAATATCTAATATATACAAATAACTCAAGAAGGCAGACTCCAGAGAACCAAATAACCCTATTACAAAATGGGGAACAGAGCTAAACAGAATCCTCAACTGAGGAAACTCGAAGGGCTCAGAAACACTTAAAGAAATGCTCAATATCCTTACGCATCAGGGAAATGCAAATCAAAAGGACCCTGAGATTCCACTTCACACCAGTCAGAATGGCTAAGATCAAAAACTCAGGTGACAGCAGATGCTGGCGAGGATGTGGAGAAAGAAGAACACTCCTCCATTACTGGTGGGATTGCAAGCTGGTAAAACCACTCTGGAAATCAGTCTGGCAGTTCCTCAGAAAATTGGGCATAGTATTACCTGAGGACCCAGCTACACCACTTCTGGGAATGTACTCAGAAGATGCTCCAACTTGTAATAAGGACACATGCTTCACTATGTTCATAGCAGCCTTATCTATAATAACTAGAAGCTGGAAAGAACCCAGATGTCCCTCAACAGAGGAATGGATACAGAATATGTGGTACATTTACACAATGAAGCCATTAAAAACAACGACTTCATGAAATTCTCAGGCAAAAACTTGAGAATATCATCCTGAGTGAGGTGACTTAGTCACAAAGGAACAAACATGGTATGTACTCACTGATAAGTGGATATTAGCCCAAAAGTTCAGAATACCAAAGATTCAATTCACAGACCATATGAAGCCTAAGAAGAAGGAAGACCAAAGTGTGGATGCTTCCATGCTTTTTAGATGGGTGAACAAAATGCTCACAGGAGGAAATATGGAGACAAAGTGGGGAGCAGAGACTGACGGAAATGCCATCCAGAGACTGCCCCACCTGGGGATCCATCCCATATACAGACACCAAACCCGGACGTCATTGTGGATGCTGGGAAGTGCTTGCTGATAGAAGCCTGATATGGCTGTCTCCTGAGAGGCTCTACCAGAGCCTAACAAATACAGAGGAGGAAGCTCAAAGCCAACCATTAGACTGAGCTTGGGGGTTCCCGATGGAGGAGTTGGAGAAGGGACTGAAGGAGCTGGGGGGGGGGCAGGTTGCAGCCCCATGGAGGAAGCAACAGTGTCAACAGGTCAGACCCCCAGGAGCTCCTAGGGATTGGACCACCAACCAAAGAATACACGAGTAAACCATGGCGCTGGCCACATATGTGGCAGAAGATGGCCTTGTTGGACATCAGTGGGAGGAGAGGCCTTGGGCCTGAGGGTGTTCAATGCCCCAGTGTAGGGGAATGCCAGGGTGGGAGGATAGGCATGGGTGGGTGGGGGAGCACCCTCATAGAAGCAGGGAGAAAGGGATGGGATAGGAGGTTTCTGGGAAGGAGGGAAAACAGGAAAGGAGATAACATTTGAAATGTAAATAAAGAAATATCCAAGAAAAAGAAAGAAAAAAAAAACTCTAAAATAAAAAATAAAATAGAAGAATCTCAACTCGGAGCTGGGGAAATACATCCTTACCTAGAATCCACCCCTGCTTCTATTTATAGCCCTGTAACCAGGCAGAAGTGATGAGGAAACTTATCTAGGAAAAAAATCCACCAAAATAGATGCCAAAACCAGCGTTTATGGGTTGGGAGATGGCTCACTGGTAAAGGCATTTTCCCACCAAGCTTGATGACTTGAGTTCTATCCTTGGGAACAACATAGCAGAACGAGAGAACTGGCTGCTGCCAGTGGTTACTGATGTGCACAGGTACACAGGGGCTGATGTGCACAGGTGCACAGGGGCTGATGTCCACAGGTGCACAGGGGCACTTGCTCCCTCCACCCCATCAGAATTTTTAAAAAGTAGAAACTAATATTTGGAGGCAATCTACTCAACAATATTTTTTTGTTGTTCTTATAATCAATAAACTTCATCCAGAGGTGTAAGACTCCAGTTCTTAGGCATATGATCAAAGGCCGTGGGTCATCAGACAACTGAGCAATGCTGGTAATATGAGAATCAGGGACTCAGCAAATGTAATAAAGGAACCTCGGGGAACAGGCAATGATGAGGGCAAGAAGAAGAGGAGCCTCTGTGGAAAATAAAAGTCTCATCTTCCACAGAGACTAGAGACAATTCTGCATCTATGAAACAAGATCAGAATGCCAAGATATGGTACCAGAAATCTGGGGAAGCATCAACTGGGATGCTGCCACATTAGCAGAGTAATTGTGGTCTGCACATAGGGTTCTTGGTCTTATTAATAAAAGAATTTAAGAATGGTCTCAGAAGGAACCTTGAGGATAATTTGATTAGGACAGGCAAATTGTAATCTGAAACTACTTGGAGGAGATTGGAGGAAAGAAAACTGTGCCCTTAATAAGCGGCTACATCTCAGAAGATGTGGAGATGCTACAGAGAAAAGAGAATGCCCACAGTGTTAGGAGAGCATGCCCAGCATAAGCCAGTATCCAACGAAAAAGGAAAGAGGAAAAAAGAAAAGTTACAGGGCAGGCTTCGTCCAGCCACACAGCAGCTGCTCCTCATTCCATTCTTCTGACCAGCAGGAAGTAGCCCAAGGCCAGAGGTAGATTCCAGTCTTCTGACCAGGAGGAAGTAGCTCTCCCTTAAATGGCCTCAGGAGAACCCTGATCAAAGCTGTTGTAACTTTTTCCGATCTGAAGAGGTAACCCTAAGAGATGCACTGAAATTCGGAAATAAAAATAACGCATCGCTATCATGAAAATTTAGAGGTCAAGTTCTAAAATTGTCCAACAGCGGGATATTAGTGTCTGGGGTAGAGTTTGCACTGCACCCTCACACATAACCTCCAGACAGTGTGCTCATTCCGGAGATAAGGAATCACTGCTCCCTTCCAGTATTCTCGAATGGAGAAAACCAATTACATTCCTGGTTGTTCCCTTCTGTTTGCAGCATCCAGGTCTCATTTCCTGTTGCCATCATATGTAGATGTGGTATGGACTTAGATATAGATGTAAATACAAATATGGCTAGATAGAGATAAAAGCTAGGTGTGGTGGGACAAGCACTTGGAAGATTGAATATTCAGGGCTAGCCTCAATGACATCCTGAACTTGAGGCCAGCCTGGGTTACATGAGACCAGTTCAACAACAAAAACAAAAACAGATATCTCCAAAGAATATAAAAAGATTTTGGAAATTATAGCAGAAATTTTTAAAAATTAAAACTGAGCAGGGTATGGTGGTGTACTTCTTTAATCCCAGCTCTTGTAAAGGAGAAGCAGACAATCTCTGTGAGTTTGAGACCAGTCAGCAAAACTTAAAACAATTTAATGATAACAGCGAAATTATTTCTCTTAAAGGAAAACAAAATAGACCTGAAAAATAGGAAAAAGGCAAGTAATTATTGCAGTTACAGTAACTAAGGTAACACAACCTTGTCCTGACTTCATTTTCTGTCTGCTTATCCTTCTCAGCGCTCCTACCTCCCCATGATGCTGTAGCATTGAGTATCAACATCAAGAGAGTTTCTGAGACATTAGTCCACTTCTGGTCACTAGCAAAAATTAGTTTTTGTACTCTTAATTGTCCTAATCAATGTGATGGTCTGTATATTTCTCACAAGGATTATTTCATTTTTGGAGGCCCCAGTGAGATTATCCCACCCACATAGGACTCAGTTTCAGTCAGGATCTCCACTGTCAGAACGGAGGATACAAGTGAAGGGAGGGGTCTCCCTCCTTCCTGGAGACATTTCAGGGCCCCATGCCTCCTACTGAGCCTAGAGTGGTCTCGAATGACTGCTGTGGTCCCAAGCACAGATGGTGTCCTTCTGACAGTCTTAGGAGGTTAAGTCTGTCTACTGAATTCAGTCCTGGTTAAAATGGATGGACTATGTGAGCATCCTTCTCGGAGACTAAGAACAATTGGCCTCTTGGCAGCTTCTGGACAAGAGGGACAGGCCTTTGGGAACCCTCCTTAGTGTTAAAGGGGATAGGCCCTTTGAGGAACCCCATTAAGGTTTGAGCAGGAAACACACAGAGTCATTCCTTCTCCTCTTGTACTTTATTGGGAGGTCACTAGAGGAAGATCTGGTTTTTTAGTTCTGCCTCTTATGAATATATAGTAGACCTCTGTTTTGAGTGGATGGCTAGCCAAATTGTCTGAATGACTGGATGCATTCTGGACAGTTCTGCCCTGAGAGCATTGTTTCTGTAATTGATGTCTGTCTTGTTTTGTCTTCCTCGGTTGTCTGTCTTGAGGGCTGGTCTGTTCTCTCAGCTGACTTTCACTTAGTGGTAACTGGAAGCCAACCTGAGGTATGTGCCTCACCTTTTAGGGCACACTTCACCTATGTTACATGCGTGGTGTCGATTCTTTTCTGGGATCCAGTAAACTCCTTCCTCTGATTCCATCTCTGTTTTGACTCTCACCAATGAACTACACTGCTGCCTCTCTCCTTTCCAGATTTATAAAATCCTAATCTTAAGAGGATTTCCTTAGTTTGTTTATGTTTTTTTCTAACTGAAAAGTAGAAATAAAAGCAATCCTCACTATAACCTTAGGAATTTATAGATCTTAATCACCAGACATATTATCCTTAAGTCCCAAGCTTCACTAACTTAATACAACTTACTCAGACCATTACGATTTGCTTTAAGCCTTCATATTTTTTCTGTTTTTTTTTTTTAAGTGTAAGGACTCATGGTAGTAATTATAATGCTTCCTACAGGGCTATCCCCAAGGCCTCCCCATGACTGGACTCTGACATTTTACTATTCTGCTTGGTCTAACATAGCTGGTTTGACTGATGTCAGTAGCTGACCACCTTCCTCACAATGAGAGGCCCTATAGGGTCTTCTCATTCTTCTCCAACTAGGTCTAATGTTTAGGCCCTGCTCAATCAACTGACATTATCCAGTACTCGACCCTTTGTAAGAACCAGTGATTTAATCATAAAAATCAAAAGGCCTTTGAAGCTGCTTATCTTTCCCTATAGTTCCTCCTTTAGTTTGGCTTCTTACTATCCTGCTCATTTAATCCCCCTATTCTAGTTTTCTCTTTATCCCTTTAAAACACTATATTCTATTTTCCCTTCCTTGGAAAAAAGATCCTTTCCTGCCCCCTGTTCCCTGGATATTCTAAATGAAACACACATATCTAAATTCTAAATTCTAAATTCACATATTCTAAATGAAACACATATATCTAAAGTTTAAAAGCTAGCATTGACATATAAGAGAAAATATGACATGTCTGTCTGTCTTACCTCATTCAGAATGATTGTTTCTAGCTCCAGTCATAGTTTCATTTTTCCATTGTGTAAATGTACCATATTCTCATCACCCATACATCCAGGCTGTTTCTAGTTTCCAGCTATCAAGAATAGGGCATTAATGAACATGAATGAGCAAGTGTCTGTAGCAGGATGGAGAGTCAGTTGGGTATATGGCCAAGAGTGGTACAGCTGGATCCTGAGGTAGATCTATTTCCAGCTTCCAGAGGAACTGCCACACTGATTTCCATACATGTGTGTGCTTCCACCAGTGGTGGGTAAGTGTCCCCACTTCCTTTTGTCCTCACCAGAGTCTGCTGTTATATGTGTTCTTCTTGGTCTTGGCCATCCTGACTACTGGGATAAGATGAAATCTCAAAGTAATTTTAATTTGCATCTCCTGGATGGGTAAAGATGTTGAACATATCTTTAAGAGTTTCTCAGCTATTTTTCATCTTGAGAACTATCTGTCTAGTTGTATACGTCATTGTTAATTGGGGGTATTTGTTTTCTTGATGTTCAGTTTTTTGAGTTCTTTGTATAATAATCTAGGTACTAACCCTCTGTCAGATGAGCATGTGATAAAGATTCTCTCCCACTCTATAGACTACCGCTTTGCTCACATGACGATGTCCTTTGTTGTACAGAAGCTTTTTATCTTCCTGAGATCCCATTTATTAATTGTTGGTCTTAATGCCTGCTATCAGGGTCCTGTTTAGAAAGTTCTTTCCTGTGGCTTTTTTTTTTTCTTTCTCTTCTATCAGAATCAAGGTATCGGTTCTTATGTTGGGGTCCTTGATCTATCTGGAGTTAGTTTTATGCAGGTAAAGTTGAACCAAATTAAACTTATCCCCAACTAGCTTACAAATAAATGAGACTCAGACTATGGTTAATTTATTTGGCTTTGACAATTATTTGGAGGTAACTCCTAAACTAACTGCTAGCCTGGCTACTTCCCCCAGCAGTGTACCCCATATGCTTGTTGCTGCTTCTGGCCATGTGCTCATGGTCCATCTCCTCTCATGGTGGCTTCCTCCTCACACGTGGCCATGTCTGTCCTTTCTCCTTCTTCTCCAACCCCCAACCGGGTAACTCAAATCTCACCTACCTCTAATCCATCCAGCAATTGGCTCTAGCCATTTTTACTTAATCAATAGTTTTAAATTAAGGGACAAGGTTCGCACAACAAAATCTGGTAAACCTGAGAATTCATTTGCAGGCAACTAGACTTTTCTGTATAGAATTTAGCATTACAACACATAGCAACAGAGCAAACCTCCACATGTAGGGTCGCTTTGATTCTTCTAAATGCATCTGTCTAGTCCGACCAGCACCATTTGTTGACTAGTCTGACCAGCACCATTTGTTGAAGGTGCTGTCTTTTCTCCAGTGTGTACTTGTTTTCCATTTTATAAAAAATCAGCTGTTTGTAGGTGTGTGAGTTATGGCCATGTCTTCAGTTCCATTCCATTGATCAACAGGGCTGTTTTTATGCCAATATGATATCATTTTAATTATGATAGCGCTGTAATACAACACAAAAATCTGGGTGGTTCTTTTATTATTCAGGATGTTTTAGCCATCAGAGTTCCCTTATAAAGTTGAAGATTGCTTCTTTTAAAATTTATGTACAATACTGTGTTGACATTTTAATTGAGATTGCATTGAATCTGTAGAATGCTTTGGGTATGATGGTTGTTTTTTGCAATATTAATTTACTACTGATCTGTGAGCACGGGACATTTTCCCATCTTCTGGTGTTTTCAATTTCTCTCTTCAATGCCTTAAAGTTTTTATTATCTAAGTCTCTGACTTGCCTGGTTATCATTACTGCAAGGTATTTTTGAGGGTATTATGAAAGTTTCCATTTCCCTCATCTGTATGTTCATTATTTATAGAGAGAAAGACTACTGATTTGTGTGTGTGTTAATTTTGTGTCTGCTCCTGAGAAACTAAAACCAAGAGCTGCTAAGTTTCCACAGGGGTCTAGGACTAGCTTTGACTGTATTTGGGATTTCTGATGGGATTCCTAGAAATCAGTGGGTTTTTAGCTGGGAAAATGGAAAGGCCTTAAACAAAAGTGGATTGTTTGTTGGTTTTTGACATGAGTTCTTGCTGTACAGTCCTGGCTGGCTCAGAACATACTTTGTAGATTAGGTGGCCTTGTGGCCTTGAACTCAAAGAGAAGATTGGCCTGTTTCTGCCACTGGAGCACAGAGATTAAAGGTGTGTACAACTGATGTAGAAGAAACTCGAATAGAACTGATGGTATACAGAATTTGTAAACATTTCCTTCATAGACACCGAATCACACAAAGTAGAATTTAGCTAAAGGATTACTGCCTCTAAAATTCTCAAAAAGAAGAAGAAGAAGAAGAAGAAGAAGAAGAAGAAGAAGAAGAAGAAGAAGAAGAAGAGTAGTGCACCAACCAGAGATGAGTGAGCTAGAATGTTATGCACATGTTTATTTACAGCCATTGAGTCTACCCCCCCAAGGGACACGCCTCTCAATAGGCAGCTCAAGGAGTAGTACAGGGTTCCTGGCCTACCATAAAGCCCCCTGTTCCCTTTTTTTTAACTGCACTGGCTGTCCTAGAGCTCACTGTGTAAACAAGGCTGGCTCCTCATTCACAGAGATCTGCCTGCCTCTGCCTTGAGTCTCCAGTTCTTTTCTTGGGAAAAGCATAATTCTGCCACATGGGCAAGATGACCCTGGACAGTAACTGTTTGGCAGAAACAAGAACAGAAATCACTGATATGCCTAAGAAATGATTCTGGCAATATCTTTGCAGTGTAAATCTTCCATCTGTTCAAGTAGTTGGACTTGTGGTCTTCTGTCTCTGTTTAAATTGTTTTCAATGTGTAACTTGGGGCTGAAACTGAAAGAGATTTAAGGATGATAGCATATATAAACTGCATAAACCTAATGTGTATAGAAGTTACTAAATCTTCTATTCAAGGTTGGCTCCTCTTTGAGTATTAGCCAGAGGCAGACAGATGCTATTAACGAGCTTTTTCTTTATTAATCTAGGAGTACAGAGTGATTTCTCACTAGGAAGTCATATTATTTTTATTTTAATTAATCAATTTTTTTACATTCCATATTTTATTCCCACCCACCATTCACACTCCAACTGCTCCACATCCCATACCTCCTCTCCACCCCACTCTCCACCTGACATCTAAACTCCCTGGGGCCTCCAGTCCCTTGAGGGTTAGGTGCATTATCTCTTAATGAACACAGACCTGGCAGTCCTCTACTGTATGTGTGTTGGGGGCATCATATCAGCTGGTGTATGCTGCCTGATCAGTGTTTGAGAGATCTCGGTGGTCCATATTAATTGAGACTGCTGGTCCTCCTACAGGATCGCCCTTCTCCTCAGCTTCTCTCAGCCTTCCCTAATTCTCTAAGGCAAAGGGCATAGTCAATAAGACAAATCAGTGGGGCTGATGAAATGGCTTAGCTCTTCTGAAGGTCCTGAGTTCAATTCCCAGCAACCACATGATGGCTCACAACCATCCGTAACAACATCTGACACGCTCTTCTGGAGTGTCTGAAGACAGCTAGAGTGTACTTATATATAATAAATAAATCTTTAAAAAAAAAAAAGAGACAAATTGGTAACTTGGGAAAAAAATCTTCACTAACCCCACATCTGATAGAGGGCTAATATCCAATATACATATATTGGACACACACACACACACACACATACACACACACACACACACAAACTCAAGAAGTTAATCACCAAAAAACCAAACAACCCAAACAGAGATTTCACAACTGAGGAATCTCAAATGGCTGAGAAGCACCTAAGGAAATGTTCAAAGTCCTTAGTGATCAGAGAAATGCAAATCAAAACAACCCTGAGATTCCACCTTACACCAATCAGAATGGCTAAGATCAAAACCTCAGGTGACAACATATGTTGGAGAGGGTATGGAGAAAGAAGAACACTCCTCTATTGCTGGTGGGATTGCAAACTGGTACAACCACTCTGGAAATCAATCTGGAGGTTCCTCAGAAAACTGGAAATAGATCTACCTGAAGACCCAGCTATACCACTCTTGGGAATATACCCAAAAGATGCCCCACCATGCCACAGGGGCACCTGTTCCACTATGTTCATAGCAGCCTTCTTTATGATAGCCAGAAGCTAGAAACAACCCAGATATACCACAGCAGAAGAATGGATACAGAAAATGTGGTTCATTTACATAATGGAATACTACTCAGCTATTAAGAATGAGGACATCTGCCGGGCTTAGTGGCGCATGCCTTTAATCCCAGCACTCAGGAGGCAGAGGCAGGCAGATTTCTGAGTTCAAGGCCAGCCTGGTCTATAAGGTGAGTTCCAGGACAGCCAGGACTATACAGAGAAACCCTGTCCCAAAAAACAAACAAACAAACAAACAAACAAACAAACAAAGAATGAGGACATCCTGAGTTTTGCAGGCAAATGGATAGAACTAGAAAATATCATCCTGAGTGAGGTAACTCGGACCCAAAAGGACATGCAAGGTATGTACTCACTAATAAGTGGATACTAGTCAAAAAAAAAAAAAAAGTACAGAATACCCAAGATACAGTCCACAGAACTCAAAAAGGTCAACAAGCTGAATTGCCCAAGTGAGGATGCCTCAGTCCCACTTGGGAGGGAGAAGAAAGCAATCACAAGTAAGGAGGAAGGAAGGGACCTGGGAGGGGAAGTAGATAGGAGGGGTAGTGGGGGGGAACCTGATCTGGTATTGGGTGAGGGAAAAGAACTGAAGCCCTGAGGGACAGCAGAAAGAATGGAAACAGGCAACCTGGGGAAAGAGGAGGTTGGGGGACCCTCCAGAATGCACCAGAGATCTGGGAGCTGAGAGTCTCTCAGGACTCAAAGGGAGGGACCTTAGATGAAATGCCAGACAGTAGGGAGAGGGAACTTATAGAGCCCACCTCCAGCAGGAAGACAGAACATCAAGTGAGGGATAGGGTTGCTATCCACAGTCACATCTCTGACCTATAATTGTTCCTGTCTGAAAGGATTACAGGGATGGAAATGGAGAGGACCCTGAGGAAAAGAAGGTCCAGCGACAGGCCCAAAGTGGGATCCATCTCAAGGGGAGGTCCCAAGGCCTGACACTATTACTGAGACTATGGAGCGCTCACAAAAAGGACCTATCATGACTGCCCTCTGAAAGACCCAACAAGCAGCTGAAAGGGTCAGATGCAGATATTTGCACCCAATCAATGGACAGAAGGCATATTATTTTTATAACACCAACATGGCTAGCACAGATGTTCTTAATTGTGTTGGAATTCTTTATGAGTTGGAAAAGGCTTGACCAGACTTGAGAGTGAGGGTCTCTTTCTCTTCCTATGCCTGCATACTTCTGTCTTCTGTCCTAGGTGTCTGCATACGGTGTGATTTCACCTATTGGGGTTTATACCCAGAAGAGGGATTTCTATTTTTAATTTCCTTTCTAGAATTACAGTTAAGGCCAGAGAGTTAGCTCAGTGGTTAAGAGCACTTATTGCTCCTGCAAAGTACCTGGGTTCAATTCCCAGCAACCACACGGCAGTTCATAACTATCTGTAACCCCAGTCCCAGGGGATCTGATCTCCAAGGGCATTGAGCATATATGTGGTACACATACATACATGTAGGCAAAACATGCATCAACATAAAATAAATCTTAAAATACTTAGAATTACACTTATTCTTTATTTTGCATGTGTTTGTATGTGAGCATGTGCTTGTTCATGGCATAGCACGCGTGTGGAAGTCAGAGGATAACTTACTCGAGTCAGTTCTCTCCTCTCACCATGTAGTCTTTAGGATTGAACTTGGGCCAAAGGGCTTGGCAGCAAGTGCCTTAACCCACTAAATCATCTCACAGGCCCCTTAATTCACTATTCTGGATTTCGTTAAGTAAAGGCAAATTTATTCCTGTATAAATCATATCACAGAGCAACTGAATAACTGATGTGGACAACCCCAACTCATGCCCCAAGTGTTAAGTTCTACAAGTGAAATAATCCTTTTAGAACAGCACCTTTCATGATGACAGACGTGGTCCTTGTTTGTACTGTTCTCTTTTGGTTTTTGATTTGGTTTGGTTTGGCTCGGTTTTTCAAGCATTAGAGATGTGCTTAGTATCATTGAGGACTGAACTTAAATGTTTCTTGAGGTGCCAGGAAACAAAGTGAGGGCTTCTTGCCTGCTAGACAAGTTCTTTAGCACTGAGCTGCACCCCTCTGTTATCTGAATTTAAAACCTTATACGTTTCTTAATTTAGATTTAAGTAACCAAACAGATGCTTGGCAGATCCCCATTGCATTGAATAGTGCAGTTCTATGATAATAATCTTTGATTCTGAAAACATTTGGTGAAAGACTGACAGGAAATTTTATAATGGATGAATCAGAGTGACTATCCATGAACATATGAAAAGAGCTTGCAAAGAAATATTGCCTCTTGTAATGTTTATTTGGTTTTATAATCATAAAGCGATGGGTTTCATCATGGCATTTATAAGCATGATTTTAGTTGATCTTACTTTTCTCTTCCCTCCCCCGTATCATTCTGGCTTCTTGCTCATTCCCTCCTCCCCTCACGGGTTTCCATTTTTAAGTCACGAGTGTTCTTTTGCCAATTCCCACCCTCAGGGTCTTCATTCTTTCTCCTTCCTTAAGATCTATTTTGCCTCCTTCATGGTCTTCCTTTTAGTTTCATGACCTATAACTCCCATGTGTACACATGCATAAAAATTAAAACTTATGCTATGTACATCCTAGAGATTCACTCCAATTGCTTCTCTGAGTGTGGGTTACTTAATATAATAACCTCAAAATTCATAAATTTTCTTGGAAAAATTTATGACTTTGTTTTTTTATGGTTGAATAAAATTATATTGTGCATACTTCATGATCTCATGATCAGGAAGGTGGTTTTCCTTAGGGAGGCTCATCCATTGTAGTCTAGATGTGATGACCCGTGTGACTTCCCCAAACAGGAAACCCCAAACAATTTATGAAGGCATAACTGGTGGTGGTGGAGAACTGAGTTCATACTCTCTCCAAAAATATTTATAAAAAGAAGTTCTATTGGGAATATGTGTATATGTACCTATTTTTTTCTGTTCATCTGTTCATGAACAGCTAGGCTTGTTCCATTTCTTTCATATTGTGGACAGTACAGCAATAAATATAGATATGCAATCATTTCTGTGGTAGAATACAGACAATCATTTGTGTATATTCTCTCTCTTTTTTACTTTATAATCTAAGTTTTAAAATGTTCTCAATGGCTCATTTATTACTCTACTTTTACCAAGGATATTAACATTAAAAGAAAAACCTTTATTTTTCTTTTATTAAAAATAGTTTTCTTTTTAACTTCACACTAGTGTCTAGGTTTACATTTTTTCATGTATTCATTCTTAAAATATAACAAAATTAAATAGAATAAGACAGAACAAAAACTACCACATCAGAGTAGGGCAAGACAGACCAACAGAAGGAGGAGAGCCCAAGAGAAGGCAGAAGAACCAGAGACCCACTCATTTGCACTCTCAGGAATCCCATCCATAAGAACACTAGACTGTAAACCATGAGAAATGCACAAGGGCTGAAGAGGTGGCTCACAGGTTAAGAGCACTGGCTGCTCCTCCAGAGAACAGCACAGAGGACCTGGTGTACACCATGCAGGTGCTTTGCATGCCACTTCAGCCTCTATCTATGATGTCACATGCTTTGCTTCAATATCTATGACCTCATGTGCTTTGCTTCAATCTCTATCTATGACCCCATGTGCTTTACTTCAGTCTCTATGACCTCACATGCTTTGCTCATGTTGATTTAGAGGGCCTTGTTTTCTTGGTGTCCTTCATCACCTCCGGCTCTTACATTCTTTCTGTCTCCTCTTTCTGAGGAGGCTCTCCTGAGCTCAGAGGGGAGGAATTTGATGAGACATCCCATTTAGAGCTGAGTGTTCCAAGGTCTCTCACTCTCTGCATAATGTCCGTCTGTGGGTTGTTAGATTTGTTCCCATCTGCTGCAGAAGAAAGCATCTCTTATGATGGTTGACCAAGGCACTGATCTATGAGTACCACTGAAGATCAGTAAAGTCATTTTATCATTACTTTTAATTTTTTTAGGCCAGGATTATTTGGTTTTACTCTAGGTCCCCAGGTTATCTGATCTCGGGTTCTTAGTTACATAAGCAGTGTTGAATATGGGTTCCATCTCATGGAGTGGACCTGAAGTCAGATCTGTTATTGGTTGGTCACTCGCACAAGCTTTGCACCACCATTGCCCTAGCATAGCTTGCAGGATACCATTATAGGTAAAGGATTTTCTGCTGGCTTGGTGTTTTCATTTCTCTTTGACAGTGTGTCGAGTACCTTCCTTAACAAAGATGCTGGAATGTAGGGATCAAAGCTCTATGTAGGCACCAGCTTGATCTCCATGTTCAATAACTTGTGTAGGCTTTTTCTTCAGCAATGGGCCCTTTTTGTCAGCTTGTGGAGAGCAGCCTATAGCCTTAGCATCATCCTGGGTTATTTTGGGATTCCTATGGGGCCTCTTTGGCCCACAATTCAATTAGATGTAGCCCAATCGTGGTACTGGAAGCTTCATTTTGTGACAGGAGATGGCTAATTGGGACTCACCATTATTTGGTGGTTTCCTTTAGAGTTCCTTCATATATGGATATTTTAGGATGATTCTACTATATTAGGCTTCCACACCATCCCCCAAATGTCCCTTGATTTTAGCTATCTCTCCTAATATCCTCTCACACAACTCCTTCTCACCTTGCTCTTCCTTCCCTCTCTCCACTTGACCCTCTCATTCCAGATCCTTTTGTTCATCTATAAATATCTATTCTATCCCCTTCTCTAATGGGATCTATCTCTTCCCTCTATCCCTTGTTCTTTACCTATCCTCCGTAATTCTATGGATTATAGCTTGGCTATCACTGCATTGACAGATAATATCCACATATAAATGAATATATACCAATAATTGTCTTTCTGAGTCTGGGTTATCTCACCATCTACTTGCTTGAAAAATCCGTGGCATCTTTTTTTTTTTTTTTTTTTAATAAAATAGCCGAGTAATACTCCATTGTGCAAATTGTACTACTTTTTTTTTTTATGGTTCTTCTGTTCAGGGACATTTAGGTTGTTTCCAATTCCTGGCTATTACAAAGAATGCAATTGCTACTCTGTGTCTGCTTCCCCCCCCCCGTGTGTGTTGGGGGGGTACTTATGCCCCAGGGGAGGTGGCCAGAGTCTCTGGGGCAAGGTTTGCGTGGCTGTGCACAGTTGACCATGACAGGGATGTTGAAAGATGCTTCATCTGTATACAAAGGTACAAGGGGGAAAATCTTATATGGTCAAACAAAGAGTGAGGCCTGATAACTGTCAGTGTAGTAAATTCTTACTAGGGTTGATAGTGGAGCATCCGGCTTCATGGTGCCAGGGTGGGAGGTGGGAGGGAACCAAGGTCTTCCATCCTCATCTGAGGTATCCAGGGTTGAAGTTCTCCTCAACCCTTCCTCTGTTAATCCTGGGCATTATGGCCTCACAAGAAACAAGAAACATGGTTGAGCAAGTGTTTCAGTGGCAGGATGAAGCACCCTTTGGGTATATGCCAAAGGTGGATCTTGAGATAGATCAATTCCCACCTTTTTGAGAAACTGCCATATTGATTTCTAAAGTGGCTGCACAAGTTTGCACTTCCACCAGCAACAGACAAGTGTTCCTCTTTTTTCCATATTCCATTCTAACAGGTGTAAGATGAAATCTCAAAGTAGTTTTCCCTAATGGCTAAGGATGTTGAACATTTCTTTGTTTCCTGGCCATTTGAGTTTCCTCTATTGAGAATTCTCTGTTTATATTTGTATTCCATTTTAAATTCTGGTTTTCTTGATATCTAGTTTCTTGAGTTCTTTATATGTTTTGGATATTAGTCTTCTTTTGACTGTGTAGTTGGTAAAAATACTTCCCTATTCTGTAGCCTGTCACTTTGTCCAAAACGGCTTCAAAACTGGCCAAAACTGCTTTTCAGTTTCAGGAGGTCTCGTTTATTAATTGTTGATCTTCATGCATGCGTGAGTAGTGTTCTGTACAGAAGGTCTTCTCCTGTACCAATGAGTTCCAGGCTAGTCCTCACTTTCTCTTCTGTCAAGTTCAGTGTATCTGGCTTTATGCTGAGGTCTTTGATCCATTTGGAGTTGAGTTTTGTGTGGGGGAGGGGGACAGTGGATGGGCTTTGCAAGAGGAAGGAGAGAAGGACATCAGGACATCCCACCAGGACCTGCTTAGTCAGTCCCCTGAGAATGAGGGCAGGGAGTGAGGAAAGAAAGGCTCAGCAGTTCTGTTATAGAGCTGGGGATAAGACTGGGAGGTTGGACTTGGAAGAATGGAGGGAGAGGTAAGATCTTCCTGTTTCCCTGGAAGGAATGGCCCATGGCTTTCCAGGGAGTGTCTACTGCTTCCATGGCAAGAGTGATTCGGCTATATTCCCATGAGTAGTAGACCTATGGTAGTTCTATTTTTAGTCATTTGAGAGATCACCACAGTGACTTCCACACTGGCTGTGCCAACCTACACGCCCACCAGCAGTGTAGAAGTGGTGCTCTTTCCCCGAATCCTCACCAGCATTTGCTGTTGTTTTCTTTTTTCTTTTTCTTTCTTTTCTTTCTTTCCTTTCTTTTTCTTTCTTTCTTTCTTTCTTTCTTTCTTTCTTTCTTTCTTTCTTTCTTTCTTTCTTTTTTGTTTTTTGTTTTGTTTGTTTTTTTTGAGACAGGGTTTCTCTGTATAGCCTTGGCTATCCTGAAACTCACTTTGTAGACCAGGCTGGCCTGGAACTCAGAAATCTGCCTGCCTCTGCCTCCCAAGTGCTGGGATTAAAGGCGTGCGCCACCATGCCCTGCCCCAAAAAAGTTTTTATTATTTACTTATTTGAGTCTGGCTGTCCTGGAACTCACTATGTGGACCAGGCTGACCTTGAACTTACAGAACTCCACCTGCCTCTGACTCCCAAAGTGCTGCTAACATTTTATTTTAAAATGTTTATGTGTACGGATGTTTTGCTTACAGGTTTGACTGTGCATCATGTACATGCTCCATGCATGTGGAGGCCAGATCCCCAGGAACTAGAATTACTCAGGTCTTCTACAAGACCAGCCAGTGCTCTTAACTACTGCTACATCATCTCTATAGCTCTCCCACCCTTTAAAAACATCCCCTCTTTTTAAAAAGACGGTGCTGAGTGTCTCCTTCTGAATGTGTTGGGTGTTTTTGTTTTGTTTTGTTTGGTTTTTTTGAGCCATTTTTAATGAATACTGTGATGGTTAATCTTCATTGTCAACTTGGTTGGAACTGGAATCATCAGGAGACACACTTCTGGGTGTGTCTCTGAGGGCATATCCAGAGATCTTTCATTGAAGAGGGATGGCCCATCCTGAAGGCAGGTGACAGCCTCTGGTGGGCT
The DNA here is from genome assembly GCF_900095145.1 of Mus pahari. Lineage (NCBI taxonomy): Eukaryota > Metazoa > Chordata > Mammalia > Rodentia > Muridae > Mus > Mus pahari. The sequence continues at coordinate 114,009,769 of NC_034592.1, forward strand.
GGGGTCTCCTGTTGAATCTGAGCTTCATTTCTATAAAGGAGAAAGTGAGCCAAGCACTGGGGTCCACCCTCTGCTTCCTAGCTGTGGGCGGGATGTGGCCAGCTCACGCTCTTATTCCTACCATGGATGGACAGTACCTTCAAACTGTGAGCCACAGGAAGCCCTTCCTTAAGTTGCCTTTGTCACAATGAAAAGCAACTGATGTAACTATTATGTATTAGAAGTGGCCTGTGTTGTCAAGTGGACTTGATCATAAAAGCCTTTACAGCTTTTGCTCTCTGTTGGATTTGCTCTAGGGGAAGGATATACTAGCAACATTAAAGAGAATTCCACATGGTGACAAACTGATGTCACTTGTCCATAGCTTATGAGTGACACACATGAGCAAGTCAGGACTTCAGATGGCTATAGCTCAGACTGATAATTGGCTGACCCACCAGGGCTAAACCACTTGGCTAGACCGTCCCTGAAAGTCTGACCCATAGAAGTGTTAGACAATATATGTTTATTACCATTTTAATTAGCTGAAATAAGTGCAAGGTCATTTGTCAGAAGACCTAAGTATATAAATTAATTAAGATCATTTAAAAAGCAGGATGTGAGCCGGGTGTGGTGGTACATGCCTTTAATCCCAGCAGAGGCAGGCAGGCAGATTTCTGAGTTCGAGGCCAGCCTGGACTACAAAGTGAGTTCCAGGACAGCCAGGGCTACACAGAGAAATCCTGTCTCAAAAAATAAAATAAAATGAAATAAAAAACAGGATATGAAGTTTATTTTTTCTTTCCTCTTCCTTTTTTTTTTTTCCAGAGCAAGAGACAGCACATGGGACCTTGTGTACAACCCACATTGTGTTCTACAGTGAGCTGTAGCCTTTGGTTTTCATTCCTCTTTTGTTTGCTTTGTATTTGAAATTTTTTATGATACAAATTGAATCTAGGATTTCTACTGCATAATTACCTAGATAGTTTCCAGGTAGGTTAAAGTTTAATAATACCTAATAAATGATCATCTTTTATACATCCAGATAGGAAAGGGATTCTCATTCTGGGATTTTTTTTTTATGATGCAATGCTAGAGATTGAATTCAGGGCTTGATATGTGCCACCACTGAACTAACCTCCCTAATTTTTAAAAACACTCTCTGTATCTGTACATGTCTGTGTCTATGGGCATTCGAGTGCAAACGTCTGTGGAGTTCTGACAAGGGTATCAGATCCTTTGGCACTGGAGTTACAGGCAGTTGCGAGCTGCTGGCCGTGGATCCAGGGAATCAGAGTTGGGGCCTCTGCATGAGTCAGCACACACTTTTAACCTCTCAGTCATCTCTCCAGCTCCCTCCCCACCCGATTCCTTGAGACAGGATCTCAGTATATAACCCAGGCTGGTCTTGAAATTGCAATCCATCTTCTCATATGGTTTCCGAGTATCTGAATTAACTGGTAAGTTGTACCCTCTCTTCTTCCTTTTCCTTGGAATATGTGTTTGCTAGGCAGCTCCTGCTGGAGCTGGCTATACAGAGTGGGCTGGCCTCTAGTAAAGATCCTCTTGCCCCTGCCTCCAGAGAGCTGGGATTAAAGGCATGTGCCACTCCATCCACCAGAGAGAGGAATTCTTAAAACAAGGATCATAAGTAAAAGATACATTTCCCTTCATTTTAAAAATGACTACTTATTACACGATGAACCTCAATCTGAAAAATTATATTGTCCCCACGTATAATAAAGAAAAATAGTGTCTGAATATGTAAGTGACTACCACAAATCAACAAGAAAACAATAACCTATAGGAAAATGGATCTCTGGTATGAATGTATAATATAGAAGAGAGAGCCAAACAGCCAGTAAGTCAATAAAAGGTTAACCAGAAGCAGGGGACCGTGCCACGTTCCTTCAGTTCCAGCCACTCAGGTTGCTAAGTCAGGAAGGGCAACTGAACCTAGGGTTTCAGGGCCAGACAGGGCAATATTACAAGAGTCAATTTGTCTGTTTATGTGTATGGGTGCTCGACTTGCATGTACATCTATGTATCACTTACATGCCTCGTGCCCATGGAGGCCAGAAAAGGGCATTAAATCCCCTATAACTCCAGTTAGATCTGGCTGTGAGCTCCATTCGGGTGCTGGGATCCGAACCTGGGTCCTCTGCAAGAGAAGCTAGTACTCAACCACTGAGTCATCTCTCCATCATCATTTTTTAAATTTTTTTTTTGAGACAGGGCCTCATGTGGATGAGGCTAGCTTCCAACCTAATATGTTGTAGAAGATGACCTCGAGCTTTTTTTTTTTTAAGACTTATTTATTTTATTTTATGTACATTGAGTTCACTGTCACTGTCTTCAGACACACCAGAAGAAGGCATCAGATCCATGACAGATGGTTATAAGCCACCATGTGGTTGTTGGGAATTGAACTCAGGACCTCTGAAAGAGCACACAGTGCTCCTAACTGCTGAGCCATCTCTCCAGCCCGACCTTGAACTCCTGACCCTCATGTGTCTATGTCTGGAATGCTGGGATAAGAGGCATTCACTATGTTGTTAAATTCCTTTCCAGGGGGAGAGGTGATCAACATCTACCTCTTCTCCTAAGGTCCCAGCAACCTTAGGGACCTAAATGGAGGGAAACAATACATTTATTGAGAGCATGGGGGAGGGGTTAGTTACAGGTATGTGTGCGTTCCTCCCTCAGTAGGATGCACATGAAAGCCTTTTCTTCGAATAGCTGAGGGCTTCCCTACATTGAACCTCTTCCCCTAGTCTTCCCAGGCCTATATATTCTTGTCCCTCCCAGAAGCCACCTGCAATTAGGGCAGAGTTGCATATAACAGGTTGTAGGGAGCACCTGGATACTCAAGTGAGGGTCTCATGACATTATCCACCCCCTGGCCTGGAGGTTAGTCACTCGGGATACAGCACCACACCCAGTTTATATAGTGCTGGACATTGAGGTTTATGTGTTACACAAGTGCTGTGCCAGCTGAGCTCTAGCTGCAGCCCGTAAGGCCCAGTTTGTTCTTAAAAGATAACTAGAACTAAACAACCATCCTGCAGAATCTGAATGTGTTAGACCACATAGCGATCAACACCCAGCCCCTAGTGGCTTTAACAATGACTAACTGGAGTTGACATATTTCTGGGAAATCTCTGGGACATATCTGCAGATTCAACCTGAATCAGAATAACTCAGAACAAAAATGTCGCGTGTATTGAGTTTATGCAGATTTAAAATCACTGTTATTTTTTGACAGCTAGCTGTCTTTATTTATTTTATATTCTTTTGAATTAGGGTCTTGGTTTGTTGCCCAGACTGGACTGAACTCCTGAGTTCAAGTGACCATCCTGGTTCAACCTTCTGAGTTTTGGTATTATAGGCATGTGCTTCCACATCATTTTATATTAGAGATTTGTGCATCCAAAGATTCTGATGTCTCAGGGAGTATACTTGAACTAATTAATCACCCACACACCCCATACCCCAAACTCCTGCTCCTTTCCTTTCTGAGTCCCACAGCATTTCCCAGAACTTCTATCCTGGAATTAAGCTCCGATTGTTTTCAAGCAGAACTGGTTTGATATCATACCTTGTCGTAATTACCCACCCCTCCCAAATCCTTGATGCACTAGATGCTTCCTGGAATCACAAGGACCACATGTTCTACTCCTCGCCTCAGGATCCCTGTCTGGTAGAACCTCTAATATCAAAACTATCTCGCTTCTTTGCCAGCATGGATGAAACCTGAATCCTGATGACTGTGGGAACTTTCCAGAAGGGAAAAGGTGCACACAAAAGCAGACCAGACAGCAGGCACACACTGCCTAAGCCCCAGACTCTGTTCCTTGACCTCCTAGATGTCTGCCTTCTTCCAGTCTCTACTGAACCTTGTCAACAACTGGCGCTGTAAGACTTTTCATTTTTATTTTTGAGATTATAATGTAGTTACATCTTTTCCCTCTTCCCTTTTCTCCCTCCACTTTCAGCCTTGACTTGCCTAGGTTCATAGCTAAACTCTACCTGATGCTTAGCCTTCTCTTCTTTTCCCTGCCTCCCAGGTCTCATTGTGTAGCCTTGGCTGGCCCAGAACTTTCTATGTAGACCAGGCTGGCCTGGGATCCACAGAGATCAGCATTCCTCTGCCACTTGAGTGGCGGGACTAAAGGCCTGTGCCAGGAGTGGAGGCAGGGGGATGGGAGAAGGGCCAATGTTGTGGCCCCCTGGTAGGACACTATGTAAGGTGTGTCATGTGTGTAGCCTGTCTGGAAAGTAGGATTTACTCCAGGAAACAGAAGAGGCAGAATCTGTGGATTAGCTCACAGGGAGACCTGCTGCTGTATAATGACAGTATTTGCATAGGGAACCCCATGAGACCCAGGGCTATAAACAAGATTTATGATTTCAGGAACACAGCCTGGGCAGTGGGAAGGGCATTGGGCATGCAAGACCTAGAGACCACTGCTAACGTGCACCACTTCCCAGCCACGGTGCTCCCAGCCACTGTGCCCTCTAGTCACAGTGCGCCTCCAGCCACAGTTCCCCTAGCCATGGCTCCCCCAGCCACGGTGCCCCCAGCCAAGATGCTCCCAGACATGGTGCTCCCAGACTCACTGCCATCAGATGTGCAAAGCTCTTTTAACTTTTAAAGGGAATGTCAAAGAATATATGGACTACTTTTGAAAAAGCAGCATAATATTTAGTTCAATAGCTAGCTGTAATTTGAGTTATGTGATCTTTCAAGATTCTATTTCTATAATTGATCTTACAAAAGGCCAGGAAGTGATTCCAGCTTCTATTTTTGATCAACTTACTTGATTTTTCTATGCTCTTCTTACATAAGATAGAAGCCGTTGGTTGGGGCTATATAGTCACATGCCACATAATAGACACATATATTGTATACCACAGTAGACCCACAGACTATATCACTCAGTGATAGTGTAGCCATTTTAGTTGATGATGTTTGCACAGTGATGGAATCTCGAGACAGAGCATTTCTCAGAACATAGCCTATGCTAAGCACTGTCTGTAGCATGATCAGCTCCTATTTCTTTCATTAGTGATTAGACCACTTAAGTTCAGCTTCCAACTAAGGCAGCCAAGCCATGGTTCTCCATTGACTTAGAGAAGGGAGGCCAGGCAGAAGAGCGAGCCCCTGACTGACTGGGAAGAGTTCCTATTTGCACCGAGACAGTATGGGTAAATGTTGCAAAAGTGACACGTGTTAGGTAAACTGTTCAAAGATCACCTGGGGAGTGTAACTGACTGGCAGTCCCTCTGGCTTCCTCATGGGATTATATTAGTGCAGGGTGATTCCTGAGAGAGTCAGAACTTCTCCAACTGGCAAATTGGCTCCAGGGCTCCCCACTGGCTCAGCGAGTGTTTCTCAGAACTGTATCTAGGTAGAAGACTGCTCTTACCTACTCTCCCCTTCTCCCTTTTCTCCACGGCCATCAGGGCTTTATTCCAGTCTGATTCATCTCCTTGTCTTCTCTGGCTTCTTTCCCCTTTACCATTTGCAGACATTCCTCCTAATAAATACCTTGCCTGTCTGATTGTTTTGACATCTGCTTCTGAATAGACTGCCAGGGGATACCCAGTGCCAGAACTGGTTCCTACAGGCTGGAGAGAAGAGTTTATGCCTTGATTCTCAATTCTGCACTCAATGACATGTTGGTAGCTTGAAAGATGTCCCGGTGGGAACACTCTGTACAATAGAAATCAACTAATGATACAGAAGTGGGCTTTTCTTCTCCCAGCGAGCTGCTAGTTAGATGTTTATCAGCACGCCTCTGGTATAGACTCAGTAGAAATGCCCATCTGTTGGCATATGCTTTTAATTCCACCAGTCAGGAGCTAGAGGTAGGCAGATCTCTATGAATTCAAGGCCAGCCTGGTACATATAGATTCTGGCACAGTCAGGGACACATAGAAACACTATCTCAAACCCACAAAAGGAATACAAATTAAAAATAAAGTGTATGCAAATCACCAAGAAACCTGGTGTGGTGGTTTCTGTGAGACTAGCCCCTGTAGGTTCATAGACCTGCATACCCAGTCTCCAGTGGTTGAGCTGCCAGGGAAGGATTAGGAGGTGTGGCTTCCTTGGAGCAGGTGCTGCTTCATTGGTGGAGGTGTGTCACTAGGGGTAGGCTTTGAGGTTCAAACCACCACACTTTTGATCCCAGACAGGCCTAGTCTGATTGTCTCTGTCTCTCTGACTCTCTGTGCCTGCTGCTTAGGATCAGGACATAAAGCTCTCAGCTGCTTTTCCATCACCATGCCTACCTACATGCCGCTATGCTCCCTGCCACGATGATAATGGACTAACCCTCCAAAACTGTAAGCAAGCTCCCTAGTTAAATGGTTTCCTTTATAGGAGTTCCTATGGTAAGGTGTCTCTTCACAGCACTAGAACACTGCGACACCTGGGTTAGACTGCAAAGCTCAGGGGAACATTTGGCACTCGCCTACTGTGTACAAAGTACTGTGTTCAATCTTCATTACCGGGGGAAAAACGTTTTGTACTAGCTGGCTGCAGGGGCTGACGCCTCTAATACAGAACCTGAGAGACAGAGGAGGAGGCTCACCTCAAGTGTGAGGTCAGCCTGGGCCACAGAGCAAGACCTTGGCCTGACAAAGCAAAAAGCAAACAGACACACATTCCCAGACTCAAACTAGAAACTGTCCAAATGTCTCCCAGGAACAGGATAAATTAACAATTTGTCAGAAAATTTTATATATATACATATATATATATATATATATATATATATATATATATATGTATATGTATATATACATACAAAAGAATATGAAATAGAAAATAGGTGGCCTACTATTTTAAGTAATATGGCCGGATATCACAAATAGAATTCTGAGTGAAAGAAGCAAGACATAAAAGAATTCATTCTGTAGAATTCTGTTTATACAAAGTAAAACCAACAGCATAGTAAAGCGAATCTATGCTGTACAAAGCCAGAAGAGTGACTCCTTGGCTGTGGTGGTGTGACAGGAGCAGGCTAGAGGAGACCCGATGGTGTCCTGATCCCTTCTCTGTGTTCTGGTTATTTGGGTATGTTTACTTTGAGGAGTTTCATAGTTGTATATATGTTTTACTTTTCTGCATTTATGTTATACTTTAGTACAGAGTTTTAAAAGGCATATTGTATAGGTTATTTGTAACCATGAGCCATTCTAGTGGGCTCTTGTGCATGTACAACTTCTTTTCTTTCTTATTTTACAAAGTCACTTTATAAAGAAAATTTTGTGAGTTTAAATCCATGAGCAGTGTAAAGATCACATGGATTCTGTGTCCAATGGATGGCCTTTGCCGGCAGGTTGCTTTGGAATTAAACACTTAGTCCATGGGCCCCTATCTTCCTTACTGTTCTGTTTGCAGTGAAAGGATGCTAGTGACTGAGGTAGCTTATAAAAGAAAGCATTTAATAGAGAGCTTGCTTACAGTTTCAGAGGGTTGGTCCTTGAATATCATGACGGGGAGTCTGGTAGCACACAATAAAGTATGGGACCAGAGCAATACCTTCATCTGATCAGAGAGTTGCAGACAGAGACAGACTGGGCCTGGTGTGGCATTTTGAAACCTCAAAGCTCACCTTTGAGTAACACACCTCCTTCAACAAGGCTACACCTCCTAACCCTTCTTAAAAACTGCACCAACTGGGAACCAACCATTCAAATGTGTGACTATGGCCATTCTCCACTCAAACCACCACAGGCCTGGATTCCCCCACCCCCACCCCCAGCCATTACTCTTACTTTGTTTGGTTTCCCTCCAGGAGTCCCGGAGTTCTTTTTTTGCTTTATACGCATGCTCATCGCAACTAAGTAGAATTCAGTTTCATCTTGAGCATACACTCCTTCATTTTAAGAAGAGTCATGTTCTCTCTTTGGTTCTGAGGTCTTATCTTACAGCCAGCAAGGCCACCGCAGGTGTTGGGAGCACAGCACAATGATCTCCAGAGAAACCAGGAATGTCTTTCCAAAGGGAAAGATGTAAAAAACCTGTTTTTCCACCTAGAACGCTGAAAGTTGCGAGTGATTAATGGCCTGATTTTTCTTCCTTCCTCTTTCACTGTGTTTCTTATAATACTCTCTTAATAAACCACTTCTTCAAATGATGTTTCAGGCTCCACTTTTGGAGAAACTGTCTTAGTCAATTCTCTGTTGCCATTAACAGAATATCTGAAATTGGAAAAGTTGATTTAGCATCTGAGGATGCCCAAGACTATGATGTAGTAAGAAACTTGTGGTGTTTCAACCCACAATGGCAAGAAGCAGGCAAGTAAGTCTATTCAGAGAGAAGCAAGAGAAACCCAAGGAAGCTGAACTCACTGTGTAACAACCTGTTCTCCTGGAAACCAACCCAGTGTCACGGGAGTAAGAGCCCCGGTGGCAGAGGCGTTAATTAACTCATCTGAGTAAGCACTACTCATAGGTCTTGTGGTAGTTTGAATGAGAATGGCCCTGTCTTAGTTATTGTTCTATTGCCGTGGAGAAACATCATGACCAAAGCAACTTACAGAAGAAAGCATTTAATTGGGAGCTTAATTACAGTTTCAGAGGGTGAGTCTATTATCATCATGACAGGAAGTGTGGTGGCAGGCAGGCATAGCATTGGAGCAGTAGCTAAGAGCTTACACGGGGATCTACAAGCAGAGGCAGAGAGAGCACGAGAGCGGACCTGGCATGGGCTTTTGGAACTTCAGAGCCCACTCCCAGCGGCACACCTGCTCCAACAAGGCCATACCTTCTAACCCATCCCAAACAGTTCCACCAACTGAGGACCAAGTCTTCAATGAGCCAATGGGGGCCATTCTCATTCAAACCACCATAGATCCCAGTAGGCTCATAGGACCCAGGTTCAGTTCCCTGGCACCTGTATGGAGGTTCATAACCAGGCAGTCCATAATGATTCTTTTATTTACAGCCTAGATTTAAAGCATTCCAGGTTAAAGACTGGTTTTGTTTGTCATTGGCAGTAACGTTTCTGGGACCTGGAAATGGTTGCTCTAGGAGGGTCCAGTGAAAAAAGGGTAGCATGAATTCTGGGTACAAAGGCTTATGGAGTTGTGGTGTGAATGAGAAAAATCCCCATAGGCTCAGGTATTTGAATACTTGGTCTCCAGTGGTTTGGGAAGATATGGAGCCTTTAGGAAGTGAAGGCTTGCTGTCTTTAGGCCAGGCTTTGATGCTGTATAGCCTGGCCCCACGTCCTGTTATTTCCTCTGCTACCTATGTATGGATGAAGTATGTATGGATCTTTCTGTTTCCTATGTGCCAGGCCAACTTTATATTCCTGCCATGCCTTGTCTGCTGCGATGGACTGTATCCCTTCTGGAACTATAAGCCAAAGTAAGCATTTATTCCCTAACATGCTTTTCCCCCCAGTTAAGATGCATTTTATGAGTGTTTTGCCTGAATGTATGTGTGTGTACTATGTGCATACTTGGCACATGAAGAGGTACATGAAGAGATCAGAAGATCTTGTCTGATCATCTAGATCAGAGCTAGAGTAATGGAGCTATTTATGAACCACCAAGTGGGTGCTGGGAACTAAACCTGGGCATTTGCAAGTAGCTTTAACCTCAGGACAGTCTCTCCAGCCTCCAACTTGCTTTTTCTCAAGACATCTTAAACATAACTAATACATAGAGCTCAAAAGACATACTTTCAGAGGCCTGACCAGACATGACACATAGCTTACTACCTATGTGTATATTTGACTTATGATCATACTGAATTCTTTCTTCCTCTCTCTTTCTTCTTCTTCTTCCTTCTTTCTTCCTTCTTCCTCCTCCTTCTTCTTCTTCCTCTTCTTCTTCTTCTTCTTTTTAAAGACAGGATCTTCTTCTACATAGCCCTGACTGGTGAGGAACTCACTCTGTATGCCAGGCTGGCTTTGAACTCAGAGATCCACCTACCCTTGCCTCCCAAGTGCTTGGATTAAAAGAGCATGTGCTATCACCCCTGGGTGAGGTGTTTTTTTTTTTTTTTTTTTTTTTTTTTTAATTTATTACTGTGTGTGTGCTTATGCTCTGGAATGAGTATGGGGGTCTGAAGACAATGCCGTGGAGTCCGCTCTCTCCTACCTTTATGTGGGTTTCAGGGGTAGAACCTAAGTTGCCAGCTTTACACGGCAAGCATCTTTACCCACTGGGCCAACCCTTTCTGTTTTGTTTTTGTTTTTAATTAACAAAAATCTTTTTAATAGGATCTGTCTATTATGTATCTCTGATCTGTTCTGGAATTTACTCTGTAGACCAGGCTGGCCCCACAAAGATCCACCTCCCTCTGCCTCCCCAGTGCTGGGCTGAAGTCATGTACCACCATGTGTAGTCTCACCAGCCCTTTCTTGATGAATTCTTAATTGGGTCTACATTACTAGACTTCTTGTCCTTGTTGAAAGTGAGTTACAGGATATGTTAGTTTTCTGTTGTGTGACTGGTCATTCCCAAACTTACTGGCTTAAACAGGTACTCTTACTGATTTTGCTCATATACCAGTAACTTGTGTCTGGCAGGGAGGGATTCCTCGTCTTGGCTACCTGATTGTCTAGTACTCAAGTGAGACTTGAAAGACTAGAAAGGTTGGAGGCAGCTACCTTCCAGCACGGCAAGTTCAGAGAAGTGGAATTCTTTGACGGCCCCTGGCTTTCCCCAGAGCAAGTGTCCTGAGACAGTTGGAAAGAATTGTCAAGGGTTTGTGTGACCCAGGAATCCCAGACTGTAAAATCCCAGAAAAGCTTCCTCTCTTCAGGGCAGGAGACAGTGTTAGTTTCTTTTGTGCTGCTGTGAGCAAAATGCCCGACAAAAGCAACTTAAGGGAAGAAATATCTATTTTGGCTCTTGTTAACAGAAGGATTTCAGTTTCTCACACAGGGCAGGCGTGGCAGAGTTCCCGGCAGCTGTCTGTGGCAGGGAGAAGCATGGAGTGGAGGATGGCTGACATGGTAGCAATACAGAATCAGGGAAAGCAAGGAGAACCAGAGGCAGGAGTAAGCTTCAGCCTTCCAAACGGTGCCAGAAGCAGGGAGCTAAGGGTAAAACAGGAGCCTGGGGTGGGGGATAGGTGAGATTCAATAGGAGACTTTGTAACCGTGTAGTCTACCACGTGACCCATGGTAGGTCCATGTCTCCCTCTTCCTTCTTTCATCATATACAGCTGTATGTAGAACACTGTAGAGGAGAAAGAGAAAAGATAAAGAAATGAACAAACGTGAAAACTGGAATCTGGTTTTGGAGCTATGTATGCAGTTCAGCTCTAACAGGCCTTCAGGGGATGCAGAGTGAGCAAGGGCAGGGCTTGCACTTGACACTGGTGTCTGAGTATGGGTGCACTTGAATTCTGTACTCTCAGGTTAATCAGAGAGGTTCCTCTCGTGTATGTGAGGTTTTCTTTGTTTTCCAGGACCAGGTGCCCAAATTCTCAAGTATCTCATAAGTATACCCTGAACAACCCAAGATTATGAGGCAAAGTTCGGATTAGCCTCTCTAAAGCAGGCTTGAAACATCAATGGGCCGCTCACTGGATGAGGCATAGTAGGAAAGATTTGTTCCTATTTAGATAATGTAGACATGATGAGAAATCTTGCTTGTCAACTTGACTGTATCTGGGATCAACTACAACACAAGCACATAGGCATTCTTGGGAAGAATTGGTTTTTCTTTTCAAGACTAGGATTCTCTATGTAGCCCTGGCTGTTCTGGAATTCACTCTGTAGACCAGGCTGGCCTCACAGAGATCCACCTGCCTCTGCCTCCCAAGTACTGGGATTAAAGGTGTGGGCTACCATTGCCTGGCCATGAAGAATTGTCTTAATCAGATTATCTGAAGCAGGAAGACTCATTCTAAATCTGGGTAGCACTTTCTCATGGCAGATAAGAGGAAAGAGAAGAAGAAACTTTGCCTTTTGTCTGCTCGTTCTTATTCTTGGAGGGAAGGTCATCTATCGAGTTTCTTCAGCATGACCTCACTAATATTAGAACTGACTTCTTTGGATCAGCAGTGAGATCTCCAGGAATCTTTTAGGACACCAGCACCAAATTGGGACCGTAGAGTCCAGTCTTGTGGATCGAGCAACTACCAGACTCTGATCCTTTCTAGGGTGGTACAGCCATTGGACTACTTGGACTGCATCCTGTAAGCCAACTTAATAGATCTCTTATCTATCTATCTATCTATCTATCTATCTATCTATCTATCTATCTATCTATCTATCTATTCTTTTAGTGGAACAACTCAGATGGCTAAAACAACCAAGATGGCTTCTTCACTCCGTGACTGTCCTTCCAGTTATAAGCTTACCAGATTCATATGTCTGGGACCTTTTCTCTCCATATGACCTCTGTATGAATCTTTCCAAGGTGGAAGAGCAGGACCATCCCAGGACAATAAACAAATTCCCCAAAAGTCAGACCAAGCAACAAAAGAAACAAAAAATTAAGATCATAGCTGGAACGGACACGTTATCTCTTTACCATATTCTTCTATCGGTTTAATAGAATCAAGGTCCAGCGTCCATTCCAGGGTAATGGCCCATACAAGGTTATGCTATGGGGAAGCATGTATCATTGGGAGTAGGAGAGGAACTGGCGTTAGCAAGAAGGGTATGCAAGCTGAGAGTAATTCTGGGCTGTTCTTTCTTCGGAGAATATGGATAGGTCGTGGGGTACAAAATAAGGTCAAACTTCTCCTGCAAATTTAAGGTACACATAGACCTGGTCTGCCACTGGTTCAGTCTGCTATCAAGGAAAGCCTGGCTGTGTATGCATTCAGTCTGTTACACATCTATTCATATGCGGGTGTTTAATTAACACACGTGCCATTTTGTTATCCCTAGATTAGAAACTCTAATGCAGTAAGTACTACTTCAGGTCTCGGCTAGCTACACACCACATCATTAGCCTTTTGGGCCCGGTTTCTCACCAAAATGGAGTTGGGGCTAGGAGCTGATGATGGGTAGGAGGCGTCCAAAGGGTAACACTTACCACAGTCAGCTTGTCTAGCAGAGCCAGGCAGCCACTGTAAGGAGGTACTGGCTACCTCGTCGTGGCGCGGTGCGGGAAGCAAAGAGCCCCCGCAGACTAGGCGACGCTCATCCGCGCTAAGACCCTGGCACGGAGCAGGTCTACACGCTGGGCACGCCGGAAGACCACGGCCCTGGCCCCGCCCCCGCACATGCCAGCCCCGCCCCCGCCGGACGCACAGCCTGAGCCCCGCCTCGGGTATGGATCCGCCGGGCCACCGTCGCCCGGCTCCGCCTAGCACGGCCAGGCGAAGGGGAGCCGGCGTGCGGGGTGTGTATGTGTTCGCTGGGCGCCGGCTCAGCCCCAGGAAGATGGTGGCGGTGGCGGCGGCGGCGGCGACTGAGGCGCGGCTGAGGGGGAGCACGACGGCGACAGCAGCGCCCGCGGGCAGGAAGGGCAGTCAGCACCGACCCTGCACCGCCACAGGGGCCTGGAGGCCGGGGCCGCGCGCCCGGCTGTATCTCCCGCGGGTGCTGTCGCGGGCGCTGCCCCCGCCGCCGCTGCTGCCGCTGCTCTTTTCACTGCTGCTGCTGCTGCTGCCGCTGCCCCGGGAGGCCGAGGCCGCTGCGGTGGCGGCGGCGGTGTCAGGCTCGGCCGCAGCCGAGGCCAAGGAATGTGACCGGCCGTGTGTCAACGGCGGCCGCTGCAACCCTGGCACCGGCCAGTGCGTCTGCCCCACGGGCTGGGTGGGCGAGCAATGCCAGCACTGCGGGGGCCGCTTCAGGTGAGTGCGGGTGGGGGGTACAGGCCCAGCCCGACGTTCCAGGCCCAAGGCAGGGCTTGAAATCGCGAGGGTAGGGCTTGCCCCACTGTTTGATGATCGCTTGCCTCCTGGGAGGGATGTTCATTTGGTGGCTTTGGGGTCTACCTGTGGTGGAAGATTGAGAAGGAGCGGGAACACTTGGGAGGCATTTGCTGCTGTGGGTTAGATTTGGGTCCTGGAGAGTATAAAAGCCGACCTCGAAAACAGGCTTATGTAGGATGAACGAGGTATCAAGGAAACGGTGAGGGAGTGAGTTCTTCAGCACTACCTTTGATCAGCCCAAGAGATTGGAGATGTGAGTGTCTAGAAGAAGTACAGCCGAGGAAGTGACATGTTGGGTGCAAATAGAAGGTAGGGTTGGGTTGTAAGATTTCAGGTATAAAAGTACCATTGATTGCTGTTCCAAGGAAAGTGAAGAAACTAGTTTTTGGATCCTCACTGTTGGCATATTGGAACGGGGTTGTCTAGAGAGGAGATTCCTATTAGCCCTGGATTCTCCACAACATGCAGTTGGCTTGGTTTGGGGTAGAACCTCTTGGAGAGATCACTTATTAATTAGCTTTTATCTATTACTTGCTTCTGTTGTGAGAGAATTTTTGGATTATGCACACAGGTAGATCCATCAGCCAGAGTTTGGTGTGGTCCACAAGAAGTTAGGAACACAGCAAGGGAAGTTTTTGTACACAGAATCAGAAGTTATAAGACCTACAGCATTATCCATATCTCGGGCAGATAATTGTTGACCGGGTTCCCCATTTGAAAGTGAGGGAATGTGAATGTGGCGTAGGATTGATTCTTGCTCCAATTGATCTTATGTTCTAGTGAGGGAAGACAGGCAGTCAACAAGTAACTAGACAAAAGGAATGAGCAGGATAATTTCAGATAGTAGTAAATGCTAAAAGCAAAATACAAACAGGTGGTCGGTCTTACAGGATTCTGATAAGCTGGAGACATTAGAAGCCACTCATTTGAGTGTCATTTGATCTGAGGCCTGAACCCGGCATAGGAGAACATGTGGAAATGAAGGGGCAGAGAGTGAGTGACTAGCTAGGAGTAAGCAGAGAAGACTCAGAGGAGGAGGAGGTGACATTGAATTTGAGTATGTGAGGTTAAGTAGGATTTGCAAGCCTGAAGTTGGGGAGAAGAATTCCAGATGGGAAAAAAAGATACAGACATAGTGGTAGAGTCCAGAAGATGGAGTTTTGCCAGTGTCCCTGTAGAAGAGAGTTGTAAGGGAGAAGTTTGGAATGTTAAAGTAATAGATCTCTGTCAGATCTTCTAGGGGACTAGGATCAGTGACAAGATGAACTCTTTTTTTTTTTTTTTT